>NC_080380.1:43315192-43652121 GCF_014773155.1 Arachis stenosperma
TCAGCAAAAGGAATATTGATTTGTAACTTTCTGAAGATTTCCAAGAACTTTGAGAACTGCTTGTCCTTGGTCTCCTTTTGAAGTCTCTAAGGATATGACATCTTAGGCTTGTACTCAGGATCCTTTGGCAATGTAGGATGAGTGTCAAGAGAGTCTGGGAATGGATTGTCCGCACGCTTTGGAGGGGCGTGCTCCAATTCTCCCTTCTTCTCCTCTGGAGCTTCTTTTTCAACTAACTCTTCATTAACCTTGGTCTCAGAGCCAGCTACTTTACCAATTCTTAATTGAATAACCTTACAATCTTCTCCTGGGTTCACCACTGTATCACCTTTAAATGTACTTGTAGACCTCTCAAGTAATTGCTTGCTAAGTTGGCCCACTAGCACCTCTAAATTTCTAATGGAGGCTATGGTTTCCTGCATAACTTGTGCTTTCATACTTGCCACTTGTCCACTTATCACGATGATAGCCTTGTATTCCTCTCTTGAATTTGGAATTGTGTTACCCAGAAGGCTATTAGTGGTCTTCTGATCAATCTCATTAACTTTTATGGTTAATTGACCTATTTGAATCTCCAGGTTCTTGATGGATGCTCTGGTTTTCTGTCTAAAACCTGACAATATTGCTTCCAAATTATTGTTCTGCTGGAAACTGCCCTGAGAACTATTGTTGAAGTTTTGAGGTCTCTGAGGTTGATTCCTCCATCCAAAATTTGGGTGATTCCTCCACCCCTGATTGTATGTCTTAGAATATAGATCATTGTTAGGATTTCTAGGAGCACTCCCCATGTAATTCACCTGTTCAGAAGAGGGTTGAGCATAATCATAATTATCATTTTGCATAAAGTTACCTGCCATGTCATAGGAGATCTCTTGAGGTGGATTTTGGGTGTTGATAGCTGAGATTTGCATGCCACCCATATGTTGAGTAAATAGATTTATTTGCTGAGACATAAGCTTGTTCTGAGCAAGAATAGCATTAAGAGCTTCTACTTCCATGACACCCTTCTTTTGAGGAGCCTCAGAGTTCACAGGATTCCTGTTAGATGAGTATAAATATTGGTTGCTAGCAACCAATTCAATAAGTTCAATTGTCTCCTCCGGTGTCTTCTTCTTGTGCAATGAACCTCCTGCAGAATTGTCTAAGCACATCTTGGATATTTCACCCAAGCCTTTATAAAAGATATCTAGTTGAGTCCATTTGGAGAACATGTCTAGAGGACATTGCCTAATCAGTAGCTTGTATCTCTCCCAAGCTTCATACAGAGTCTCACCATCCTTCTGCCTGAAGGTCTGAACCTCCACCCTAAGCTTAGTCAGCTTCTTTGGTGGGAAAATTTAGTGAGAAACTCAGTAACCACCTTGTTCTAAGTATCCAAACTCTCCTTGGGTTGGGAATCTAGCCATAACTTTGCTCCATCCCTCAGAGCAAATGGGAAGAGCACGAGTTTGTACACATCTGGGTTTACTCCATTTGTCTTCACAGTATCACAAATTTACAGAAAACTAGAAATAAATTGATTTGGGTCTTCGTGGAGAAGACCGTGATACTGGCAGTTTTGTTGCACCAGGGTGACCAGTTGAGGCTTCAACTCAAAGTTGTTCGCAGCAATATAAGGCACCACGATGCTTTTTCCATACAGATCTGCAGTAGGAGCAGAGAAAGAGCCAAGTACTCTCCTTGTTGTTCATTCCCATTCGGGTTTTCCACATTGGCATTATCAGTATTATTCGAATCCATAGTGGATTCTGCAGCCTTGTAAAGTCTTGCTTGTTGTAAACGCTGCCTGAAAGTCCTTTCAGGTTTAGGATCAAAGTCAAAGAGATGTTCTTTATCTTTGTTCCTGTGCATAAACAAACAGAAAATAAGAAAGAATGGGAATCTCTACATCAAAGTACAGAGAATTTCAGTGAGGTAACCTGTGTAAAGAAAAAAATACTAAATAAAATAAATAAATAGATAGAAAAAATAATAAATAGGTAACACCAAACTTAATTTAAGAAATTAAGAAAAATATTGGTGCTATTTAATTATTTAAAAAAAATTTCAAAATTTTTTTCGAAACTAATAAAATAAAATTAAAATTAAAATGCCTAATCTAAGCAATAAAAAAAACTGATAGTTGTTAATCACAGTCAATCCCCGGCAACTGCGCCAAAAACTTGGTGTGGTATTTTATAACCCACAAACTAACCGGCAAGTGCACTGGGTCGTACCAAGTAATACCTTACGTGAGTAAGGGTTGATCCCACAAGGATTGATGGACTAAGCAACAATGGTTAAGTGATTGGCTTAGTTAGGCAAACTGAAAAGAGTGTTTTGGTATTCAAAGAGCATTAAACAGTAAATTAAGAATTTCAGAAAGCAAGCAGCAATGAGTTGGGAATAAAATATGGAGAAAACAGTTAAGGTTTCAGAGTTATCTATTTTTCTGGATTGACTTTTCTTACTAACTAATTTAATTATGCAAGATTTAATTCATGGTAAATTATATGTGACTAGACCCTAATTCCTTAGACCTTCCTAGTCTCCTCTAAAATTCATTAACTGCCAATTCCTTGGTCAATTAATTCCAATTAGAGGGTGATGATCAAATTCTAGTTTATATGCCACAAGAATCCTAATTATCTAAAAATAAGGGGATTATATGTCACGTATCCCGTTAAATACAAACAATTATAAATTCAGTATAATATGTTTTCAAGCTGTTGTTCAAGTATAGAGCTTTTCCAAGTTATACAAGAACTCAATTAGAACATGGGTTATACTTCTGTTCCACCCAAATTCATAAAATAAATAACGAAAACAATTATTAAAATATAAATCAAAACATGGATTAAATTAGAAAGATCAAATGAATCAATCCATGCAAATAGACAGAGCTCCTAACCTTAATAATGAAGGATTAGTTGCTCATGGTTCAGAGAAGAAAACTAGGATTCTGGTAAAATGTACAGTGTTCCAATCTGATGGCATCTAAATTCCTATTTATAACTAATCCTAATAAATTTAAAATCTAATTATCTAAAATTAAAAATAATATCTTTTCCTAAAAATAAGATTTGAATTTAAATTCGAATTAATTAACAAGTTTTCAGCTGATGGGTGGGGACCACTTGATTTGTCCATTCTGCAACTTCTATTCTGTGTTTTCTGGGCTGAAAACTGGGTTAAAATAGCCCAGAAATTGCCCCCAGCATTTTTCTACGTTTTTCTGCACGTGGTGCATGTCACGCATACGCGTCGGTCACGCGGACGTGTCGATGGTCTTTTCTGTGAGTCACGTGGACGCGTCGGTCACGCGCACGCGTCGCTGAGCAAATCTTCAATTCACGCGTATGCATCAGTCACGCGCACACGTCGCCATGGATACCTCCAGATCACGAGCACGCGTCAGGCACGCGTGCGCGTCGCTCCTCGCAACCATCTCCTTTGATTCTTGTGCTGCAGAAACTCCATCAAATCTAGCCGAATGCTACCTAAAATAAACAGTATTGCACAAAACTCAAAATAGCATCCATAGTGGCTAAAATATAATTAATTCTTGATTAAACTCAACAAATTAGATGCAAATTCACTAGGAAAAGATAGAAAAGATGCTCACGCATCAAATACCAACGGTAAATCCAAACTCATATTTTAAATTTATAAAAGCTAATCAAACATAATAACCAAAGGGTTTTACTATAGACCAAAGGACCACACTAAGCAAACCTACCACTGATTCATCCAATCACGGCTTTTGGCCCAAAAACCATATCACAGCCTCCAGCCCAACACAAATCAACTCACAGCCTCTAGCCCAATACAAAATCAAATCATGACCTCCGGCCCAAAACATAATCAACTCGGTCTCTGGCCCATATCAAGTCAAAACACGGCCTCCAGTACAAATCAAATCAAATCATGATGAAAACTCAGTCTCAAAACAGAATCAATTACCGACATCAAATGGTAAAAGGCAAATATAATCAGAGAACAATTACAGCCAGTACCACATCATGAACAACGCTCAGTGTCACCACCGCCAGCATAAGAAATCTCTCAGTTGTTCAAGCACAGACAAAATAATATAAGAAATACACAAACAGAGAGGACAGTTAAAGCAATTAGTTTAATTAGCATTTAGGTACATTTATTCAAATAGGCAAGCCAAATACAAGATGCACACCCAAACAATACACACAAATGTGAATGACGCATGTGGTGGACGAAATTGTGATCATTTGTTATTTTGTTTATAAAGGATGTATACTCTTATGGCACTGTTTATTTTCTCCACAACTCCGTTCAACTAACCAGCAAGTGTACTGGGTCGTCCAAGTAATAACCTTACGTGAGTAAGGGTCGAATCCACAGAGATTGTTGGTATGAAGCAAGCTATGGTCACCTTGCAAATCTCAGTTAGGGAGATTAAAGGGTAATTGTGATTATTGGATTGTAAATGAAAGGGAATAATAAAAGGGATAGAAATACTTATGTAGATTCATTGGTAGGAATTTCAGATAAGCGGAATGGAGATGCTGTAGAGCTCACGGACGCCTGCTCTCCTATTCCTTCTAATCAATCCTTCTTACTCCTTTCCATGGCAAGCTTTGTATAGGGGTTCACCATCAACTGTGGCTACTTTCTTCCTCTCGGGGAAATATCCTATGCGGCTGTCACTCGCACAGCTAACCAGTCTGGAGGCATCACCCATGGCTGATGGCTACATCCCATCCTCGCAGTGAAAACTAATGCTCACGCACTCTGTCACAGTACGGCTAATCACCGGTTGGTTCCCGCTCCTACTGGAATAGAATCCATTGATTCTTTTGCGTTGTCACTACGCCCAGCAGGTTACAAGTTTGAAGCACGTCACAGTCATTCATTACCGGAATCCTACTCGGACACCACAGACAAGGTAGACTTTCCGGATTCCCAGGATCCTACTCGGAACACCACAGACAAGGTTGGACTTTCCGGATCCTCATAAATGCCGCCATCTATCTAGCTTATACCACGAAGATTCTGTTGGGGAATCTAAGAGATACACATTCAAGCTCTGTTGCATGTAGAACGGAGGTGGTTGTCAATCACGCGCGTTCATAAGTGAGAATGATGATGAGGGTTATCTAGCTCATCACATTCATCATGTTCTTGGGTGCGAATGAATATCTTGGAATAAGAATAAGAGAGATTTGAATAAAAGAAAATAGAACTTCATTAATACTTGAGGTACAGCAGAGCTCCACACCCTTAATCTATGGTGTGCAGAAACTCCACCGTTGAAAATACATAAGTGAAGGAGGGTCAGGCATGGCCGAATGGCCAGCCCCCTAAAACGTGATCAATGATCTCCTAAGATGGAGAATAATGCAAAACTGAGATCAAAGATGTCTAATACAATAGATAAATGTCCTATATATACTAGACTAGCTACTAGGGTTTACATGAGTAAGTAATTGATGCATAAATCCACTTCCGGGGCCCACTTGGTGTGTGCTTGGGCTGAGCTTGATCAATCCACGAGCTGAGGCATTTCTTGGCGTTGAACTTTGAGTTATGACGTGTTTTGGGCGTTCAACTCCGGATCATGACGTTTTTCTGGCGTTTAACTCCAGACAGCAGCATGAACTTGGCGTTTAACGCCAAGTTATGTCGTCATTCTTCGAATAAAGCATGGACTATTATATATTGCTGGAAAGCCCTGGATGTCTACTTTCCAACGCCGTTGAGAGCGCGCCAATTGGAGTTCTGTAGCTCCAGAAAATCCATTTCGAGTGCAGGGAGGTCAGAATCCAACAGCATCAGCAGTCCTTTTGTCAGCCTTCTTCAGAGTTTTGCTCAAATCCCTCAATTTCAGTCAGAATTTACCTGAAATCACAGAAAAACACACAAACTCATAGTAAAGTCCAGAAATGTGAATTTAACATAAAAACTAATGAAAACATCCCTAAAAGTAGCTTAAACTTACTAAAAACTATATAAAAACAATGCCAAAAAGCGTATAAATTATCCGCTCATCACAACACCAAACTTAAATTGTTGCTTGTCCCCAAGCAACTGAAAATCAATTAGGATAAAAAGAAGAGAATATACTATAAAGTCCAAAATATCAATGAATATTAATTTAATTACATGAGCGGGACTTGTAGCTTTTTGCTTCTGAACAGTTTTGGCATCTCACTTTTTCCTTTGTAGTTTAGAGGTATTGGCGTCTCTGGGGGAACTTAGAATTTGGGATAGTGTTATTGACTTTCTTAGTTAAGCATGTTGATTCTTGAACACAGCTACTTTTGAGTCTTGGCTGTGGCCCTAAGCATTTTGTTTTCCCGTATTACCACCGGATACACAAATGCCACAGACACATAACTGGGTGAACCTTTTTAGATTGTGACTTAGCTTTGCTAAAGTCCCCAATTAGTGGTGTCCAGAGCTCTTAGGCACACTCTTTAGCTTTGGATCACGATTTTAACCATTCAGTCTCAAGCTTTTCACTTGGACCTTCATGACACAAGCACATGGTTAGGGACAGCTTGATTTAGCCGCTTAGGCCTGGATTTAATTTCCTTGGGCCCTCCTATCCATTGATGCTCAAAGCCTTGGATCCTTGCTTTAAAATTTTCGCCTTCTCTTTTTTTTTTTTACTGCTTTTTCTTGCTTCAAGAATCAATTTCATGATGTTTTTCAGATCATCAATAACATTTCTCTTTGTTCATCATTCTTTCAAGAACCAACAATTTTAACACTCATAAACAACAAGATCCAAAGATATATGCACTGTTCAAGCATTCATTCAGAAAGCAAAAATATTGTCACCACATCAATATAATTAAACTAAATTCAATAATAATTTCGAAAATTATGTATTTCTTGTTCTTTTGAATTAAAACATTTTTCTTTTTAAGAGAGGTGAAGGACTAATGGATTTTATTCATAGCTTTAAGGCATGGTTACATACTAATGATCATGAAATAAAGACACAAAACATAGATAAACACAATAATTAAAAACCGAAAACAGAAAGAAATAAAGAACAAGGAATGAATCCACCTGAGTAAAGGTGGCGCCTTTTTGAAGGTCCAATGGTGCTCTTTGAGCTCCTCTATGTTTCTTCCTTGCTTCTGTTGCTCCTCCCTCATTGCTCTTTTATCTTCTCTTATTTCTTGGAGAATGATGGAGTGCTCATGATGTTTCACCCTTAGTTGCTTCCAATATTTGTGTGGAGGACAACTTATCCCCTGAGGTATCTCAGGGATCTCTTGATTTGCAGCCACATGTTCTACCACTGAGCTATGACGGCTTATATTTTTAGTCTTTCCATCTCCCATAACTCAGAGGTGGAAGCTTTTGTCTTCCTTTGAGGTTTCTCTGGCCTTAGGTGCCATTAATGGTAATGGAAAAGCAAAAAAGCTATGCTTTTACCACACCAAACTTAAAATATTGCTCGCCCTCGAGCAAGAGAAGAAGAAAGAAGAGAAGAAGAAGAAGAAGAAAAATGGACGTGAGTGAGGGGAGAAGGATTCGGCTATATGGGTGGGATTGGGTGGGAAAGAATTTTGAATTTTGAAGGTGAGTGGGTTTTATGGGAAAGGGTGAGTGGTGAATGAAAAACAGAAGGGATGACCATGAATGGGGAGATAGAGGGCGAGGTAGGTGGGGATCCTGTGAGGTTCACAGATCCTGAGGTGATCCTGTGGGGGTCCACAGATCCTGAGGTGTCAAGGAATTCCATCCTTGCACCAAATAGGCATGTAAAAATGCCTTCATGCATCATTCTGGCGTTCAAACGCCCATTGGTGCACGTTCTGGGCGTTCAACGCCCATGTAATGCATGTTTCTGGCGTTGAACGCTAGTTTCATGCTTGTTCCTGGCGTTCAGCGCCAGATTGTCCTCTGTGTGCGCATCCTGGCGTTTGACGCCAGGTTGTTGCTTGTTTTGGGCGTTCAGCGCCAGAATGGTGCTCTGTTCTGGCGTTGAACGCCGGCCAGATGCACCTTCTGGGCGTTGAACGCCAGCCCGTGCGTCCTCCAGGGTGAAAAATTTTTTTCTTCTGTTTTTGACTCTGTTTTTAATTTTTTTTTGATTTTTTCGTGACTCCTCATGATCATGTACCTGATTAAACACAAAAATAACAAAGAAACAAAATAAAATAAAATTAGATAAATAAAATTGGGTTGCCTCCCAACAAGCGCTTCTTTAGTGTCAATAGCTTGACAGTGGCTCTCATGGAGCCACAAGGTGATCAGATCAACTTAAGTGTGGTATTCCCAACACCAAACTTAGAGTTTGGATATGGGGTTTGGACACCAAACTTAGAGTTTGGTTGTGGCTTCACAACACCAAACTTAGAGTTTGACTGTGTGGGCTCTTCTTGACTCTGAACTGAGAGAAGTTCTTCATGCTTACTCTCTTTTGTCACAGAGGGATGGCCATGTGCCTGAAACACAAGGTAATCCCCATTCAATTGAAGGACTAACTCACCTCTGTTGACATCTATCACAGCTCCTGCTGTGGCTAGGAAAGGTCTTCCTAGGATGATGCATTCATCATCTTCCTTCCTAGTGTCTAGGATTATGAAATCAGTAGGGATGTAAAGGCCTTCAACCCTTACTAGCACGTCCTCTACTATTCCATAAGCTTGTCTTATGGACTTATCTGCCAATTGTAATGAGAACAAGGCAGGTTGTACCTCAATGATTCCCAGCTTCTCCATCGCAGAGAGTGGCATAAGATTTATCCCTGACCCAAGATCACATAGAGCTTTTTCAAAGCTCATGGTGCCAATGGTGCAAGGTATTAGGAATTTGCCAGGATCTTGTTTCTTTTGAGGTAGAGTCCTTTGAATCCAAGTATCTAGTTCACTAATGAGCAAGGGAGGTTCACTTTCCCAAGTCTCATTACCAAACAGCTTGGCATTCAGCTTCATGATAGCTCCTAAGTATTGAGCAACTTGCTCTCCAGTCACATCTTCATTCTCTTCAGAGGATGAATATTCTTCAGAGCTCATGAATGGCAGAAGGAGATTTAAAGGAATCTCTATGGTCTCTAGATGAGCCTCAGATTCCTCTGGATCCTTAATAGGAAACTCCTTCTTGCTTGAGGAACGTCCCAGGAGGTCTTCCTCACTGGGATTTCCGTCCTCCTCCTCCTTTGTGCATTCGGCCACTTTGATTAAATCAATGGCCTTGCACTCTCCTTTTGGATTTTCTTCTGTATTACTTGGGAGAGTACTGGGAGGAGTGTCAATGACTTTCTTACTCAGCTGGCCCACTTGTGCCTCCAGATTTCTAATAGAGGATCTTGTTTCATTCATGAAACTAAAAGTGGCCTTTGACAGATCAGAGACTATATTTGCTAAATTAGAATTGTTTTGTTCAGAATTCTCTGTCTGTTGCTGAGAAGATGATGGATATGGCTTGCTATTGCCTAGCCTATTACGTCCACCATTGTTAAAACCTTGTTGAGGTTTTTGTTGATCCTTCCAGGAGAAATTAGGATGATTTCTCCATGATGAGTTATAGGTGTTTCCATAAGGTTCACCTAAGTAATTAACCTCTGCCATGGCAGGGTTCTCAGGATCATAAGCTTCTTCAGAAGCTGCCTCTCTAGTACTATTGGATGCATGTTGCAATCCATTCAGATTTTGAGAGATCATGTTGACCTGTTGAGTCAACATTTTGTTCTGAGCCAATATGGCATTCAGAGCATCAATTTCAAGAACTCCTTTCTTCTGAGGTACCCCATTATTCACGGAATTCCTCTCAGAGGTGTACATAAACTGGTTGTTTGCAACCATGTCAATGAGTTCTTGAGCCTCTTCAGGCGTTTTCTTCAGGTGAATAGATCCACCTGCAGAATGGTCTAGTGACATTTTCGAAAACTCAGAGAGACCATAATAGAATATATCCAATATGGTCCATTCTGAAAACATGTCAGATGGACATCTCTTGGTCAGCTGCTTGTATCTTTCCCAAGCTTCATAGAGGGATTCACCATCTTTTTGTTTGAAGATTTGAACATCCACTCTCAGCTTGCTCAGCTTTTGAGGGGGAAAGAATTTATCTAAGAATGCAGTGACAAGCTTATCCCATGAGTCCAGGCTATCCTTGGGTTGTGAATCCAACCATACTCTAGCTCTGTCTCTTACAGCAAAAGGGAAAAGCAAGAGTCTGTAGACTTCAGGATTAACTCCATTTGTCTTTACAGTGTCACAGATCTGCAAGAACTCAGTTAAAAACTGGTAAGGATCTTCAGATGGAAGTCCATAAAACTTGCAGTTTTGTTGCATTAAAGCAACTAGTTGAGGCTTAAGCTCAAAGTTATTGGCTCCAATGGCAGGAATGGAGATGCTTCTTCCATCAAACTTGGACGTTGGCTTTGTGAAGTCACCAAGCATTCTCCTTGCATTATTATTATTATTTTCGGCCATCTCTTCCTCTTGTTCGAAATTTTCTAAAAGGTTGCTTCTGGATTGTTGTAATTTAGCTTCTCTTAATTTTCTCTTCAGAGTCCTTTCAGGTTCTGGATCAAGTTCAACAAGAGTGCCTTTATCCCTGTTCCTGCTCATATGAAAGAGAAGAAAACAAGAAAAGAAGAGGAACTCTCTATGTCACAGTATAGAGATTCCTTTATGTTAGTAGAAGAAGAAGGGGGTAGAAGAAGATTGGAAAAAAAGAAACACAACTGTGAGGATGGCAGAGATGTGAGATGAGATGTTAGGAAATGAATGAAGAGAGGTGAAGAGAAGTGTTAGTAATTAAATAATTAAATAGAAGAAGAAAAGAAAAGAGAATTTTCGAAAATAATTTTGAAAAAGGGGTTAGTATTTTTCGAAAATTAGAGATAAATTGTAATTAAAATTAAAACATGAAACAATTAGTTAATTAAAAAGAATTTTTTTGAAAAAGAGAGAGATATTTTCGAAAATTAGAGAGGGAAAAGTAGTTAGGTGGTTTTGAAAAAGATAAGAAACAAACAAAAAGTTAGTTAGTTGATTGGAAAAGATTTGAAATCAAAATTGAAAAAGATAAGAAGATATTAAGTTAGATAAGATATTTTGAAATCAAATTTTGAAAAAGATTAAAATTTTGAGAAGGATAAGATAAAAAGATAAGATAAAAATTTTAATAAAGAGATATTTTGAAAAAGATTTAATTTTTAAAATGACTTAACTAACAAGAAACTACAAGATAAGATTCTAGAATTTAAAGATTGAACCTTTCTTAACAAGAAAGTAACAAACTTCAAATTTTTGAACCAATCACATTAATTGTTAGCTAATTTTTGAAAATATGATATAAAGATAAGAAAAAGATTTTTGAAAAAATAATTTGAAAAATAATTTTGAAATTTTCGAAAAATAGAAAGAAAAATGAAAAAGATATGGCTTTTGAAAAAGATTTTGAAAAGATAAGATTTTTTTAAAAAATTGAAATTTTGACTTGACTTGTAAGAAATAACTAATTTTGAAAATTTTTGACCAAGTCAATCCCAAAATTTCGAAATTTTGGAGGGAAATAAGGAAAAGATATTTTTTTTGATTTTTGAATTTTTAATTATGAAAGAGAAAAACAACAAAAATACTCAATGCATGAAGTTTTTAGATCAAAACCATGAATGCATGCAAGAATGCTATGAACGTCAAGATGAACACCAAGAACACTTTGAAGATCATGATGAACATCAAGAACATAATTTTGAAAAATTTTTGATGCAAAGAAAACATACAAGACACCAAACTTAGAAATTTTTAATGCATGGAAAATATGAATGCAAAAATGCACAAGAAAAACAAGAAAAGACACAAAACAAGAAATCATCAAGATCAAACAAGAGGACTTATCAAGAACAACTTGAAGATCATGAAAAACACTATGAATGTATGAGATTTTCGAAAAATGCAAGAAAAATTTTAAAAGCATGCAATTGACACCAAACTTAAAAATTAACACAAGACTCAAACAAGAACACAAAATATTTTTGGTTTTTATGATTTTATGATTTTTTTAGAATTTTTATTAATTTTTTTCGAAAACATAGTTTGGAAAAACGAAAATTAAAAGAAAAATTTTGAAAAAGATTTTTGAAAAGAAAATTACCTAATCTGAGCAACAAGATGAACCGTCAGTTGTCCATACTCGAACAATCCCCGGCAACGGCGCCAAAAACTTGGTGGACAAAATTGTGATCATTTGTTATTTTGTTTATAAAGGATGTATACTCTTATGGCACTGTTTATTTTCTCCACAACTCCGTTCAACTAACCAGCAAGTGTACTGGGTCGTCCAAGTAATAACCTTACGTGAGTAAGGGTCGAATCCACAGAGATTGTTGGTATGAAGCAAGCTATGGTCACCTTGCAAATCTCAGTTAGGGAGATTAAAGGGTAATTGTGATTATTGGATTGTAAATAAAAGGGAATAATAAAAGGGATAGAAATACTTATGTAGATTCATTGGTAGGAATTTCAGATAAGCGGAATGGAGATGTTGTAGAGCTCACGGACGCCTGCTCTCCTATTCCTTCTAATCAATCCTTCTTACTCCTTTCCATGGCAAGCTTTGTATAGGGGTTCACCATCAACTGTGGCTACTTTCTTCCTCTCGGGGAAATATCCTATGAGGCTGTCACTCGCACAGCTAACCAGTCTGGAGGCATCACCCATGGCTGATGGCTACATCCCATCCTCGCAGTGAAAACTAATGCTCACGCACTCTGTCACAGTACGGCTAATCACCGGTTGGTTCCCGCTCCTACTGGAATAGAATCCATTGATTCTTTTGCGTTGTCACTACGCCCAGCAGGTTACAAGTTTGAAGCACGTCACAGTCATTCATTACCGGAATCCTACTCGGACACCACAGACAAGGTAGACTTTCCGGATTCCCAGGATCCTACTCGGAACACCACAGACAAGGTTGGACTTTCCGGATCCTCATAAATGCCGCCATCTATCTAGCTTATACCACGAAGATTCTGTTGGGGAATCTAAGAGATACACATTCAAGCTCTGTTGCATGTAGAACGGAGGTGGTTGTCAATCACGCGCGTTCATAAGTGAGAATGATGATGAGGGTTATCTAGCTCATCACATTCATCATGTTCTTGGGTGCAAATGAATATCTTGGAATAAGAATAAGAGAGATTTGAATAAAAGAAAATAGAACTTCATTAATACTTGAGGTACAGCAGAGCTCCACACCCTTAATCTATGGTGTGCAGAAACTCCACCGTTGAAAATACATAAGTGAAGGAGGGTCAGGCATGGCCGAATGGCCAGCCCCCTAAAACGTGATCAATGATCTCCTAAGATGGAGAATAATGCAAAACTGAGATCAAAGATGTCTAATACAATAGATAAATGTCCTATATATACTAGACTAGCTACTAGGGTTTACATGAGTAAGTAATTGATGCATAAATCCACTTCCGGGGCCCACTTGGTGTGTGCTTGGGCTGAGCTTGATCAATTCACGAGCTGAGGCATTTCTTGGCGTTGAACTTTGAGTTATGACGTGTTTTGGGCGTTCAACTCCGGATCATGACGTTTTTCTGGCGTTTAACTCCAGACAGCAGCATGAACTTGGCGTTTAACGCCAAGTTACGTCATCATTCTTCGAATAAAGCATGGACTATTATATATTGCTGGAAAGCCCTGGATGTCTACTTTCCAACGCCGTTGAGAGCGCGCCAATTGGAGTTCTGTAGCTCCAGAAAATCCATTTCGAGTGCAGGGAGGTCAGAATCCAACAGCATCAGCAGTCCTTTTGTCAGCCTTCTTCAGAGTTTTGCTCAAATCCCTCAATTTCAGTCAGAATTTACTTGAAATCACAGAAAAACACACAAACTCATAGTAAAGTCCAGAAATGTGAATTTAACATAAAAACTAATGAAAACATCCCTAAAAGTAGCTTAAACTTACTAAAAACTATATAAAAACAATGCCAAAAAGCGTATAAATTATCCGCTCATCAGCATGCTTGTCCTACTAGTCATGAGCTCACGTGTTGGTTATCATGCCAAGCCCGACACACCCGATAGCTAATGTTACGCGGATATTGTCATGTTAAAAACTAGTGGGCAATAAAGAACTACGATCCCTACCTGGTTTGCGATACAGCACTACAATCCCTACAAATATTTTCAATTGGAAAATCTGTGGCCGGTAAATAACCACGATCCCCACAACACACGTGGGCGGTAAACAACTACGATCCCCACGTCAACTACTACACTGGAAAAGCAGTACACCACTATGATCCTTGCTAGGTGCATAAGTTACATACAATCATTTATATCTACAATCCATCTTAATCAACATGGTCAATACTAGACAAGCGGTATACCACCAAGATTCTTGCCAGTCAGTAATAACATTCAAAATCATAATCATTTAAAATCTTAACCCAGAGCAAGTGGGACTAAGCCACAACCCTTGCATCTATCCAGGAAGCTCAAATACCGACCGGGAGCAAGCGGCACAAAACCACAATCTTTGCGTCTTACCCTGGAAGCTCAAATATGAAAATCTCTTTTAAAAGATCAAGTTGAATCCATTTCTCTTCCTTAAAACGCATTTTTCACCAAATCAAAAGTCTCAAATTAATCTCGAAAATCTATTCTTCAATTCTATTGGGAATCCCTAAAAGCATAACTCTCAGATTTTAAATAATTGCTTAAAGCTCCCTTTCAACCTCATTCTTAAGTTCAATAATTTTCCAAAAGACTCAAAATCATCTCTCTTTTCCAATCAAACTCAAATACTATAAATTTGCTAAAACTCCTCAAAATGTGATTCCTTAAACCGACCTCAAAATATAATCATTTTTTAATGAATCAAACTCAAAGCATAAATCTTTTCTTAATAAGGCAAACTCAAAGCATAATTCTTATCTTAATAAATCTAACTCGAACCACAATCCTTTTCTTAATAAATCAAAATCAAATAATATAATTCTTAAAGCAATTTTACTTCTAAATAACACTTCAAACAAATTCTCTAATTGTGGAGAATGTTATTGGTGATGTTGTTGCTGTGTTTTATTTTTGTCCCTTCTTTTCCTCCCCTTTTTCATGTTATTGCAGTCATTTATTTTTTTATAATTTCTTATATTTTTTCTTGGTTTATTTCTCTCAAAAGAGTAAATCAAGAAGAATTTTGAGAAAATGAAATAAGAAGGAGAAGATGAAAAAAATATGAAAAAGAAGAAGAAGACAAAGCGGAAGATGAGGAGGATGAAGAGGAGGAATAAAAATTTTGAATTGTGCAGGACAATGAGACCAAATGCATCGAAATTACATAGTGATTGTGACACAATTAACTCAAAAATGCACCAAAATTACATAATGATTGTGACACATTTTATGAATTTGACTTTGGATATAATGCAGGATCTTCTGAGTTTATAGAATGCACAAATTTTCGGTTCATTTGTTATTACACAATAGTGTTGTTATAATAATATTTTGGTTCATTTGCAGCCCAGGTGTTGTCGATAAACAATTTGTCCAAAAGGTTGGGATGACTTTCAAGATAAATTGAATGGAATGGAATAGAATCTAATCCACTTGAATAAAGTGATAATGAATAATTTAATTCTTCTTTGCTAAAATCAGTGTTGTTTATGAGTTTGAATTTGGATAGAATGGCAGGAGTTCTGAATTGATAGAATATACAATTTTTGGTTCATTTATTATTACACAATAGTGTTGTTATAATAATATTTTGGTTCATTTGTAGTCCAGATGTATTATTGATGAATAATTTGTCCCAATGGTTGAGATGATTTCTCCTTTTTTGAGATGGTATTCTTTGTCATTTTGGCTGTAAAGAATAAAAAATTTGGTCAATACTTAATAGCATCATAAAGTGAACCTCGGTTAATTCACAAATGAACCAAAATTAGTTCAAATTTGAATGAGCAGTCAAAAAGACTTTGTTGAGTTAGAAAAATAATTAACGTATTGATGATGACAAACATGATTGATTTGGATTAATTAATAACCCAAGTGGGTTTTGATGATGTAATTCAAGTGTGTAGGCCTAAATTGCTTTTATTGTAGCCCAATCCTATAAAACCCAATTATCCAAAGCAGCTAAATGAAAATGATTCACTAACTAAGACTTAGTTTGGTAAAGCTTTTACTTTTCAAAAGTAGCTTATAAAAGTTAACTTTTAAAAGATGGCTTTTTAAAAGTTGTAGCATTTATATTTGGTAAATCAAATTAAAAATAACTTTCAATAAACACAAGTAACATCAATTGTGTTTGGTAAAATAGCTTTTAAAATTTAAAAATACTATAATAGACATAAATGTAAGCATTAAATTTGAAAATTAGTTAACATATGAGGTTATATTAGACTTTTAAATTTTGAAAAGTATAAGCCAACTTTGAAAAGCTCTATCTTAGGTGCTTTCAAAAGTACCTCGATCTTTTAAAAGCTACAAGCACAAGCACATAATCTTTTTTATTTACCAAACACAAAATGAGGAGCTTGAGCTTTTAAAAAGCACAAGCACCTCTTCAAAAAGCTTTACCAAACCAAGCCTAAGCCCATTAACATCCAAGCAAAAGAAAAGCTACCCTAAGCTGAGTTTTAGACAAGTTTATTTCGGGCTAACACAAGAAGAAAGAGAGAGAGTTTTACTTTTTTATTCAAGCATCTAAATGGAAGAAAGAAAAAGCTAATCAAGCAAGATAATGTCAAATCAAGATAATCAAAAGCATGCTAAGCAAGATAAGAGATAAAGAATAATGTTTTGAGTTCAGAAGTTGGGTTCTGCGCATAGAGTCAAGGCTTTGAATCATCATTTCCTTCATGGTTTACTGTTTGTATTTCTGTTTCAATGTTATATCTTTCTTTGTATCCATTGAGTGATAAAAGGCAAGAAAGAAAGGCATTGTGAAAACACCATTGAGCGAAAAGGCTGAGAGAAATATTTGACAGAAAAGCCAAGAGTAATTTCAGATTTCTTTTGGTTGTAATTTTGTTTTATGTCTTGTACCTGAGAGGTATCCCTTACTAACTTGGGTAAGCACTTAGTATATCAAGTTTAGGTAGTTACAAAACCAAATCAAGTTTATGTTGAAGCTTGATGTGTCTCAAATAGGATTATGTTGAGTCCCAGGGAATTAGTGTATGTAATACTTAAAAGATAGTGAAAATTCCACCAATATTGTGGTGGAGACTGGATGTAGGTTGCATTGCATAAGGCAACTAAACCAGGATATATGGATGTGCCACTTTCTTCCTTTCTGCTCTGATTCTATTTTTCTGGTTTTATGAGACAAAATGAATTTGTCTCCTGCATAATTCGCTATGCTGACTAAATGAAAGCCAAATCACATTTTCTGGTTTAAGCCTTTATTACTCAAAGTTAAAAGAAGGCCATAGATTCAACCCCACCTTTTCTAGGCTATCAAGAACCTTCAATTGGTATTAAGAGTCAAGTCTTAAGAATCAAGCTTCACAGCTTGGAGGAAAGGTCTAATGACAAACAACATGATTATAACCACAGTGGCCTACACTCTAACAAAGGGTCAATTAAACAACAGGTCTCCCTTCTTCATTGGGAAGAACTATGCTTACTGGAAAGAAATGATGTGGATATTCATTCAATCAATTGATTATAACATATAGAAGATAGTTGTGAATGGTCCCAAAATTTCTACAAAGTCTAGTGCTGATGGAGTGGTGACTCCAAAGGAGGAAGCCGAATGGAATGATGATGACAAAAAGAAGGTGGAGCTGAATGCTAAAGCTATAAACTTGTTGCACTGTGCTACCAGCTTTGAAGAGTACTGAAATGTGTCTAGATACAGGACAGCAAAAGAAATCTGGGAGAAACTCCAAGTCACGCATGAAGGCTTAAAACAAGTCAAATAAACAAGGATTGATATGCTGCGAAAAGAGTATGAAATGTTCACCATAAAGGATGAAGAAAGCATTAATGAGATGTTTGAGAGATTTTAAATTATCATAAATAGCCTACATGCTATGGACATGACCGACACTAAATAAACTCTAGTGAGAAAAGTCCTTAGAAGCCTTACAAATGAATGGGAAACAAAACCCATGTACGAATCCCCACGCTTCGTACAGCTGAACCAGCAAGTGCACTGGGTCATCCAAGTAATACCTGAGTGAATCAAGGTCGATCCCATGAGGATTGTGGTTTGAAGCAAGCTATGGTTATCTTGGTCAGGCGGATAGAAGAGTTGTTGGGTTTGTGAGATCTGAACTAGGTTGATATGTTTACAATGATAATCTTAAATCTTAGATGGTTAAGGCTTGTAGTTGCTTTGTCCTTCTAAATTAACTCTGGTATTACTGTCTTCTTCAATTGTGAATGATTTCTTCTATGGCAGGCTATATGTGATTGATGCTGGTTTGAGCAGCTGCCAAAACTCCTCAAGATCTGAACCTCAAAGTTAGTGCAGATCCTTTCTGATTGAGGGTGAAGCTCCTGCAGTTCAGTCTCTTTGGTGATCCTACTCAAAACACCACAGACAAGGTCGAATCTTCCAGATATGAGAATGTTGCACCTTTGGGTTCTAACCTCTACCACAGAGACCCTAATCTCCCCATACCTCGGCTGAATTGGTGTCTCGAGAAGTCCCCAACGAAGTCGTGGATTAGCCGTCTAAGAAATGTATAATCAAGCTGGCGGTTCAATGCTTTCCACTGAAGTATTCATACAAACCCAAGAAGAACACGGGTGGTTGTCAGGCACACAGTTTTAGTATAAAGAACGAAGATGATTGTCACGGATCATCCCATTCATCATGTTGAAGAACGAATATACTTTTATTAATTCATAGAACTCAGCAGGGCTCCTCCCTTCAACCTAGGAGTTTTAGAAACTGATACTAATAGAGAATACAATGATGAACAAAAATATGGTGTAAAAGTCTCCTATGATTATGTAAAATATCCCTTAAATACTAAACTAATGACTAAGGATTACACAAGAAGTGGTAAAACAGTCTTTAATGCTAAAATCTACTTCTGGGGCATACTTGGTGAGTGTTTGGGCTGAGCTTTGATGAGATACACGTGCTAGGAGGCCTCTAAGGCATTGAACGCTAGCTAGGGGATCCTCTTTGGGCGTTTGGATGCTGGTCTCTTCTTCTTGGGTGCTGGACGCCTAAAATGGGGCAGGAGGCTGGCGTTGGACACCAGTTTTAGGCCTTCTAATCTAAAGCAAAGTATGAACTATTATACATTTCTGGAAAGCCTTGAAAGTCAGATTTCCATAGCTGTTAAGAATGTTCCATTTAGACTTTTGTAGCTCCAGAAAAGCTCTTCCAAGTGCAAGGAGGTCAGATCTGGACAGCATCCGCAGTGCTTTCTCTCTCTCCGAATCAAACTTTTGCTCCAGCTCCTCAATTTCAGCCAGAAAATACCTGAAATTGCATAAAAACACACAAACTCATAGTAGAATCTAAAAATGTAAATTTAACACTAAAACCTATGAAAACTTAATAAAAACTAAACAAAACATGTTGAAAACTATATGAAAATGATGCCAAAAAGCGTATAAAATATCCGCTCATCACAACACCAAACTTAAACTGTTGCTTGTCCCCAAGCAGCTAAAAACACAGTAGGATAAAAAGAAAGGTAAGATACAATAATAAATCTCAGAGTTTCCAATGAAGCTTAGTTTCAATTAGATGAGCGGGACTTAGTAGCTTTTTGCTTCTGAATAGTTTTGGCATCTCACTATCCATTGAAATTCAGAAATGTTGGTCTCTTTAGGAACTCAGAATCCAGATGATATTATTGACTCTCCTAGTTCAGTTCTTTTTTATTATTGAACACATCTTTTAGAGTCTTGGCCGTGACCCTAAGCACTTTGTTTTCCAGTATTACCACTGGATACAAAAATGCCACAGACACTTTAACTAGGTGAACCCTTTCGGATTGTGATTCAGCTTTGCTAGAATCCCTAGATAGAGGTGTCCAGAGTTCTTAAGCACACTCTTTTTGCCTTGGATGATGACTTTAACTGCTCAGTCTCAAGCTTTTCACTTGACACCTTCACGCTTCAAGCACATGGTTAGAGACAACTTGGTTGAGCCACTTAGCCTAGGATTTTATTCCTTATAGGCCCTCCTAACCACTGATGCTCAAAGCCTTGGATCCTTTTACCCTTGCCTTTTGGTTTAAAGGGTTATTGACTTTTTCAGTCTGCCCTCATTTTCCTACATTTATGGGCAGTAATGGATTTTTCTCTTTTTTTTCTTTATTTATTTATATTTTTTTCTTTTTTTGCATGTATATATTATTTTTTTCTTTTGCCACATGCTTTTTCTTTTTTTTTTTTGCTACTTTTTCTTGCTTCAAGAATCAATTTTTGGATTTTTTAGATTACCAATAATACTTTTCCTTTTTCATCATTCTTTTAAGAGCTAACATTCTAAAATTCCAACTTCAAATATGCTATGCTTATTCATACATTCAGAAAACAAAAGCAATGCCACCACATCAAAATAATTGAACTATTCTTATTTTAAACTTGAAATTCATATATCTCTCAATTCTTTTCAAATTAAATTTTCTTTTAAGCAAGGTGAGAGATATATGGAATATTTTACAACTTTAAGGCATCAATGCAAATGATCATGCAATAAGAAAAAAAAAGAATAGACAATACAACCTAACAGAAAATAGAAAAATAATAAAAGGAAAGGAGATAAAACAGAACGAATCCACCTTTAATGGTGGCGGCTAGTACTCCTCCTTGACGATCCAATGTAGTTCTTGATCTCTTCAATGTCACTCCTTTGCCTTTGTTGTTCTTCCCTCACAGCCCTTTGATCTTCTTTGATGGATCTTTGGTCTTCCCTTATTTCATTGAGGATGGTGGAATGCTTTTGATTCTCCAACCTCAATTGCTCCATGTTAGAGCTCAATTCTCCCATGGAAGTATGCCATTGATCCCAATAACTTTGAGGAGGAAAATACATCCTTGAGGCATCTCAGGGATCTCATGCTGAGGTGGCTGCACAGGCTCTTGTGCATGCTCTCTAGTTTGCTCCATCCCCCTCTTAGTGACGGGCTTGTCTTTTCCAATCGAGATATCTCCTTCTATGACAATTTCAGCTGAATTGCATAGATGACAGATGAGGTGTGAGAATGCCAACCTTGCATTGGTGGAAGGCTTTTTAGCTATCTTGTACAGTTCTTGAGGAATCACCTCATGTACTTCTTCCTCACTTCCAATCATAATGAAATGGATCATGATGGCCCTTTTAATGGTCACTTCTGACCGGTTTCTAGTGGGGATGATAGAGCGTTGGATGAATTCCAACCATCCTCTAGCTATGGGCTTGCCTTGGAAATCTCTTTTCCACTGTGCTTCTTCCACACAGATGTCTGAGAGCACTTGATCCAGTCTCTGATCAAAGTTGACTCTCCTAGTGTAAGGATGTGGGTCTCCTTACATCAGAGGCAAGTTGAACGCTAATCTCACACTTTCTGGGCTGAAATCTAAGATTCACCCTCGGACCATGGTGCTCCAATTCTTTGGATTTAGGTTCACGCTAGTGTCATGGTTTTTAGTAACCCATGCATTAGCATAGAACTCTTGCACCATTAGAATCCCAACATATTGAATGGGATTAGTTAGGACTTTCCAACCTCTTCTCCGGATCTCTCTTCGGATTTTCGGATAGTCATTCTTTTTTAGCCTAAAAGGGACCTCAGGGATCACTTTCTTCTCTACCACTACTTCATAGAAGTGGTCTTGGTGGGCTTTGGTGATGAATCTCTCCATCTTCCAATATTCAGAGGTGGTGACTATTGCCCTTCCTTTCCTATTTCTAGAGGATTCTCTAACCTTGGGTGCCATGAATGGGAATGGAAAGAAAAAGCTAGGCTTTTCTGACACCAAACTTAAAACTTTGCTCGTCCTCGAGCAAACATAAAGTAAAGAAAAGAATGGAGTATAAGAAGATAATAGAAGAAGATAGAGGGAGAGAGAGGGCTCGACCCAATGGGGGATTATGAGTGTATGAGAGGTGTGTGTATGAAGGGTTGGAAGGAGGGGTATTTATAGGACGGGGGTAGGGTTGGGTTTGGCCATGGGTGGGTAATTGGAAGAGAAATTTGATTTTGAAGTAGGTGGGGTTGGTGGTAGTTATGATGGTTTTGGAGAAGTGATATGGATGTGCTTGAGCTAGGGTTTATAAGGAAAAGTGTATGGGGAAGTGTGAAGGTAAGTGGGGTAGGTAAAGATGATGTAGGACCCACTAGTCCTGAGACACTACGGAATTCAGATTACCTGCCCTTTGCATTGGCGTTTGAACGTCCAGGGTCTGCTCCCCGGCTGGCGTTCAACGCAAGCTATGCTTCCCATTGGGAGCGTTAAATGCCCAGGGTCTGCTCCCTGGCTGGCATTCAACGCCAGTGATAGAGAGAATTATTGTCGGTCTAGAATTTCTCTTATAGAAATGAATTACTTCGTTGTAAGCATAACTCCAAACCAACTATTAATCCTCACATCAAATTTTAAAAGATTGGTTGTCACAAGTACAAACCCCAATAAAAATTAACCGAAGTATTTAAACCTCGGGTCGTCTCACAAGAAATTGCAATGAAGTGATCAATTATTGGATATGAAGGAATAAGGGGGGTTTGATTTGGTAAAAGGGCAAGAAAATAAAGCAAATAATTAAAGGAAGCAATTAATAAAGAGAGACATTCATGGCAAGGATTGAGGTTATAGGCTTTCTATCCTAGCCACTAATCATAACAATAATTAACAAGAGCATATCCTATTTAGTCATCCCCAACAATAGAAGAAGGTATAATGTTATCTTCACATGAGAGAAAGTCAAATAAGACTAGTTAATCTCAATCCAAAAGTCCTAATCAACTTACTAATTGAATTAGCAAAAGATTAGCGTCAATGGAAACAATATTAACTAACAACTTTAGATCACCAACATGGGTTCGGTATTACTAACTCAAGATTACCTAATTTCTCTTTCCAAGCCAAGAATGCTCAAAAAGCTACTCTAACATCCAATCAAGCATTTTGTGAAACACTTGGAAGGCATAAAAGGAAAGCATAATAAATTGCAAGCAAAGATAAATTCTACCACTACCACTTGCAAGAAATTAACTATAACTACTTAAATCAACAATAAAAGAACATGAAACATCAAATTGCATTAAAGGAGATCCAAATCCAACATGAGCATTCATAAAACTAAAGAGAGGCATAAAAGGAAAATTAACACTACAAACTAAGAGAATGAAAGTGTAGAAACAAGAAATCGTAAAGGAAACAAGATGAAAACAAGAAATTAAACCTAGATCTAAGATGCAATTAACCCTAATTCTAGAGAGAAGAAGGATCTTCTCTCTCTAGAAAACTAACCTACATGATGCTAACCTAAAACTAATTGTTCCCCCTTTGTCCAATCTTCAATTCTGCATGAAATAGCCTTTGGAATCAGTTAGATTTGGGCATGAGAAGCTCAAAAATTGCCCCCAACGTTTTCACTTTAATGAGGTCACGTGCCCGCTGTGACGCGTACGCATGGGTCACGCATACGCGTCGTCTGACATTTTTATGTCACACGTACGCATCGCCTGGACGACCTTATCTCCACGCGCGCGCGTCTGTCACGCGTGCGCGTCGATGTATGCACTCCAAATCCTTGTTTTTTCCATGAATTCTTCACTTTGCATGCTTTTTCCTTCACTTCCTCCATCCAATACTTGCTTTATGACCCTAAAATCACTCAACAAACACATCAAGGCATCGAATAGAATTAAAGTGAATTAAAATGAGCAAATTAAAGGCCTAAAAAACATGTTTTCACACTTAAGCACAAATTTAGGGAGAATTACAAAACCATGCTATTTTATTGAATAAATGTGAGAAAATTTGATAAAATCTCCCAAATTAAGCACAAGATAAACTACAAAATTGGGGTTTATCAGCCAACAACACTCCATCCAGAGTGTTCTGTTTTTACTGCTGAACATTTCTGTCTCTGTTCTGATTGATGCACATGATCATGAACCTAAAAATAACTTAAAGAAAAACAAAATAGAAGAAAATAGAAATAATTAATTAAGGTTGGGTTGCCTCCCAACAAGCGCTTCTTTAATGTCATTAGCTTGACGGTTAGCTCCTTACGGAGGTGAGTATGGGCTCAGAATTTTACCCCTTACAGTGAACTTTTTTCCTGTCTTCTCATGAATGAGCTCCATATGCTCTAGAGACAGGATACGACTCACTGTATATGGTATGACTGGTTTCTTAGTGAAGACAACTCTTATGCCAAGTGAGAAGCCTTCAGTTGGGACTTTCTTGTCCATCCAGTATTTAGGCACTTTCTTCCTAGTACCTTTATTTTTAGAGCTTGTTGATGGCTGCCCAACGCCAAACTTGGAATTGATGTTTGGGGACTCTATAAAGCTCTGCACTGAAAGAGATGGTTGTAGAACTAGGTTTTGCACCATGGTCTCTTTCTTTTTAGAGGGAGAATGGGATTGGACATCTTAAACAAGATGTGATCCTCCCTTAGTTGTAGGATCAGATCTCCCTTAGCTACATCAATGATAGCATTAGCAGTGGCTAGGAAAGGTCTTCCAAGAATGATGGATTCATCCTCATCTTCCCCAATATCCAAGACTATGAAGTTTGCAGGGATGTAGTGGTCTTCAACCTTTATCAAGACATTCTCTACTAAGCCATATGGCTTCTTCATTGACTTGTCTGCCATCTCTAGTGAGATGTTTACAGCTTGTACCTCAAAGATTTCTAGCTTTTTCATTACAAAGAGTGGCATGAGGTTGATGCTTGACCCTAGGTCACACAGAGCCTTCTCAAAGGTCATGGTGCCTATGGTGCAAGGGATCAGGAAGCATCTAGAATCTGGAAGCTTCTCAGGAAACCTCTGCTGAACCAAAGCATTTAGTTCTTTGGTAAGCAGTGAAGGTTTTTCCTCCAAAGGCTTTATACCAAATAGCTTGGTATTCAGCTTCATGAGAGCTCCTAGGTACCGAACAACTTGCTCTTCCCTATTGTCTTCATCCTCATCAGAGCATGAGTATTCATTAGAACTCATGCATTATAGAAGTACATGCAAAGGAATCTCTATGGTCTCTATATTAGCCTTGGCTTCCTTTAGTTCTTGAATAGGGATTTCTTGAGTGGGTATTGAGCACTCAGAGGGTGTGCCTTTACTAGCACTCAACGTCAGCTCTGATGGCTCTTTGGGCGTTGAACGCCCATACTGTACACCCTTACTGGCGTTAAACGCCAGTTCCCTTATCATTTTGGGCGTTGAACTCCCAGCAGGGGTATCCTGACTGGTGTTCAATGCCAGCTTCCCTATCTATTGGGGAGTTGAACGCCCAGTGAGGGGTTCCTCACTGGTGTTTAGCGCCAGAGTTCCTGCCTGTTTGGGCGTTGAACGCCAGTGAGGGCTTCTTCACTAGCGTTTAGCGCCAGGCTCTTAGCCAATTTGGGCGTTGAATGCCCAATGAGATCTTCCTCACTGGCGTTCAATGCCTTCTCATTCTCTCCAGATTTGGCCTTTGCCTCTGTGGTGATGGCCTTGCACTCTTCTCTTGGGTTCACCTCGGTATTACTAGGAAGAGTGTCAGGAGGAGTCTCAGGGATCGTCTTGCTCAGCTGACCAACTTGTACCTCTAAATTTCTAATGGAAGACCTTGTTTCGGTCCTGAAACTATGAGTGGTCTTAGAGAGGTTGGAGACTAGAGTGGCTAAGTCAGATAGGCTCTGCTTAGGGGTCTCCATATGTTTCTGAAAAGATGGGAATGATGGTTTGTTGTTGAACTTATTCTGGTTCCTTCCACCTTGATTGTTATTGAAGCCTTGCTGAGGCTTCTTTTGATCCTTCCATGAAAGGTTAGGACGATTCCTCCATGAAGGGTTGTAGGTGTTTCCATAGGGTTCTCCCATGTAATTCACCTCCTCCATGGTGGGTTGATCTGGATCATAAGCTTATACTTCAGAAGAAGCTTCCTGAGTACTGCCAGCTGCAGTTTACATTCCAGTAAAATACTGAGAGATCATGTTGACCTGCTGGGTCAAGATCTTTTTCTGAGCCAATATGGTATTTAGAGTGTCTACTTCAAAAACTCCTTTTTCTGAGGGACCCCATGGTTTATAGGATTTCTCTCAGAGGTGTACATGAATTGGATGTTTGCAACCATCTCAATGAGTTCTCTTGCTTCTGTAGGTGTTTTCTTCAAGTGAAGTGATCCACCTGCAGAGTTGTCCAATGATATTTTGGACATCTCAGACAGACCATCATAGAACATTCCTATGATAGACCATTCTGAGAGCATGTTAGGAGGACATCTCCTGATTAGTTGCTTGTATAGTTTTCAAGCTTCATAGAGGGATTCATCTTCTCTTTGTCTAAAGGTTTGAACTTCCACTCTGATTTTGCTCATCCTTTGAGGGGGGAAGAATTTAGCCAAGAACACATTAACCAGCTTTTTCCAAGAGTCTAGGCTCTCTTTCGGTTGAGACTCTAACCATATCTTAGCTCTGTCTCTTACAGCAACGGGAAAGAGTATAAGTTTGTAGACCTCAGGATTTACTCCATTGGTCTTAACAGTATCAGAGATTTGTAAGAATTCAGCTAAGAGCTGATGTGGATCTTTCAATGGAAGTCCATGGAACTTGCAATTTTATTGCAGAAGATAGACTAACTGAGACTTAAGCTCAAAGTTGTTTGCTCCAATGGCAGGTATAGAGATGCTTCTGCTATAAAAATCAGAAATAGGCATAGTGAAGTCACCAAGAACCTTTCTTACCTCTCCTTCAGGTTCGGCCATGTCTTCAATTTCTTGTTCAAAATTTTCTAAAAGGTTTCTTCCGGAGTGTTGTGCTTTAATTTGTTGTAAGCTCCTCCTTAAAGTCATTTCAAGTTTAGGATCAAGATTAAAGAGAGGTTCTTTATCCTTGTTCCTGGTCATAAAAAAGAGAAAGAAAGACGACAAGAAAGAAGAAGAATGGGAGTTCTATTTTCAAGAACAAAGGACTCCCTGTGAAGATGTGAAGAAAGAAAAGGAAGATAGAAAAGTGAAGATGAAAGAAGAAAGAGGAGAATAATTCGAATAAATAGAAGTAGAGAAGAGAAGAATTGGAAATAGAAATCATGAACAAGAATTAAAATATTTTTGTTTTTGTTTTATTTATTTATTAATTTCAAAAATTAAGGTTAATTAAAAAAAGAATTGAAAATTTAATTATGAATTTTGAAAAAGAAGAGAGAAAAATAGAAGAAGAAGTTTTCGAAAATTAGGAGAGAGAAGCATTAGTTAGGATGTTTTGAAAAAAAGAGAAAGAAGATAAGTAATTAATTAAGAAAATATTTGAAAATAAGATAAGATAGAAGATTAGAGAAGATTTGAAAAAATTTGAAATTAGAAAAGATAAGAAAAGATAAGATAAGAAACTAAAGAGATTTGAAAAAGATTTTATTTTAAAATTTGAGATTAGAAAAGATAAGATAAGAATTTGAAAGGATTTGAAAAAGATTTGAAAAAGATAAGATTTGAAAATTGATTTTTAAAAAAGATTTAATTTTGAAATTTGGAATTTGAAATTTAAATTTTGAATTTTGAAATTGAATTTTAAATTTAGAATTTTGAAATAAGATAAGACAAGAATTTTGAATTTTGAGAAAAAAGATAGAAATATAAGATAAGATTTTGAAAAAGATAAAATTTTTTTGATTTTGAAAAGATTTGATTTTGAAAATCAAAAACTATGATAAGATAAGATAAAAATTTTGAAATTAAAATCTAAATTTTTGTTTAAAATTTTCAAAAATTAATTAAAAGATAAGAAAATATATTTTTTTTATTTTTTAAATTTAATGAGGAAAGAGAAAAACAACAAAAAGACACCAAAATTAAAATTTTTAGACCTAAAGACTCCTAGTGTGCGAAAATTTGAAGACAAACATCAAGAGGATACCAAACTTAAAAATTTTAAGATCAAAATAAAAAGAAAAACAAGAACACTTTGAAGATTAAGAAGAACACCAAGAACAAAACTCAAAAAAATTCAAAGAACACAAGAACATGCAAAAGACACCAAACTTAAAATTTTTGAAAACCAAACACAAAATTTTTCGAAAAATTAAAGAGAACACACAAGAAGGCAGCAAACTTAAAGATTGACAGAAGAATTAAACAAAGAAACTATTTTTGAAAATTTTTAGAAAGAAAGACTCAAAAGTTTCGAAAATTACCAAGAACACAAACAAAAAGACTCAAACCAAGAACAAAGATTAAACAAAGAAAAGAAAATATTTTTAAAAAAGTTTTTTTATTTTTTTTAAATAAAGAAGAAGAAAATAAAAATAAAAGACTCAAACAAAATTAAAGAAAATACAGGATCTAGGGAACAAGATAATCCGTTAGTTGTCCAAACTTGAACAATCGGAGGCAACGGTGCCAAAAACTTGGTGCTCAAATCCCCACGCTTCATACAGCTGAACCATCAAGTGCACTGTGTTGTCCAAGTAATACCTGAGCGTGACAGAGTCGATCCCATGAGGATTGTGGTTTGAAGCAAGCTATGGTTATCTTACAGATCTTAGTCAGGCGGATAGAAGAGTTGTTGGGTTTATGAGATCTGAACTAAGTTGATATGTTTACAATGATAATCTTAAATCTTAGATGGTTAAGGCCTGGAGTTACTTTGTCCTTCTGAATTAACTCTGGTATTACTGTCTTCTTCAATTGTGAATGATTTTTTCTATGGCAGGCATGTGATTGACGCTGGTTTGAGCAGCCGCCAATACTTCTCCAGTTCTGAACCCCAGGGTTAGTGCGGATCCATTCTGATTGAGGGTGAAGCTCCTGCATTTCATTCTCTTCAATGATCCTACTCAAAACGCCACAGACAAGGTCGAATCTTCCAAATCAGAGGATGCTGCGCCTTTGGGTTCTAGCCTCTACCACAGAGACCCTAATATCGCCATACTTCAGCTGAACTGGTGTCTCGAGAAGTCCCCAACGAAGTCGTGGATTAGCCGTCTAAGAGATGTATAATCAAACTGGCGGTTCAATGCTTTCCACTGAAGTATTCACACGAACCCAAAAAGAACACGGGTGGTTGTCTGGCACGCGATCTTAGTATGAAGAACGAAGACGATTGTCATGGGACATCCCATTCATCATGTTGAAGAATGAATATACATCTTAGAATTGAATCAAACACGGATTGAAAAGAAACAATAATACTTTTATTAATTCATAGAACTCAGCAGGGCTCCTCCCTTTAACCTAGTAAGTTTAGAAACTGATACTGATAGAGAATACAATGATGAACAAAAATATGGTGTAAAAGTCTCCTATGATTATGTAAAATATCCCTTAAATACTAAACTAGTGACTAAAGATTACATAAGAAAGGGTAAAACAGTTTTTTAGTGCTAAAATCCACTTCTGGGGCTCACTTGGTGAGTGTTTGGACTGAACTTTGATGAGATCCACATGCTAGGGGGCCTCTAGGGCGTTGAACTCTGGCTAGGGGGTCCTCTTTGGGCGTTTTGACGCTTGTTGCTTCTCCTTGGGAGCTGGACGCCTGAAAGGGGGCAAGAGGTTGGCTTTTGACGCTAGTTTCGGACCTTCTAATCTGAAGCAAAGTATGGACAATTATACATTGCTGGAAAGCTCTGGAAATCAGCTTTCCATATTTGTTGAGAACGCTCCATGTGAACTTTTGTAGCTCCAGAAAAGCTCTTCCGGGTACAAGGAGGTCAGATCCGGATAGCATCTGTAGTGCTTTCTTTGTCTCCGAATCAGACTTTTGCTTCAGCTCCTCAATTTTAGCAAAAAAATACCTGAAATTACATAAAAACACAAAAAATCATAGTAGAATAAAAAAATATAAATTTAACACTAAAACCTATGAAAACTTAATAAAACTAAACCAAACATACTAAAAACTATATGAAAATAATGCCAAAAAACGTATAAAATATCCGCTCATCAAGTCACTGTCCTAGCTGAGAGTAACAACCTGAATCCACTAGCCTATGATGAGTTGAGAGAAAAATTTATAGCTTATGAAACCACACACACCAGCCAAGACACAAAGAAAAAAGGAGTAGCCTTAAAATCGAAAGTAGAACCTGAGGAAAGTGAGTCAAGTGACAGTTTTTCAGATGACGAACTTGTGTGTTTTGCTAGAAGACTAAGGAGGCCGATGAGGAACAAAGGTAGGTACAAGGGCTTGAGATCAAAATAATACAAGAAGAATTTAAGCAAAGTAATCTGTCACAATTGCAAGGAGGCAGGTGGTGGGCGAAATTGTGAACAATACTTTTCACAACTCTCATAATCCCTGGTCATGAACTCCAAGAGACTTGGTGGTTCAATTCCATGGCATTACACAACTTCGCACAACTAACCAGCAAGTGCACTGGGTCGTCCAAGTAATACCTTACGTGAGTAAGGGTCGATCCCACGGAGATTGTTAGCATTGAAGCAAGCTATGGTCATCTTGTAAATCTTAGTCAGGCAAACTCAAATGTATATGGTGATGAACGAAAATAACATAAAAGATAAAGATAGTGATACTTATGTATATCATTGGTGTAAGAGCTTCAGACAAGCGTATGAAGATGCCTTCACTTCCGTCTCTCTGCTTTCCTACTGCCTTCATCCAATCCTTCTTACTCCTTTCCATGGCAAGATCGTGTAGGGTTTCACTGTTGTCAGCAGCTACCTCCCATCCTCTCAGTGAAAATACGTCCCTGATGCTCTGTCACAGCATAGGCTAATCATCTGTCGGTTCTCGTTCAGGCCGGAATAATATCCATTGATACTTTTGCGTCTGTCACTAACGCCCTAGCCTGCTAGGAGTTTGAAGCACGTCACAGTCATTCAATCATTGAATCCTACTCAGAATACCACAGACAAGGTTAGACCTTCCGGATTCTCTTGAATGCCGCCATCAGTTCTTGCCTATACCACGAAGACTCTGATCTCACGGAATGGTTGGCTCGTTTGTCAGGCGAGCACTCGGTTGTCAGGCGATCAACCATGCATCGTGTTATCAGGAATCCAAGAGATATTCACTAAGCCTCAGATGCTTGTAGAACAAGAATGGTTGTCAGTCACCTTGTTCATGGGTGAGAAGGATGATGGGCATCAATCATCACCTTCATCAAGTTGAAGAACAAGTGATATCTTGGACAAAGAACAAGCGGAATTGAATAGAAGAACAATAGTAATTGCATTAATACTCGAGGTACAGCAGAGCTCCACACCTTAATCTATGGTGTGTAGAAACTCCACCGTTGAAAAATACATAAGCATAACGTCTAGGCATGGCCGAATGGCCAGCCTCCCAATGATCTAATGTAACACCCTAATATTCAAATCCTTATGCTCGAGTCATAAGTCAATGATATTACGGTGGTACGACTCTCAGGTGGATTTTTAATACATAAATATAGGTAATTTCGAAAGGAGTATTAATTAAGAAGCCTGAAAAGAGTAGAAATAAAATCGCGAAGACGTATCACTCACGTTTCGACAACGAAAAGATAAAACGTGAAGCCGAAAGCGATATACGGATAAGGCATAAAGGAGATTAAGAGATAGATAACAGATAGATATATATAACATAAGTAAATAGCCACTAGTCGCGACCCGCGAAGTTTAGGCCGGCTAGGGTACAATATGAAAGTAGTTGACAACAGTACATCCTAATCTCTCCCAAAGGAAACATAAGAGCCTCTATAGGCAAGTTCCAAAAGAATTCAACACATAATATAATATCTTCAAAACAAAGGTGGAGAGATTCTAAGAAAAACACAATGTAGAGAAAATAAAGATCTTCGCCGGCTCTCAGACGAACCACAGCTCACTTCTGAGCACCTGGACCTGTATCTGAAAAACAAGAGATATATACGGAATGAGAACCCCGGGCCCATGGGTTCCCAGTACGGTAAAGTGCCAAATAAATACAATGCACTGCAATAAAAACTCACTAAGCATCCTAAACTCCTTTTCACCAAGTATCCAGCCTAGATTCTCACTAATCCATAATTAGGCATCTGTCGTAAGGGGATACTAAATCTAGTTCCTGTTACACATGTTTCCCAACTTTCTGATTATTCCACGAATCAGACTCAGAATCATAAGCAAAGCCATCACCAGTTGTTCTGCCTCAGCAACTCTATATCAATACATCATACCCTCGCCTGGAGCTAGTGAAATCACATCACTGCGTCTACCCAGGGGGCTCAAATGATCTCATTCAAAAATCATCATCATCATGCAATCGCATCATCAATTCATCTCATCAAGAACAGCCCTCAACATACACCGACACCAACATGTGGATCTCTCAGTTGTACAAACACAAGCAATACAGACAAGTAATACACAAATAAGGTACAGGTAGAACAAGTAGCACATAATCAGGTAACATAGCATATATAATGTAGAAATCCAAACAAATAGGCAAACCCAAACAATTCAAACATATGCAAATGATGTATGCCTGCCCTATGGCTGATGATATCATCTGTCGGTTATATAGCCAACCCGACACGTCCTGGTAGCTAACCATGGACAGAAACACCCCTTGCGGAGCAAGTAGGTTTGAGCTACAACCTCCTTGCTACTACCCGCTCAGCCCAGAGCCAGTGGAACAACCACTACTGCGGCTACTACCCAGGCGGGTGTTTAACAGCTCAACCTGGAGCCAGTGGAACAACCACTACTGCGGCTACTACCCAGGCGTCACAATCTCTGACCTGGAGCAAGTGGGACAAACCACAACCCTTGCTACTGCCCAGGTATCTCAAGCATTAACCCGGAGCAAGCGGGACGAACCACAACCCTTGCTACTGCCCAGGTATCTCAAGCACTAACCCGGAGCAAGCAGGACGAACCACAACCCTTGCTACTGCCCAGGTATCTCAAGCATATATTCATTCAATCTCAATTCATATTATCAATCCTCATTGTTATCAAATCTCAACCATTAACCTGGAGCAAGTGGGACGAACCACAACCCTTACTACTACCCAGGTATCACAATACATTCATTCAAAACTCCATAATTAAACCATTTATCATAAACATCCTTTTCCGTCTCACACCCGGAGCAAGTGGACTAGCCACTGCTACTACCCAGGGAAACTCGCATCTCAGATAGTGGAAGTGCAAATCACAATTATCAATAATTCAGCATAAACATGCATGAATTCTCATCCATGGATCAACATCCATATCAGCCATCCGACTCACGGTTAAATCCATAACCAGCCAATATTCATAGCATACACAGCTATTCCGGCTCACGGTTCAATCCAGAACCAGCCAATTCATAAACAATTACGGCCCTTCGGCCAATGGCATAACAAGCACTTCCACCACCATCCTCCATATCTCACATAATCATCAATGATCCTCATTGATTATTCATTTTCCCCTTGCTTCACTCGCAAGTTACCTCATTCACTAGCCCTTTTCTAATAGCTAGGCATATCATAACGATTTAGGATATAAGTGGTGAGATCAGAGGCTTAGAAGTATGAGATTTGGCTTTTAAAACTCAAATATCAACGTTGGCATGAAAACAATGCCACGCGTACGCGTACTCCACGCGCACGCGTGGATGTCCTTAAAAACTCATTGACGCGCAAGCGTCATGCACGCTAACGCATGGATTAAAAATTTGCCAAATCGACGCGCACGCGTCAACCACGCGTACGCGTGGATACTCTCGTGCCCCAGGCACAAAGCTGGCACAGTTCTGGCACAATTCTCTAGAAAATGGCTGGGCATTGGGTGCAGCACTATCGGCGCGCCCGCGCACATCACGCGCACGCGTGGATGGCGTTTTCTGGAAGATCGGCGCGTACGCGCCAAGTGCGCACACGCGCAAGGGGTTATTCTGCTAAAACTTTTCTAAGTTAAAAACTGCAAAATTCATAGATTCAACCCCCAATCTTCCGACGGACATAACTTCCTCATTTCAAATCGTTTTTCATCCGTTCTTCGAACGGCATAGACATCCCGGATCCAATTTCATTTCTAAACAGATTTGGCACAAAACAAAGATCCGTAGTCCAAGTTATGTCCCGTCAAAGTATGCCCAAAAACCATATTTCCATATAAAACTACAAAGTGCCATTTTCAAAACAAGCCATTTTCAACTCTTTTCAAAATCAACCAAAACATGCCAATTTCAACCCTTTTTGAAACCAGTCAAAATATACCAAAATCAACATCAAGCCTCCTCAACTCATACATTAACACCTTACCACAATTCACAAAACCGCCATATAACCATCTTTACCCATTTCAAACAAATGGCTAAATTACAAACATATCAACATGTCATACATCCTTCCTCGTCCCAATTTCCAACAATACTATTTCCAATCACCATCATTATACATAACCAATATCATACTCACTATCACGTGGTTTCACCCCCAAATCAACCTTAATCATTCCACAAGCATATGTCACAACATACATACCTCTCATGCATTATCATACCATCAAGGCATCAATAATCATACTCACCTATATGACCACATAATATATCTCAACCAAATCAAACATACCTCATCTACACTATTTCACCCAAATTTACCAATTTCCACACTTCAACTCCTCAAACCTCATTATTCAATAACCAACCCAATCATTCATATATTCATTATATGAAATTCATCCAATCACTTGTGTCATCATACAATGCACACATCAACTTACCTTCCTTACCTCTTTCCGGCCTCCGGCCCAAAATATACGGCCTCCGGCCCAATTTCACAATTTAAATGCATAAATCACAAATCAATACTCATTACCCAAAACATCAAATTTTCAATACACCAAGCATACAAGGCCACACAATTCTTAACCCAATCATTAATTCACATTACATACCAACTATGCATATTAGCACCCACCATTTACACAATCCAAACTTAATCCTAGGGGCATCTAGCCTAGGAATTCTCATCACACCACACGGTACTTAAATGAAACTTAAACCGTACCTCTTGTAGCGAAATCAATTGAGCCTCTTCTATGGAAGTCTCCACTAACCCTTAGCTCCAAGCCTCACCAAGCTCCACAAGCAATACCAACCTCCCAATTGTGCATCAAAATCACCAAATACACTAACATAACCAATATCACATACATACATCAACCTAGGGCTCATAAAAATCACAAATCACAAGGGTTTGAGCACTTCTTACCTCAGCCCATATGAAGTAGGGATAGAACCCACTTAGAATCCATGTTGGAGTATCCCTAAACACCCAAAATCACAAGATTTCAACACTAACTTCCCAAAAACGTGTAACAGTGGGGAAATTCGAAAACTGGGCAGAGATGAATGGAATACTCACCACAAAACTTAGATAGAAATGTAGAGGATGAGAAGAGCGACGCGTGGCCGCAAACAGCTCGTCAATCGGAGCTCCGTAGCTCAAGTTATGGTGGTTTGAAGATCAAAGAGAGTTAGGTTTCCTCTCTTCTCTTCTCTCTTCTCAAATCAGCGCCCCACACTCCCCTTGTAGGGTAAAAATGAGCTGAAATGCTCATAACTAATGTTTATATATGTTGGGTCTTGGGCCCACTTAGGCCCAGTTCACTTATTTTTGTCCGTTGGCCTAATTTTGGCCCCAAACCTTTAAGATTAGCGCTTTAAATCGCACTTCAAATATTTCTACCTCCCCTAATTAATTCCTCATTTCTTAATCTTATTTACTCATAATCAATTTTCTCAGCTGCAGTACCAGACAGGTCTCAGCCAGTACTGCCGGTCAAAATTCCACTGCGCGCTTTTACGCAGAAAACTATGTCTTCCGACTCGGAAAAACTCACTGAATCCAAATATCATATTTAAATCATCAAATTCCAATGGCCAAATCTTCCAAGCATATTCGCTCCTACTTAACTCATCATTTAATTAATTTCGGTTAGACCGGGTATTACATTCTACCCCCCTAACAGAAATTTTCGCCCTCGAAAATTCCGTCCATCACTACGAGTACGCGAGCGTAGTCTGCCGTTATATCCAACGCATAACAGTTCCAAGGCCCCTTTTACTCTGCGCGCTTCCGTTGCCGCGCTCTGATTTCTCTATCTCTGAGGATCTCGGTCATTCGTTCCTTACTTTTATCGTCTCATGAACTCACACCCTATTAAATCTCAAATCATGTCATCAATAATATTGTCATCATCGTTAATCATAGCCATCATCACACATCACTATAATCAATCAAAGCTTTCTTCGTTTTTTTTGAATCCAATGAGTTTGTACTAACAAGCTGACAAACTCTTATGAATCCGCTTCCCTTTAATATTCTATAAAAGCTTTTGAGACACATCTCTTTTGTTGAAGTTACTCAGATCAAAAATCATTTTTAAAAAAAATAACCAACACTCCTTCAATTCTTGGGAGAGTTTTCAACAGCACCTCCCCAAAAATTGGAGTTTACCACCCGTCACGGGTTCCCTCAAACCAATCTCAGTACCACATCAGCATTGCAATTTAAAGGTTTCCAAGCTATTCCTCTGAAACCGATCATTACAAATCTTGATTTAAATCCAAAGTCACCATGACCAGACATCATAGCACTCATCTCTCGAACACGACAACTTGCACTCAATCATCATCTAAATCTGACTATGCATCAATGGTAATTTCCTCATCCATTTCGGAACCATTAAGGCTCACCGTCGCAATTAATTCCAATTATCGAGAATCAGTATCTGTATAAGCTCACTAAACTTTTAGGTACTCAAAGCATAAAGCATTTTTAATCATATCCCACTTTTCCTTATTATTACCATACTATGCTAACGCTTTTAGCAAGCTTCCGCTATGCCACTTTGATTTCTCGTCAAGTATTAGCTCCATCACTTATTTCCTCAAGTACCCAACCACAACTTAGTATGACTGGCATTTCAAATCAACGTTTCCAAATCCCTCATTTAGGACAATCCCTTATCTATTTAAATCAACGGAACTAAAAGTCACGGGTCAATCCGTTTTACCAAAAATCTAGAATTCATCCAACTACATACAAACACAACACATCATTCTCAACAGAAAATCATTTACATCATAGGCATTTATCCATTTGTATTAAGGTAAATCCTTACTCGGACCATCCGGTTTACTTCTCAGTTTAATATTAAGTTCGACAGTCCCAATTTCTACTGTACAGGCGGTATTATAAAATCACACACTGCCATTTAAGCTTGATGATAATAATTACCTCAATCTTACTGTCGCAATCGGGCCGCATCCTGACTCTCTCCTTGTTGGCAATTTCTTGATACATGCCCTGGTAACCCGCACTTGTAACATACGCCTAACCCCAATCGGCATGGCCTATTTGGGTGATGACTTCCACATCTCTGACAGCTTAGAACATCAGAAGCAGCCGCTGCTCGTTTTCCCTTACCATCCCTTTGGGACTCCTCACTCGTCGCAAGGTCATTTCGCCTTTGAGGAAAACATTGTGGGTATCCTCTTCTCTTAAACTCTTGACCCCTTGTTGGGTATTCTTGATTGTGCTCCTTGCGGTGGGACTCCCGACGGTCATTCTTTGCCTCAACAGCCTTCCTCACACATTCTTCAGCAATACGGCTCTTGTTCACAAGTTCAGAGAAGACCCTAATCTCCATCGGTCCAACGGAGCTTAGGATTTCACTTCGAAGTCCTCCCTCATACTTAATACACTTCCATTCCTCGAAGTCTCCCGGAGCTCCCTGACACATGCGGGAAAACCTGAATAGCTCCTCAAATTTGTCTGTATACTCAGATACGGACATAGCACCTTGCTTCAACTGTAGTAACTCCAATTCCTTGGCTGTTCTGGCAGAATTCGGAAAGTACTTCTTATAGAATTCCACTTAGAAGGCATCCCAAGTGATAGGATCATTCCCCTGTTGCAGGAGACGTCGAGCCCCTTGCCACCAATGCGATGCTTCCCCCGTGAGCAGATAGGTAGCAAATTCAACACACTGCTCTTCAGGCACCAACTGCGCTTGCAGTGCTCGCTCTACGGCCTGAAACCAAGTGTCAGCTTCAGTCGAATTAGTGGTTTCCTTGAACTTAGGTGGATTAACCTTTAAGAAAGTTGCCAGTGTCATCGGGCCTTGAGCTCCTCTTCCACCATTGCCATTATTGTTTATCTGTTGCCCAAGAGCCTCTGCAGTGGCCTGCATAGCAGCAGCCATATTCTCCAAAGCCGCCATAAGGCTTACCGGGTTATTCGGGTTGATTTCCGGTTCCTGCGTACTAGTACGATCTCTCTCACGTCCCTGACTGGGTCCACGAGGCGCCATCTGGTTCCTATACACACCAAACAATCGATATCAAGTTGATCAGTCTCAATATCGGAAGTATAGTGCTTCAAAGTACCAAAGGTACACTCATGGACTTCATGCTAGATGTATCAGTTAGATACCCTAACTAGCACAAGCACAGACTCAGAGTATGCATTGAAGCATAAGCAGTTCCATCCCTCAGGCTCACGAGGACGAACTGCTCTGATACCATAATGTAACACCCTAATATTCAAATCCTTATGCTCGAGTCATAAGTCAATGATATTACGGTGGTACGACTCTCAGGTGGATTTTTAATACATAAATATAGGTAATTTCGAAAGGAGTATTAATCAAGAAGCCTGAAAAGAGTAGAAATAAAATCGCGAAGACGTATCACTCACGTTTCGACAACGAAAAGATAAAACGTGAAGCCGAAAGCGATATACGGATAAGGCATAAAGGAGATTAAGAGATAGATAACAGATAGATATATATAACATAAGTAAATAGCCACTAGTCGCGACCCGCGAAGTTTAGGCCGGCTAGGGTACAATATGAAAGTAGTTGACAACAGTACATCCTAATCTCTCCCAAAGGAAACATAAGAGCCTCTATAGGCAAGTTCCAAAAGAATTCAACACATAATATAATATCTTCAAAACAAAGGTGGAGAGATTCTAAGAAAAACACAATGTAGAGAAAATAAAGATCTTCGCCGGCTCTCAGACGAACCACAGCTCACTTCTGAGCACCTGGACCTGTATCTGAAAAACAAGAGATATATACGGAATGAGAACCCCGGGCCCATGGGTTCCCAGTACGGTAAAAGTGCCAAATAAATACAATGCACTGCAATAAAAACTCACTAAGCATCCTAAACTCCTTTTCACCAAGTATCCAGCCTAGATTCTCACTAATCCATAATTAGGCATCTGTCGTAAGGGGATACTAAATCTAGTTCCTGTTACACATGTTTCCCAACTTTCTGATTATTCCACGAATCAGACTCAGAATCATAAGCAAAGCCATCACCAGTTGTTCTGCCTCAGCAACTCTATATCAATACATCATACCCTCGCCTGGAGCTAGTGAAATCACATCACTGCGTCTACCCAGGGGGCTCAAATGATCTCATTCAAAAATCATCATCATCATGCAATCGCATCATCAATTCATCTCATCAAGAACAGCCCTCAACATACACCGACACCAACATGTGGATCTCTCAGTTGTACAAACACAAGCAATACAGACAAGTAATACACAAATAAGGTACAGGTAGAACAAGTAGCACATAATCAGGTAACATAGCATATATAATGTAGAAATCCAAAACAAATAGGCAAACCCAAACAATTCAAACATATGCAAATGATGTATGCCTGCCCTATGGCTGATGATATCATCTGTCGGTTATATAGCCAACCCGACACGTCCTGGTAGCTAACCATGGACAGAAACACCCCTTGCGGAGCAAGTAGGTTTGAGCTACAACCTCCTTGCTACTACCCGCTCAGCCCAGAGCCAGTGGAACAACCACTACTGCGGCTACTACCCAGGCGGGTGTTTAACAGCTCAACCTGGAGCCAGTGGAACAACCACTACTGTGGCTACTACCCAGGCGTCACAATCTCTGACCTGGAGCAAGTGGGACAAACCACAACCCTTGCTACTGCCCAGGTATCTCAAGCATTAACCCGGAGCAAGCGGGATGAACCACAACCCTTGCTACTGCCCAGGTATCTCAAGCACTAACCCGGAGCAAGCGGGACGAACCACAACCCTTGCTACTGCCCAGGTATCTCAAGCATATATTCATTCAATCTCAATTCATATTATCAATCCTCATTGTTATCAAATCTCAACCATTAACCTGGAGCAAGTGGGACGAACCACAACCCTTACTACTACCCAGGTATCACAAATACATTCATTCAAAACTCCATAATTAAACCCATTTATCAAAAACATCCTTTTCCGTCTCACACCCGGAGCAAGTGGACTAGCCACTGCTACTACCCAGGGAAACTCGCATCTCAGATAGTGGAAGTGCAAATCACAATTATCAATAATTCAGCATAAACATGCATGAATTCTCATCCATGGATCAACATCCATATCAGCCATCCGGCTCACGGTTAAATCCAAAACCAGCCAATATTCATAGCATACACAGCTATTCCGGCTCACGGTTCAATCCAGAACCAGCCAATTCATAAACAATTACGGCCCTTCGGCCAATGGCATAACAAGCACTTCCACCACCATCCTCCATATCTCACATAATCATCAATGATCCTCATTGATTATTCATTTTCCCCTTGCTTCACTCGCAAGTTACCTCATTCACTAGCCCTTTTCTAATAGCTAGGCATATCATAACGATTTAGGATATAAGTGGTGAGATCAGAGGCTTAGAAGTATGAGATTTGGCTTTTAAAACTCAAATATCAACGTTGGCATGAAAACAATGCCACGCGTACGCGTACTCCACGCGCACGCGTGGATGTCCTTAAAAACTCATTGACGCGCAAGCGTCATGCACGCTAACGCATGGATTAAAAATTTGCCAAATCGACGCGCACGCGTCAACCACGCGTACGCGTGGATACTCTCGTTCCCCAGGCACAAAGCTGGCACAGTTCTGGCACAATTCTCTGGAAAATGGCTGGGCATTGGGTGCAGCACTATCGGCGTGCCCGCGCACATCACGCGCACGCGTGGATGGCGTTTTCTGGAAGATCGGCGCGTACGCGCCAAGTGCGCACACGCGCAAGGGGTTATTCTGCTAAAACTTTTCTAAGTTAAAAACTGCAAAATTCACAGATTCAACCCCTAATCTTCCGACGGACATAACTTCCTCATTTCAAATCGTTTTTCATCCGTTCTTCGAACGGCATAGACATCCCGGATCCAATTTCATTTCTAAACAGATTTGGCACAAAACAAAGATCCGTAGTCCAAGTTATGTCCCGTCAAAGTATGCCCAAAACCATATTTCCATATAAAACTACAAAGTGCCATTTTCAAAACAAGCCATTTTCAACTCTTTTCAAAATCAACCAAAACATGCCAATTTCAACCCTTTTTGAAACCAGTCAAAATATACCAAAATCAACATCAAGCCTCCTCAACTCATACATTAACACCTTACCACAATTCACAAAACCGCCATATAACCATCTTTACCCATTTCAAACAAATGGCTAAATTACAAACATATCAACATGTCATACATCCTTCCTCGTCCCAATTTCCAACAATACTATTTCCAATCAACCATCATTATACATAACCAATATCATACTCACTATCACGTGGTTTCACCCCCAAATCAACCTTAATCATTCCACAAGCATATGTCACAACATACATACCTCTCATGCATTATCATACCATCAAGGCATCAATAATCATACTCACCTATATGACCACATAATATATCTCAACCAAAATCAAACATACCTCATCTACACTATTTCACCCAAAATTTACCAATTTCCACACTTCAACTCCTCAAACCTCATTATTCAATAACCAACCCAATCATTCATATATTCATTATATGAAATTCATTCAATCACTTGTGTCATCATACAATGCACACATCAACTTACCTTCCTTACCTCTTTCCGGCCTCCGGCCCAAAATATACGGCCTCCGGCCCAATTTCACAATTTAAATGCATAAATCACAAATCAATACTCATTACCCAAAACATCAAATTTTCAATACACCAAGCATACAAGGCCACACAATTCTCAACCCAATCATTAATTCACATTACATACCAACTATGCATATTAGCACCCACCATTTACACAATCCAAACTTAATCCTAGGGGCATCTAGCCTAGGAATTCTCATCACACCACACGGTACTTAAATGAAACTTAAACCGTACCTCTTGTAGCGAAATCAATTGAGCCTCTTCTATGGAAGTCTCCACTAACCCTTAGCTCCAAGCCTCACCAAGCTCCACAAGCAATACCAACCTCCCAATTGTGCATCAAAATCACCAAATACACTAACATAACCAATATCACATACATACATCAACCTAGGGCTCATAAAAATCACAAATCACAAGGGTTTGAGCACTTCTTACCTCAGCCCATATGAAGTAGGGATAGAACCCACTTAGAATCCATGTTGGAGTATCCCTAAACACCCAAAATCACAAGATTTCAACACTAACTTCCCAAAAACGTGTAACAGTGGGGAAATTCGAAAACTGGGCAGAGATGAATGGAATACTCACCACAAAACTTAGATAGAAATGTAGAGAATGAGAAGAGCGACGCGTGGCCGCAAACGGCTCGTCAATCGGAGCTCCGTAGCTCAAGTTATGGTGGTTTAAAGATCAAAGAGAGTTAGGTTTCCTCTCTTCTCTTCTCTCTTCTCAAATCAGCGCCCCACACTCCCCTTGTAGGGTAAAAATGAGCTGAAATGCTCATAACTAATGTTTATATATGTTGGGTCTTGGGCCCACTTAGGCCCAGTTCACTTATTTTTGTCCGTTGGCCTAATTTTGGCCCCAAACCTTTAAGATTAGCGCTTTAAATCGCACTTCAAATATTTCTACCTCCCCTAATTAATTCCTCATTTCTTAATCTTATTTACTCATAATCAATTTTCTCAGCTGCAGTACCAGACAGGTCTCAGCCAGTACTGCCGGTCAAAATTCCACTGCGCGCTTTTACGCAGAAAACTATGTCTTCCGACTCGGAAAAACTCACTGAATCCAAATATCATATTTAAATCATCAAATTCCAATGGCCAAATCTTCCAAGCATATTCGCTCCTACTTAACTCATCATTTAATTAATTTCGGTTAGACCGGGTATTACATCTAAGATAGCATAAAACGAAGATAGCTACCAAAGTCCCTATACAATAGTAAAAGGTCCTACTTATAGATAACTAGTAGCCTAAGGTGTACAAAGATGAGTAAATGACATAAAAATCCACTTCCGGGCCCACTTGGTGTGTGCTTGGGCTGAGCAATGAAGCATTTTCGTGTAGAGACTCTCCTTGGAGTTAAACGCCAGCTTTAGTGCCAGTTTGGGCGTTTAACTCCCAATTAGGTGCCAGTTCCGGCGTTTAACGCTGGAATTTCTTGAGGTGACTTTGAACGCCGGTTTGGGCCATCAAATCTTGGGCAAAGTATGGACTATTATATATTGCTGGAAAGCCCAGGATGTCTACTTTCCAACGCCGTTGAGAGCGCGCCAATTAGGCTTCTTTAGCTCCAGAAAATCCACTTCGAGTGCAGGGAGGTCAGAATCCAACAGCATCTGCAGTCCTTTTGAGTCTCTGGATCAGATTTTTGCTCAGATCCCTCAATTTCAGCCAGAAAATACCTGAAATCACAGAAAAACACAGAAACTCATAGTAAAGTCCAGAAAAGTGAATTTTAATTAAAAACTAATAAAAATATACCAAAAACTAACTAAAAGATACTAAAAACATACTAAAAACAATGCCAAAAAGCATACAAATTATCCGCTCATCAGCAGGACACTTCAAGATCAACTGCCCTAAATTCAAGAAAAAGAACATGGCGAAGAAGGAAAATAAGAGAGTGCTCATGGATTCTTTGGAGGATCTTAAAAATAATTCAAATGAGGAATAAGACTCTGAAGATGAAGCACGAATCTATTTCATGGTTGGTGAAGAACAACAAGAAGAGATAAATTACTATGACTTATCTCTTGAAAATTTACATGTTATTATTGATGATCTTACTTACCATTCTGAAAAATTACTGAATAAATACAAAAAATACAAATCTAAAAATGAAGTCTTAAAAGCTTAAAATAATTTTTTGAAAGAAAAGGTAAAGGAGACCGAATGTGCTATTGATCTTGTTGAAGAAAATTAATTCTTAAAATCTAAAATTGAAAAGTTTAAACGAAAACACATTGTTGATCCTTTTCAAGAACTTGTTGTTAAAAATAAAAGATCAAATGAAATGATTAAAATGTTGAATACTGATTTAGCAAAATTTGCACATAGTTCAAACAACTTGGACAAATTGCTTGCTAATCAAAGACCACTGTTTGAAAAATCTGGTTTGGATTATGTAACTAAAAATGATGCAATTTTTGAAAAATTATTTTTTAACATCATGGCATCATCTTTAAAATTAAAATCTACATTTGATAAATCTGGTTTTAGAGGTATTTCTCTAACAATAATACTGCCTATGAAAAGTCATATTTTGACAAAAAAACATCTTCATTAAGATCTGAACCCGCTTCAAATAACTCTGACCTGGGTTACATCTCTAACAATGAGGCTGTCTTTAAAAAACCATACTTTCGCAAAAGAGCCTCACATGTTAGAAATCCATTGGTGCCAAAAAATTCTGCTTTAGTTGTTTTGCAAAAGGAAGTGCTAATGCTAAAAATGAATTTGTCAAAAGAAATTCACCCTTTTCAAAAACCAAAAACTTTCAATCTTTTAATCACAAACAGCATTATAACTTCAATAATTTTTAGCAACATACACATAGAAATCACTGCTATAACTGCAATAAATTTGGTCACTCTTCTTCCCAATGCTTTATAGTCAAAAGAAGAGTTGGATACAAAACATACAAGGTTGTTTGTGATTTTAATGCACTTGAACAACCAAGATGGATTAACTTCAAATGATCTAAATTAGTTTGGATACCTAAGGTTACTTATGAGTATGTGCAGATTTACCTAGCATTCAAGAAGAAGAAAGACATACGGTACTTAGATAGCGGATAGGGGTGGGCAAAAAAACCGGATCCAAACCATTTTAAAAAAATCTAAACCAAACCATTAAAAAAAACCAGTTTTAAACCAAAAAAAATCCAAACCAAATTATATTTATTTTATAGTTTGGTTTTTGATCCAATCCATTTAAATGGTTTTAAACCGGATCCAAATCCATATCCAAATTAAAATCCAGATCTAAAAAAACCCTAATTTTGATTTTTGAGTCTTCTCCTCTTCGACAAATCCCCTTCAACGAAACCAAATCCACTCTCTGACAAATCCACCGTCAACATTTCTTCTTCTCTGCCTCTCGTCGAAGCTCGCCGGTGGTTCGTCGGCCTCTACCTCTTCGAGTCTTCATTCTTCACTTTGATTCGAGACTCTGTCTCTCTGCCTCGAGTCCTCGACCTCCTATTCGCGACTCTGTCTTCTCTCTTTTTTTGTTCTCTTCTTCTTTCGTTGGTGGCTCACCGGAGCTCATGCTCATCAATTGAGGTAAGCCTCCTCCTTGCCCTTGTTCTGAGTTCTGAGTTTTATCTGGGTTTTTTCTATTTTGTTGATTTGTTTTGTTTTGTTCCTTCATGAGTATACTGACTTCTTCGCTTCAATGGATTGAATGTGCAGATTTTAAAATCTCTCAATATTAAACATTTGAACTCTCCATTTCAATGGATCCTGCTATAAGTTTCTTCTTCACTGTGGTTCACTTTTTGTTGAAAAATATCTAATTAAACTAAGTAGTAGTTGAATCTTTGATGAACTGATAAGATTTAGGATCAAAGTCATCAATTCATAAAGTAATCATTTTTTTTTTAAAAAACGGGGGGGGGGGGGGGGGTTATTTATTTACTAGTAGGATTTTCTATTGGTCTATCTGCATTCTGCCATTTATGTAGCTTAATCTCTGCTAAGAAAAATCTAATTTTGAAGTTTTTATTTATCACATATTTTAAGCGAATTCAACACTCAACTAGTTTGCTAAGCCACATTCAAGTTAATAGGTGCACAGTGTTTCCATGGGAAGTATTTCTGTTTCTGGCTTGAACAATATTATCATACATGGTCCACATTTGTTGAAACTTCCAGTAGTAACTATTGTTTCAACCTTTGTTTATAATGCAGGTGATGTTCCTTGTGAAAATTCACTGTTAAGACAAGTGTCAAGTCTCCTGAGAAGATTGCCTGCTATTGAATCTGGGAAATTTCAAGATGATTTCTTAATGGTGAGTAGATTACTTTATCAAATTTGGACTAGGGAGCATGCATTATGTATAGAATAGTAATATTGTAATAAGCAGTGATAGACCCAATTTTTCTGGATATATTTTTTGCCTGAGAGCGTCATATAATGTTTGGTCACTAAAATATGCATGTGCTTTGGTCTGCCATAAGAGAAAGGAAGTTGGGTTTATATTATGATGATTAATCAATTCTTTCATGCTAGTTGTGCCAATTTATTTGTTGAAAGAGGTAGAGTTAAGGCACCATTGCAATTACATGAGGACTCTTGGTCTTAGAGGACATGGAAATTTTAGAATATTGCCATATAATGATGTTAAAGTTGTTTATAAGTAAGGATAGGGGTAAGGTTTCATATGGTTGTGGGCTCAATATCATGATTAATTTGCAGGGATGAATGATGAATTTGAACAATGCTGCATAAGAGGGATAGTAAGAACACTTCAAATGATGAATTTTTGTGTTCTTCTTTGGCAGGTTTTGTTTACATGTTGTAGATCTTGATCTATCATCTGTTACATCTGGTGGCTGGCTGGAAGATACTTCATTGGTGAAAAAATATACAATATCTGAAGAAGCCTATAATAAGCGTGAAGGTGTGATCCACCTTGCCCACTCCCTTATTCTTCTTCTTTTAACTCTTTTCTAGAATGCAAAGTGTGCATATACAAACAAGTATATGAATTTAATGAAATTTTAGGATTTGTATTATCTTTATTCTTTGTATGACTATAATAGTGGTGTACATTTTGCAAAGAATCTGATTTATCACGATTTTGCCATGCATATTGATGCTGTTAGATTTCACTTCATTGGGGATGTTGGAACACTAGGTAGTTCTGTTGTGAATCACAACTTATAATAACGCAGATATAAACCCAAATCTGTTCTTACTAGAAAGTTTAGCCATTGCCCAGAATATGTAATAATTCCAACTAGTGTCTTGCCAAGGGCAATTATGGGGATACTATGTTGAGTTGATCTTGAATGATGGCATGGGGAGAATACAAGTGACACGAACATTTTTTAAAGCTGTTTTGTATTTTACCACACATTTGACATCACATTTCACCTTTTCTTTGATTTGGCTCTAAGTGGAGAAGTTGGTTTTAGATTTTCATTCTAATGCTTCCCTTTTCTGTGATTATGATAGGTCACTATTAGTTACTACCAGTATTTAATTAATATGGGGTCTGATTATTTATGTTGATTCAGGCACTTTTAGTTTTGATCAGAATTAAGAATAATTGTCTAATTTAGTTTACTAAACATATTCTGATGCTTGAGTGACTACTTTTTATAGGGATAAGGTAGAGTTAATGCTGAGGTTTTATTGGCTGCTGTTTCTTTGGATTAGTTTGTGTTAATTTTAGCATGTTTGGCATCAAGAATTGGATTAGTTTGTGTTAAAAAAACCGGATTTTAGATTTGGATTAAAAAAAATGGATTTAAAACCGGTTTTATATGTAAAACTGGATTTAAAACCGGTTTTATATGTAAAACTGGATTTAAAACCGGTTTATAAATAAAATCGGATTTAAATTCTATAACCGATTTAAAACCGGTTTTTGTTTTTTCAAACCGGTTTAGAACCGGTTTCTCTCTTCAATCCAGTTCTGGTTTGGTTTCATGAACCATAAAACTGGTTCTGAAATGGATCCAGTTTGGATTTATAAAAATCCAAACCATGCCCAGCCCTAATAGCGGATGCTCTAGGCACATAATGGGAAAGTCAACATTCTTTATCAAAGCCAACAAGTATGATGGAGGATTTGTGACTTTTGGAGATGATGGTAGAGGTAAAATCATTGCTATTGGAAAAGTAGGTAAAGATCTCTCTACTTTCATTGATGATGTTTTCTTGGTAGATAGTTTGAAGCACAATCTTTTGAGTATTAGCCAATTATGTAATTTGAGTTACTTGATAATTTTCGAAAGATTAGAGTGTCTTGTAGTGAATGAAAAGGATGATGAAGTGTTATTTGTTGCAAAACATTGTGATAATGTGCATAGTCACACTCTTGATCAGCTAAAGATTCAAAATGTAACTTGTTTTCATTCTAAAGAATCTGAAAAATGGGTATGGCATAAAAGATTGGGTCATGCTAGCATGTTTCAAATAAACAAGCTTGTTAAAAAGGGATTTAGTGAATGGTCTTTCTAATCAAGTTTGACAAAGACATCACATGTGATGCTTGTCAAATGAAAAAACAAACAAAAATAGTTCTTTTAAACAAAAAGAAGACATTTCTACTAAAGACCACTTGAGTTGCTACATATTGATATCTTTGGTCCAACAAGAACTCAAAATTTATGTGATAAACATTATGATTTAGTAGTTATGGATGATTATACAAGATTTGGTTGGATTTTATTTATTACTCACAAATAGGGGTGGCAGTGGGGCGGGTAGGGACGGGTTTTTACCCTACCCAACCCCGCCCCGCCCTTCTTGCACTCCAATATTACCCTCCCCACCCCTACTCACAGGTAGTAGGCTGCTCTACCCTAACCCGCCCCCACAGGTACCGCCCCGCCCCTATAAAAATTAAATAACATTTTAATTTTTACACATTCATATATAAATTAAGATAAAAAATTAAAATTCATAACTAAATTAAAATACAAACATAAGATTCATACAATGTCAAATAACTTAAAACTAAAAAAAAGTTAATGTTTGATCGCTACAAATTTAACACCATAATAAAGAAATTGCATCAAAAGAATTTTCAATCTTATTATTGATCACTTTCCACTTCTTCATCATTATTAAAGGTTTGAAAGTCAAGATTCAAACCTAAAAATCAAAAGAGATAGCAATTAGATTAATTAGTATTATGTAAAAAAATTAACATAAATGAATATTAAGTAATATATCATCACTTTTACTCCCTAAGACTGCCCACAGCCAACTTTTGCCACACATCAAAGCTTCAATTATGCTTTCTTTGAGCTTTCCGCGATGAGGAAAAATTATACGACCACTTGTACTAAAAGCATATTCAGAAGCAACAGTAGACACCGAAATGACATATATATCCTTGGTTATTTTTGCAAGAACTTTAAATTTCATTTGGTTGATTTTCCACAGGATCATTTGGAAGATGAATTTTCTCCTCAAGATAATGATCAAACTCAACACTCACACACGAACCCTTTGTCATTTTTCTTCTTTTAAGATACACCATATAGTCATCACCCCAAATAGGCTTATATTTCCACTCTCATCAACTTCTTTTATACCAATATGTGATACATTAGAACTCTTTTTTTTATTGTATTCATTAACCAACTTATTATGCAATTGATGAATTCTGTCAACTTGCTTGGAACATTCTGTTAGATTTGGAAACATTTTTTCAAATTGAAATTCAACCCCAACCATCTTGCACCTAGGATCTAAAACAGCAGCAACACCTATAATGTCATGAATCTCATCCCAATACTTCTCAAATTTCTTCATCATGCTAGATGCCATATTAACAATGAAAGGATTACTAGAAAATTGCCATTCATCCAATGAGACTTTTATGTTACGAACCAGAGTAAAGTAAAGATTGGCAGTCGAAAATTTAGAACCAAAAAATAGTTGAGTAACATCATAAAACAACTTCAATCTATCACATATTTCCTTAGCAAGTTCCCACTCCTCATTACTTGGCACAACTTTATACAATAAAGCAGTTTCTAACATCAAATAAGTTGAGTTCCACCTAATCAGACAATCAAGAACTAATTTCTTAGCAAATAGAATTGTTATTTTAGCACACCAACTCAAAAAAGTTTTGTTCCTTTTCTGCATTGCAGTCCAATACAATACATTACTATGAATCTTTTCAATACTTTCCTTAACTATACTTAAACCATCCTTCACAATCAAATTCAATATATGAACACAACAATGCATATGTAACAATTTATCCCCCAACATCAAGAATAAAGAAGCTAGATGCCCCAACAGTTCATCTATCATAGCATCATTAGTAGAATAATTATCCAATGTAACCGTAGATAATTTTCTATTAATGTTCCATTCTAACAATATTTTCATCAATGTTTCAGTGAAAACTTCACTTGTATGAGGACAAGGAACATAACAAAAGCTGAAAAATAAAACAAACATGCATGCATTTTTAGATTAACAAAACTCAACATACAAAGACAACATAACGTATAAAAATTTATGAAATTTTTGAAATACCTTAATAGGCACATTTACAACTTCCATGAACTATCGATATAATGAGCTGTGACAACCATGTATCCTTTTTCTTGATTGGAAGTCCACATGTCACTAGTTATTGCAACTCTACTATCATTTTCATCTAGTTGAAGAGTTAACTTCAGCTTCTCATTCCAAAAACATCTTCAAGATGTCTTTCCTGACTGTGTTTCGACTAGGCATCTTGAATGTTGGTTACATTTATGCAAACGCTCGCCTCAGTCCATGGTGGTCTACTGATAAACAAAATTTATCATGCCGATATATAATTCAATGATGAATATGATCGTGAGTATAGTCTAACCGACACTTAAACTTCGCATCAAACAATCCTACAATCTATAACCGAGAGTACTAGTCTCCCGAGTCGTCCTCCCTTGGAATTGCTAAAGCATGCATCTTATTGATTAGGAAGCCTTGTTATGATTCTTTGAAGGTTTAGCAAAATAGATGACAAATAATCAATCTTTAAAAGACTTGGCCTAGGGTTGGCATTAGAAATTCTATCCTTATAGTTCCTTCAATGACGACAACAATTAGGCCTTGCTTCATTTAGTTAACCCCTAAGTATAGAGGAAAGTCAAATGAGAGTAACTAACTTGAGTCACAAGTTCTAGTTTTACCTTAGGGAAATCTAGCTTTAGTGCACTCCAAGCCAACTAGTAATTTCTAATTCCAAATCAACAATTGACATAAACTATTCAACTCCTTCTAGTGGCCCAAACCCTATGCCAAGCAAGAAACTTTTACTCCATAACTAGTGTTGGCATTTTATCAAACAATTGATGAGCAAGAATGAATGGCATAGTAAGAATGAGAAGAAAATAGAATTTAAAAATGCTTCAACACAAGAAACTAACAACAATTAACAAAGAACAACAATGGAAATGAAACTCTCAAGAACTTGATAAAATCCAAAACTACAAAGTTGAATCTAGGATCTATGAAAATTGAGCAATTACAAACACTAATTGAGATTGGAGAAGAAGATCTATGACATGAACAAAGTAAATTGAGAATTGCAATGGATCTCACCAAAGAGTGATTGAAAATTCAGAAAATGGATGAGGATGAACCCTAATGAGAACTTCCTTCTCCAAGAGTGTAACTAACTAGAGCAAAAATATCTAGAACAATCACAAATGAGCCAAAAGTCCCTTAACCCTTCAACTTTTGGTCTTCTTAAGCTCTTCCCGCCAAGGCACTTCCCCAAGATGAGATCCCCAACTGTCTCCACGCCCAGGTCACATGACTCTTTTAAAAAAAATCATATTCGAGCATCGGCGCGCACGCGCAAAGCACGCGTGCGCGCCACTGGGGCATCTTGTAATGCGCGCGGAGGCGTAACGTACGCGTGCGCGCCCATGGAGATCATGGCCTAGCCGCTACACAAGCCGGCTCGTGGCTTGGCTTCTAGCTTTGACTTCTAGCTGCGTAATCCACGCGGGCGCGCCAAGTACGCACACGCGCCCTTGCTGAAGTTTCCAAAGCTCAATTTCTCATGCTCCCTTCCTTTGCGCCCGTGGTGCACGAAATTGTGATTCCTTTGTTATTCCATTTTGCAAAATTCATTGCTTTTCATTCCCTGGCAATGGCGCCAAAAATAGGATGCCAATACCATGGTTTCTATATAATTTTTCACAACTTCGCACAGCTAACCAGCAAGTGCACTGGGTCATCCAAGTAATACCTTACGTGAGTAAGGGTCGATCCCACGGAGATTGTTGGTATGAAGCAAGCTATGGTCACCTTGTAAATCTCAGTTAGGCGGGTTAAATTGGTTTATGGATTTTTGAATAATTAATAATAACTAGAAATTAAAAAGGGATAGAAATACTTATGTAAATCAATAGTGGGAATTTCAGATAGGCGTGTGGAGATGCTGTGCTCCTCTTGAATCTCCACTTTCTTATTGCTTTCATCCAATCCTTCTTACTCTTTTCCATGGCAAGTTGTATGTAGGGCATCACCGTTGTCAATGGCTACATCCCATCCTCTCAGTGAAAATGGTCCTATGCTCTGTCACGGCACGGCTAATCATCTGTCGATTCTCAATCAGGTTGGAATAGAATCCCTTGATTCTTTTGCGCTTGTCATCACGCCCAGCCTTCAGGAGTTTGAAGCTCGTCACAGTCATTCAATCCCCGAATCCTACTCGGAATACCATAGACAAGGTTTAGACTTTCCGGATCCTCATGAATGCCACCATCTATCTAACTTATACCACGAAGATTCTGTTGGGGAATCTAAGAGATATGCGCCCAGCCTAAGGTAGAACGGAAGTGGTTGTCAATCACGCGCGTTCATAGGTGAGAATGATGATGAGTGTCACGGATCATCACATTCATCAAAGTGTTGTGCAACGTATATCTTGGAATAAGAATAAAAGAGAATTGAATAGAAAGTAATAATAATTGTATTGAAACTTGAGGTACAGCAGAGCTCCACACCCTTAATCTATGGTGTGCAGAAACTCCACCGTTGAAAATACATAAGTGAAAGGTTCAGGCATGGCCGAATGGCCAGCCCCTAAAATGTGATCACAGGATTCCCAATACAATCCAGGATCCAGCCTCCTAATATGATAGTAAAAAGTTCTATTTATAATAAACTAGCTCCTAGGGTTTACATGAGTAAGTAATTGATGCATAAATCCACTTCCGGAGCCCACTTGGTGTATGCTTGGGCTGAGCTTGATCTATCCACGAGCTGAGGCTTTTATTGGAGTTGAACTCCAAGTTATAACGTGTTTTGGGCGTTCAACTCCGGATCATGACGTTTTTCTGGCGTTTAACTCCAGATAGCAGCATGTACTTGGCGTTCAACACCAAGTTACATCGTCAATTTCCGAATAAAGTATGGACTATTATATATTGCTGGAAAGCTCTGGATGTCTACTTTCCAACGCCATTGAGAACGCGCAATTTGAAGTTCTGTAGCTCCAGAAAATTTATTTTGAGTTCAGGGAGGTCAGATTCCAACAGCATCAGCAGTCCTTTTGTCAGCCTTTTTCAGAGTTTTGCTCAAGTCCCTCAATTTCAGCCAGAAATTACCTGAAATTACAGAAAAACACACAAACTCATAGTAAAGTCCAGAAATGTGAATTTAACATAAAAACTAATGGAAACATCCCTAAAAGTAGCTTGAACTTACTAAAAACTACCTAAAAACAATGCCAAAAAGCATATAAATTATCCGCTCATCAGCCCGTTCTCCTTCTCTCTTCCGGTTCATCCCTGCCCTATATTCTGAAACCACTTAGCACACAGGTCACGGCATCGAATGGCACCAAGAGGAGATTAGAAATGTATCTAATTTAGTGCAAAATAAGCATGTTTTCATCCATGAGGTAAAAATTAGGAAAGGAACACAAAGTCTTGTATTTTCATATGAAAAGCGTGTGGAATCATTGATAAAACCCCTGAAATCGATACAAGATAAACCCTCAAAATGGGGTTTATCAACCTCCCCACACTTAGATTCTAGCATGTCCTCATGCTTAGAGAAATGCAAAAGAACACAAAAGACCGAAGGATCATAAAGGTATAAGACTCATGAAGTGCAACCTACTTACATGAATGCAACTACGACTAGTGCTACTATCTACTTGGTTAGGAACAAATCAACCTTCCTAAGATATATGCAAGCATATAGGGTACGATGGTGGTCAATATATATGACTTACCAATTTTCGAGCATCAAGTGCAATATATGCAACCTTGCATGAAGAATGCTCGTGAGAGCCGGGAATCATGAATTAGAGCCTTCGAACCCTTACCGGAAGTGTTTACACTCTATTCGCTCAAGTGTCTAGGGTTGATTCTCTCAATTTTCTCCTAATCATGCTTTCCAAGATTCGTTCTCCATCTAACAATCAACATTTATTCCATGCATGTGTACAAATATCATGAGGTCTTGTCTTTAGGTTGTAATGGGGCTAGGGTCAAGGTGGGATGCATTTTTGGTTAAGTGAGTTTGAAATTTGAATCTTTGATAAGCTTAAACTTCCCACCTAACCTATGACATCCTATACAATTAAATTCCAACCTAACTACCCATTTTTCACTCTTTCACATACTCATGTATTCCTTTTTAATTTCACAACACCTATGCATTGATTTTAGTGGACTATACTTTGATTTAGGGCATTTTGTCCCCTTTTTATTCCCTTCTTCTTTTTTTTCTTTTCCTTTCTTTTTCTATATATATATATATTTTTTTTTCATATTATATTATTTTTTTCTTTTTCTTTTGTTTTTCTCATCATTTTTTTTTCTATACAAGGGTCTCAATGCATAAGGTTTTACATTTGACCAATACATGAGTATGTACCCAATTCCCAATATTTTCAATAACAATACAAAAACTACCCCTTTTATTCACCCAATGTCCCAAGGTTCCCACACTTGAATGCTACTCACACACACTAGCCTAAGCTAATCAAAGATCCAAATAAGGACTTTTATTGTTTTCCACTTTAAGGCTTGTAATGTGCTAAATTGAGAACAAGTGGGTTAAGCGTATGCTCAAATTTGGCTAACAAGGGAAGATAAGAGGTAAGGCTATTTGGTACGTGGGCTAATGAAGTGATGGCCTCAATCATATAAATGCATGAATACAGGGAATAATGGACATATAGACTCAAACAAAGCAAGGATCACACTCATAGAGAGAAAAACAATTGCACACAAGAAGGAGAATAAGTGACTATAAGATGTAGCCACAAAACAAGGCTCAAAGCTCACTAGCTTGTGTTCTTAACTCAAAATCTATGTTCCAAAATACAATTCTTCAAGCAAGTTTGACATCAAAATATTCAAAATTGGCAATGCCACGGTTGCCCCAAAGTATTAGTTTCCTAAGAGAGAGTTTCATTGTTCCAACCAAGTAAACTTATCATGCAAATGATGTCAAAGAAAACCTAATCATGCAACCTATCAACCTATCCTAACTACAAAGGAGTTCAAAGAACGAAAATTTATTCAGGTGTTACCTACGGAGCTTGCTCAGCTGACCTCCCCACACTTAAAACTTAGCACGGTCCTCCGTGCTATAGGTGATGCACAATGGGTGGCCGAGTCCCGAGTGTCCCTCATCTCCATTGTCATCGCTATTTCTGCTTGAAGTGGCGGTGGATGTGGAGATATCTAGTTCTTCCATAGGTGGGGTGACAATGCTTAGAAGTTTCTTCACGTGAGCATATCGGCGTTGGTTACGCCTCTCATAACGGTCCAACTTCTTGTGAAGGTCTTCAAGGCGTTGGGTGGCTGATTTTTGTGGTGTGGATGATGTAGTGGTGTTGGGAGTTGGTGTGGGTAGTCTAATGTCCTTGGTGAATTCCGGAGGCTTGAGGCACCTCTTGGTCGGAATAACATCGCCCTCTACCGGAATTGAGGTCCTCCTATCCTTAGCCTCTCGGTGGACGCCGGCTGTTGCTACTAATTCGGTCACCATAACGGAGAATGGTAGATTTCCCTTGGCATGAATGCGCCCCATGGATTGGCGAATGGCATGCGAAATGTCGACCGGTTTCTCGGTTAAGATGCACCATATCAATAAGGCAAGCTCGGCGGTAATGGATGACCCATGGGTGCTCGGGAGCATGTAGTGAGCTAGAATTTGGGCCCATGCCGTGGCTTCTTGAGTGAGGTAACGTGCATCCAAACCTTTTGGTCTTTGCTTTATGGTCCCCCGAATCCAACATGCGTTGGGTAAAGTAATTACGCGGAGGACCGCGCTCCAATCGAAGTCACGGTCGTCGCATGCTGTCAAGACTTCTTGATAGGCATCGTATCCATCCGCTAATGGCCCAATCCCAAAGACTCCTCGGATGGTTTCCACTGTGACTGACACTTGCTTTCGGCACACAAATATTGATGTGAGAAGGGGTGAGTGGTAGTTGGAGTAGAATTCCACCACCCATGATAAATTGGCCTCCTTTGGTTGCCTCAAGAGGAACCTCCATTGCCTCCGGTCAATGTGTGGCATCACTATCGGAGTGAGGTGGGCCGGTAAGACTAGAAGAGGCTCTGGGTGATAATTCCTTTCAATCATCCTTGAGTAAACAAGTTCGCAGTAGCGGTTAGGGAACTTGTTTGAATCCTTTGGAGGGTTGTCCTTCTCTAGAACATCAACGGGGCCCTTAGCCTTCTTTAGGAGTGGCTTAGCCGTTAGTTCTTGGCGCGCTCTATTGGAAGCTGGCTTCTTCGGGGCTTTCCCTTTGTTCTTTTTGATGACCATCCTATGATAGTAAAGAAAGGAGATAACATCAAACCCAAAGAAGCGTAATTGAATGCGATTATACAAATGAAAAATTGTGCCGTAAGAATATGGGTATCCTTATTACATGACAGCTGCAACATGTAACTAAGATAACATGTGAAGAGCAAGGCAAATCATTGGCATGTGGTATAGGGGTGGTTTAAGCATGCAAGGAAAAGGCATGAGAAGCATATACCCTCAAATACCAAAGTGGAAATCAATTTATGAAATAGTGAGTGGGTGGATTGTAGAATGTGAAGGTGCACCCAAAATTGACTAGTTAAGAAGCAGTGAGTCAAAATGAGCTCAAAACTCATGTATGCCTTTCCTCAAACACTTGGCGTGCATCCTTTTTGTAGTATGTAAATAGATGAGGGGGAAAGCAATGTAACATTCCACAAACCAATATTAATCACTACAATGCACAGTGGTTGTAAGAAAATCATGCAACACATCTCATCTACCAATGCAAAAGAAGTTAGGACCCAAATGCCTATGAAGAGTTAATTGGAAAAAGAGCAAAAAACACCCCAAAGAAGTAACTAAAAGAGGAAGGGGAAAAGGAAAGAGACTACCTAAAAGAAAATGACATTAACTGACTAAGAAGCAAAAAGAGAGAAGTAGAGTAAGAGGGAAGCCTAGTATAGTACCTTGAGAGAGATGGAAGAGGGTATGGGAGAAGAAGTTGTAGAGTGGAATGATGGAGGATGGAGGGGGCAATGTAGGGGCCACCGGAGGTGGGTGGTCGCCGGAGGTGATGGTAGGAGGTGGTTGATTGGAAGGAGAAATGGTAGTAGGTAAATGGTTAGTAGAGGAGGTAAGAAGAAAAAGGGGGAAGAAGAATGAAGGGAGCAAGTATGCTCCCCTATTATGTTTACGTCGGTTACCCACGCGTGCACGCACGGTGCGCGCTCGCGTAAGTAAGCAGGGTGGGGTGATGGCGCGCGCGCGCACATTGCGCGCGCGTGCCCATGTGCTTGTGCTGGTAGCACAAGGGTGGCTTAGAGGTGGCACAACTTTCTGGAAGAAGTACCAGAAGTTGGCTGCAGGGCTGTTGGCGCGCGCGCGCACGGTGCGCGCACGCGGCAATGTGGTTATGCCTCAGGCATGAGATGGGCCTGGGATTGGCCTAACTCTCTGTGGGGTGGCCTAGAGGTTGGTGCAGGACGAGGGACGCGTGCGTGGCATGGGCGCGGGCGCGCACCTAGTTTTGTGAGCGTATGGACGCACTGGCGCCTAGTGCGCGTACGTGGCAGAGTTGGGGGGCTGGTGGCTTAGTGCAGGCGTGAGAGTGGCCTAACTCTCTGGAATATGTACCAGGAGTGCACAGGGGCGATCGGCGCGCGCGCGCCAGGTGCGTTAGCGCGTCGATCTGTGGATTTGTCAAAGAACGCGTACGCGCCATGTGCGCGCACGCGTGATTGGCCTGTGCCTCAGGCATGGTGCTGGCGTAGTGTGGGCGCAACTCTCTGAAAAATGTATGGAGGGGTACTTTTTGTAATCCACGCGTCCGCGCACGCCGCGCGTCCGCGTGGATGGTCGAAAAATGCTTCATGGGCGCGTACGCGCCAGGTACGCGCACGCGCAGAAGGGTGCCTTTTTCAAAGTTTGCATGTTTTCGCACCACTTTCAGCATTTTAACCCTCCAAACAGCCACTTTAAGCACTATAAAAGCATGTTTAGACATGATAAAGTACCAAATGTACTCAACAAATGAAACAAAATTTGAAATGAAACCTAGCTACAACTACATCAATTACCTAGCTACCAAACATGAAGTCAAGTGTTAAGCAAGTATCAATCAAAGAAGAATTCAATGGCTATGTACAAATGGTAGATCTTACCATGGTGGGGTGTCTCCCACCTAGCACTTTTGTTTACCGTCCTTAAGTTGGACTTCCACTAGCTCAAAGTTCTTGTTCAAGAGGTGCATCCCTCAAGAGGAACACTTCAAATTCCTTGGAGTTCTTTCTTTGCTCACCATGGTACAATTTGAGAATGTCCGGACTTGATGGGTGGCGCAAGTGGTAGACCCCATAAGGTTCTACTTTCTCTACTTGGTAGGGTCCATCCCATCTTGATCTAAGCTTTTCGGGTAATAATCTCAACCTTGAGTTATAAAGGAGGACTAGTTCACCAGGTCTAAATTCCCTTCTCCTAATGTTCTTGTCATGAATGGCTTTCATCTTTTCCTTGTAGATTCTAGAATTGTCATAGGCTTCTAATCTTAAGCATTCTAATTCCGGCAATTAAAGCTTTCTCTCTACTCCGGCTCCACCCAAACTCATATTGCATTCCTTTATGGCCCAATAAGCTTTGTGTTCGATTTCTACCGGTAGGTGGCATGCTTTACCATATACGAGTCTAAAAGGGCTCATGCCAATGGGTGTTTTGTAAGCCGTTCGATATGCTCAAAGTGCATCGGAGAGTTTAGCGCTCCAATCCTTCCTATTCGGCTTCACAATCCTTTCCAACACATGTTTGATTTCCCGGTTAGAAACCTCAGCTTGGCCGTTTGTCTGAGGGTGGTAGGCCGTGGCGACTTTGTGTATGATGCCATACTTTCTCATGAGGCCGTCTATTTTTTTGTTGCAAAAGTGGGATCCTTGGCCACTTATGATTGCTCTTGGGGAGCCAAAGCGACAAATGATATTGTTCCTCACAAAAGAATAAACAACATGAGCATCATCCGTCCGGGTGGGGATTGCCTCCACTCATTTTGACACATAATCAACGGCTAACAAGATGTAGAGAAAGCCATTGAAATTTGGAAATGGTCCCATGAAGTCGATTCCCCATACATCAAAGATTTCACAAAAAAGCATATTTTGTTGGGGGATTTCGTCCTTCTTAGAAATATTTCCAAACTGAATGCATTGGGGATAAGATTTGCAATAGAGGGAAGAATCTTTGAGAAGGGTTGGCCACCAAAATCCGTAATCAAGGACCTTTCTTGCCGTTCTTTGGGGGCCGTAGTGGCCACCCCCTTCGGAAGAATGGCAAGCGTCCAAGATTGCTTGGAATTCGGTTTGAGGTATGCACTGTCGCACTATTTGGTCCGCTCCACACCTCCACAAATAGGGATCGTCCCAAACATAGTATTTGGATTCGCTTTTCAGCTTATCCTTTTGATGTTTGTTGAGATTGGGAGGGAAGGTGCGTGAAACCAAGTAGTTTGCTATTGGGGCATACCAAGGAACTACTTCCGAGATTGCGTGCAAACCATCTAGAGGAAAGGAGTCATTGATAGGAGTGGTGTCGCCTTTTGTGTGTTCGAGGCGACTTAGATGGTCCGCCACTAAGTTTTGGGAACCACTCCTATCCTTTATCTCCAAGTCAAATTCTTGTAATAAAAGCACCCAACGAATTAATCTCGGTTTTGATTCCTTTTTGGCCAACAAATACTTTAGTGCCGCGTGATCCGAGTACACTACTACTTTGGAACCAAGAAGATAGGCTCAGAACTTGTCCAAAGCAAAAACAATGGCTAGGATTTCCTTTTCGGTATTAGTGTAGTTGGATTGGGCTCCGTCTAGTGTTTTGGAAGCATAAGCTATGACATAGGGAATCTTACCCTCGCGTTGTGCTAACGCGGCTCCTATCGCATAATTCGAGGCATCGCACATGATTTCAAATGGTTGGGTCCAATTCGGTCCTCGCACAATAGGAGCTTATGTCAATGCTACTTTAAGTTTGTCATATGCTTCCATACATTCCTTGCTCAGTTCAAATTCAGTGTCCTTTTGTAGTAGTCGAGAGAGAGGTAAGGCCACCTTGCTAAAGTCTTTGATGAATCTCTGGTAGAATCCTGCATGTCCAAGAAAAGAGCAGACTTCCCTCTCGGAGGAGGGGTAAGGTAAACTAGATATGACATTTATTTTTGCCGGATCTACGGAGATGCCTTCTTTTGAGACTATGTGTCCCAAAACAATGCCTTGTTTGACCATGAAATGACATTTTTCAAAATTTAAGACAAGGTTTGTTTTGGTGCATCTCTCCAAGACTTTTTCAAGGTTACCTAAGCAATGATCAAACGAATCACCGTACACACTAAAGTCGTCCATGAAAACTTCCATACATTGTTCTAGAAAGTCCGCAAATAAGCTCATCATGCATCTTTGAAACGTTGCCGGTGCGTTACATAGGCCAAATGGCATACGTTTGTAAGCATACGTTCCAAAGGGGCAAGTGAATGTGGTTTTTTCTTGGTCCTCTAGAGCGATGTGTATATGGAAGTATCCGGAGTAACCATCAAGAAAGCAATAATATGATTTACCGGCTAGTCGATCAAGCATTTGATCAATGAACGGTAGTGGGAAGTGATCTTTTCTTGTTGCCGCATTCAACCTTCGGTAGTCTATGCATACTTTCCAAGAATTTTGCACTCTTATTGCTATAAGTTCACCGCTTTCATTTTTGATTGTGGTTACCCCGGATTTCTTTGGCACCACTTGGACCGGGCTTACCCACTTGCTATCCGAGATAGGATAGATGATGTCCACTTCAAGTAGCCGAGTGACCTCTTTTTTCACAACCTCAAGAATGGTTGGATTAAGTCTCCTTTGAGGTTGTCGGACCGGTCTTGCTCCTTCTTCAAGAAATATGCGATGCTCGCATACTTGGGGGCTTATTCCTACTAGATCCGCCAAACTCCACCCGATTGCCCTTTTATTTTTCCTCAATACATCTAGCAACTTTTCTTCTTGTTGAGGGGTTAGCTCTTTTGCAATTATCACGGGGAGCTTTTGGGCTTCATCAAGATATGAGTACCTTAGGTGGGGTGGTAGTGGCTTCAATTCCATCTTTTTGTCATTCTTTGAAGTTTGAGTTTCCGGATGGTTTGTATGGTGTGTGATGTTTAACTTGCTTGGATCTTCATTTGCTTCCTCAATCATGTACTTCTCATCTAACTTTGCAAGGTGCACTTCGGCAACCATGTTGTCAATTGGGTCACACCGGAATAGAGAGTGATTCTCCGGTGGATGCTTCATTGCTTTTTCTAGGCTAAAACTTACGACTCTCCCATCTATTTCAAATGAGTAGGTTCCCGAGTAGGCATCTAGCTTAAATCTAGAAGTTCTCAAAAATGGTCTTCCAAGTAGGATGGATGATGCTCTCTCGGTTTCGCTTGATGGCATTTCAAGGACATAGAAGTCAATCAGAAACACCAACCCTTTGATATTCACCAATACATCTTCCGCAACACCCGTCACGGTTATTATGCTTCTATCCGCTAGGACAAATCTTGCCGTCGACCTTTTTAGTGGTGGTAACTTCAATACCCGGTAGACGGAGAGAGGCATGATGCTAACACATACTCCGAGGTCACACATACAATCGATGAACTGAACTCCATTGACAATGCAAGTGACCATACAAGGGCCCGGATCATCACACTTCTCGGGCAATGCTCCCATTAAAGCGAAAATAGAACTCCCCAATGGGATGGTTTCCAATTCAAGAATTCTATCCTTGTTCATGCATAGATCTTTAAGGAATTTTGCATATCTAGGAACTTGATGGATATCATCAAAGAGGGGGATGGTTACCTCAATTTTCTTGAACATTTCTACCATTTTGGGGTCGAGTTCTATGCGCTTCCTAGCTTTCTTTGCAAGTGTTGGAAATGGGAGTGGTTGAGCAATTTCTTCTTCTAAGGTTCTCTTGGTCTTGGGGGTCTCCTTTGTTGGTTGAGCTTCATCCTCAACTATGACTTATGGTGTCTCCTCTTCTACTACCTCTTCTATATCTATTCTCTCCTCCTCTTGAGCGATTGTGATGGGATTTGAATCCTTTGCTCTCTTCTCTTTTAATTGTGTTCCGGATCTTAGGGTGATTTTATTGATGCCCCCCTTAGGATTGGGTTGAGGTTGAGAGGGAATGACGTTTTGGATTGGGGGTTGAGGAGTGGGATTTGATGGTGTGTCCATTCGTGCAAGAAGAGCTTGTAGTGTAGAGGTGAGGCCGGTGAGACCGGAAGCAAGTGTGTTTTGTAGTTCCTTTTAGCCTTGGATGATGGTCCGGAGTGTTTCATCTTGATTGGAGGGGGTGGTTGCATATGTGAGTTGAGGAGTTTGTGATTGGTTGGATGATGATCTTTGATGTGGTGGTTGGTATGTTTGGTAGTTTCTTTGTGGGTTTTGTTGGTTGTATGGTTGATTTTGTTGGTTAAATGGTAGATTTTGTTGGTTGAATGGTGGCCAGTTTTGTGAGTTGTTATTTCATCTTTGACCTCCTCCATTGTTGTTGTTGTCCCTATTCCCTTGTTGATGATTATCTCTCCAATTTTGATTGTGATTCCCACTCCCTTGATTGTAGCCTCCTCCTTGATAAGGGTGCCCTTGGTTAGGATTACCTTGGTAGTACCCTTGATTTGGGCGATCATAGAAATTATGGGTAGCCGCCAAAGTGTTGTCTTCTTGAAGGCTTGGGCATTCATCCGTGTAGTGGGAATAGCAAGAACAAATGCCACACACTTTTTGAGGGACCAATTGTTGATTGTATTGTTGAGGGGGTGGGGAGTGTTGTTGATATGGTTGAGGTTGTTGTGGTTGTTGTTGGCTCAATTGGAGTTGCTTTAAGATGGATGTCATTTCGCTCAAGGATTGAGTTAGAACGGTGGTTTCACTACTAGTTGATACCTCATTCACGGTTCTTGAGCGGTTGACTCTTCGTCTCATATGTTGATTGGATTCGGCTAGGTCAATGATAAGTTGCCATGCCTCCTCCGCTGTTTTATATTTAGACAAGGAACCATTGCTAGAGGTGTCCAAGAGAGTTCTATCTTGTTCTCGCATCCCTTGACATATGTATCCAAGCAATACTTGAGTGTATAATAAGCTCACTTAAATCTTTTTGAATACCAAGTGCATGAGAATTTTCTTGAAAGCATTTTAAATCTTTTTGAATTGCATGATTTGGCCACCATGTATTAATTTGAATTCTTTTCTTTGACTAGGCAATTTCTTGATGGATGTTGTGCATTTATCCTAATGCATTGTGTTGCTTGATCATATGCATCCATATGTTATACTTATGCCTTAATGACATGTTGACCATTAATTGTGTACTTATATGCTCTACACATATTTGAAACTATTTATTTTGGCATAATGCTTTAATTGTGAAATTGGATCGTAAGCTCACCTAGGGATATCCTTTTGAAATTCTCAAGCTATATGGACCATGCTTGCTATGTAATTGATTCGTACCTCTAGTTCTCTTTTACTACATTGCATAGCAACCATGTTTTCTATTCTATGTCCACTAGGTGATGTGAGCCAAAATTCAAGGCGTGTCATTGATTGATGTGTGATTTTCATTGTTTCTTTATTTATTAAGTTTCCTTGCACATCAATCAATGTCCATTCATCATCCATTTCACAATCGCTTAATTCTTGCTTGAATACTTTCATGCTTCTTCACTACTTGTTTGGTTGTCTTAACCTACAAGTTTTCTTTAGAATATCTCAAGCACACTAGAATGAGTGAAGTGCTTACTTCTTTTGTGTAATTGTTACATAGCTCTCTATGCTAATGTGTGTGTTCCAAATGGTGCCCAATTTAGAACTCACACACTTGTTTTCATCTATGTCACATGCTATTCACTCACTTCATTTTAGTGATCATCACTTCATTCCAATGATATATGCTTCCTTGATTTTTCATTTCCTTTTCTTTCTCTCCTATTTTCTATCTTTCAGGATGATTTATCATAAGCAAGAACGAAAGCGGAAGAAAAGAACACGTAGCAATTGGTTGATCCACCAACTGAAGCTGGTAACCCGTGTATTCGCCATACCCCTTTGCTCATCTTTGCATGCACTGAGGACGGTACAAACTTTTATGTGTGGGGAGGTCGTCCGACCGATCGGCCATTTTTGGGTGACAAATTTCTAATCCCAACACTTTTGCATTTCATTTTTAGGTCTTTTAGGATTTTTAGTTGCATTTTCTTATTTTGCATATATACATAATAAGCTTAGTCAAAATAATGAGAAAATTTCATTGAACTTGCTTGAACTATATAAGCATGTGAGTTTTGAGCCTAATTGTGTGGTTGCATCATATAACCACTATTTTCATTCTTATGTATATTATTCTCTTTCTATGATTGTTTGTTTGATTCTTTATGTCCATTATTCTGTGTGTGAATGCATTTATATGATTGAAGCCTTCATTTCATTAAGCTCACTTACCCAAATGGCCTTACCCTTTTATCCACCATTGTTAGCCAACTTTGAGCTTATGCTAAACCCCTTTTGTTCTTACTTTTAGCACATTACAAGCCTTAAAGTGAAAAATAATAAATGTCCCTTGTTTGGATCTTTGATTAGCTTAGGCTAGTGAGAGTGTTTATCATTCAAGTTTGGGAGATTTGGGAACATTGGGTGAGATAAAAGTGTATTTTAAAGTTCTGTTGAAAATTTTGGCAATTGGGCACATACTCATGCATTAAATATTTAAACCATATGCATTGGTATCTTTGTATATAATTCATCAAAAGAAAAAGAGAAAAACAAAAGAAAAAGAATGTAGAAAAAGAAAAAAGGAAAAAAATAATAAAAAGAAAAGAAACAGAAAAAGAAAAGCAATAAAAAGGGGACAAAATATCCCAAAAGTTAAAGTAATAATAATCAATGCATATGGGATGTGATCAAAAAGAGAATGCATGAATGTATGAAAAAGTGAATAATGGGTAGCTAGGTATTGTATTAGAATTGTATAGGTTGTTATATAGGTTAGGTGGGAAGCTTAAGTTAATCAAAGATTTAAATTTCAAGCTCACTTAACCATATATATCCTTACCTTGATCCTAGCCCCATTACAACCTTTGGATAAGTCCTCATGATAATTATATGCATGCATTGAATAATTGTTGATTGTTAGATGAAAAATAAATCTTGGAAAGCATGATTAGAGGAGAATTAAGTGAATCAACCCTATACACTTGAGCGACTAGAGCGGATACACATCCAGTGAGGGTTCGATTGCTCAATTACATGTTTTCACCTATGATCATCTCTTTTCTTGAAAATTTGTTAAAATATTTTCAATAACTCAATTCAATTGTGGATTTGATTTGATTATGATTGCTTTAGCCTTTGTGATCATATATGTATTCATGGGAATTGATTTATTTTGACCAAGTAGTTGCATTCATTTAGATAGATTGCATATAGATAGTGTGTGATAAGAGAACTATTGTATAATTTGGAATCAATCAAAACAAGAATCAATTCGTTAGTAGCATAGTCCAAACCAACAATGAATTCTCTTAATCAAATGTTTAAAAATTCTAATTAACCGAGAGTATTTAAACCTCGGGTCATTCTCCCTAGGAGTTGCAATAAAATGTACATTTATTGGCCATGAGAGAGCATGGGGAATTGGAAAAGTGTTGAGCAGATAATTTATACGCTTTTTGGCATTATTTTTAGGTGGTTTTTAGTAGGATCTAGCTACTTTTTGGGATGTTTTTATTAGTTTTATTCAAAATTCATATTTCTAGACTTTACTATGAGTTTGTGTGTTTTTCTGTGATTTTAGGTATTTTTTGGATGAAATTGAGGGACCTGAGCAAAAATCTGATTCAGAGGCTGACAAAGGAATGCTGATGGTGTTGGATTCTGACCTCCCTGCCCTCGAAGTAGATTTTCTGGAGCTACAAAACTTTAAATGGCGCGCTCTCATATGCGTTAGAAAGTAGATATCCAGAGCTTTCCAGCAATATATAATAGTCCATACTTTTTTTGAGTTTTGACAACGCAAACTGGCGTTCAAACGCCCCTTCTCTGCCCTATTCTGAAGTCAAAACGTCCAAGCTGGCACCAAAGCTAGCGTTTAACTCCAAAAGAAGCCTCTACACGTGTGAAGCTCAATGCTCAGCCCAAGCACACACCAAGTGGGCCCAGAAGTGGATTTCTGCATCATTTACCTATTTCTGTAAACCCTAGTATCTAGTTTCATTATAAATAGGACCTTTTACTATTGTATTTTCATATTGGAATCTTTGGAATTAGACATCTTTGGAACATTTTCCTTAGACATTGGGGGCTGGCCTCACGGCCATGCCTACCCTATTTTCACTTATGTATTTTCAACAGTGGAGTTTCTACACACCATAGATTAAGGTGTGGAGCTCTGCTGTTCCTCGAGTATTAATGCAATTACTACTATTTTCTATTCAATTTAGCTTATTCTTATTCTAAGATATTCGCTACACTTCAACATGGTGAATGTAATGATCCGTGACACTCATCATCATTCTCACCTATGAACGCGTGCCTGACAACCACTTCCGTTCTACCTTAGATCGAGCACGTATCTCTTAGCCTCCATTCCGAAAGATCGGAGTCTTCGTGGTATAAGCTAGAATTATTGGTGGCCATTCCTGAGATTCGAAAAGTCTAAACCTTGTCTGTGGTATTCCGAGTAGGATCTGGGAAGGGATGACTGTGACGAGCTTCAAACTCGCGAGTGTTGGGCGTAGTGACAGACGCAAAAGAATCACTGGATTCTATTCCAACATGATCGAGAACCTACAGATGATTAGCCGTGCGGTGATAGCGCATTTGGACCATTTTCACTGAGGACGGGAGGTAGCCATTGACGCCGGTGAAACCCGAACATACAGCTTGCCATGGAAAGGAGTATGAAGGATTGGATGAAGACAGTAGGAAAGCAGAGATTCAGAAGGGACAACACATCTCTATGCACTTATCTGAAATTCTCACCAATGAATTACATAAGTATCTCTATCTTTACTTTATGTTTTATTTATCTTTTAATTATTAAGACTACATAAACCATTTGAATCCACCTGACTGAGATTTACAAGGTGACCATAGCTTGCTTCAAGCCGACAATCTCCGTGGGATTGACCCTTACTCACGTAAGGTATTACTTGGACGACCCAGTGCACTTGCTGGTTAGTTGTGCGAAGTTGTAAGAACGTGTGATTCATGTTTGAGAGCTCTAAGTCTTTGGCGCCATTGTTGATGATCACAATTTCGTGCACCAGAAAGCAAGAGAAGCAAGAAACGTAAATAGCAATAAATTAAATAAGCATGCAAGAAATTAAAGAAATGCAATTAAAAGCAAAGAAAATCGAAATTAAGTGCTAAAAAGGACTCTTGGTGATAATTGGGGAATTAAGGATTCCTATCCTAGTTGTGGACCACAAAAATGGCAATTGTATGAAATTAATCCCAATTAATCAATCCTACTTGAGAATTAGTCAAAAGGACATAATTGATTCCAATCCCTAAGTCTTAAGTCAACACTAGTAGGTCACTTAGAGTCAAGGGAAACCAAACTAATTAACAATTCTCACACAATACGGAATGGACATCCACAACTCAATTCCACCTAAACCACACAATTTCTCAACCAAGAGTGTGAAAACTAAACATGCAAGAAATTAAACATCAAAGCAATAAAAGTCAAACCAAGGAAAATTAAAATGCAAGAAACCTCTTGGCATGTAATTGAGAGTTAAGGTTACCTATCCTAGCTATTGACCACATACACATGATGATTATAAAGAGTTAATCCTACTTAGTCAACCTTAAATCAAAGATAAGTCAAATAGGCATAGTTGATTTCAATCCATAAGTCCTATGTCAACAATAAGGGTCACATAGAGTCAATGGAAACCAAATCAACTAACTACTCTAATGTATCAAACAAGAATGGACATCAATGACTCAAGGATCACCAAAGTCATCAATTCCAAGCCAAGAGTGGAGAAAAACTATGTAAAAACTAGGCCAAGCATGTTATCAAACACTTCGTGTGCATGAAAATAAATTAATATTAAATTACATTAAAAATAAAAGCTAACTACCAAAAGCAAGAAAATGACAATAACAATTAAAGAAAGCATTAAATGAACATAAAACATAAATTACATTAATTAAAAATTAAAATAACAAGAGTGTGCATAAACATAAAAGTGACAAAATAAAGGAAATAACAAGAGAAATTAAGAAGAACAAAGATGCAATAACAATAAATGGCAAGGAAAAGTAAATGAGAACAAGAATTAAAAGTAGAAATTACAAGAAATTAAACTAAAGAACCCTAATTATAGAGAGAAGGGGGAGCTTCTCTCTATAGAAACTAAACTACATGACTAAAATCTAACCCTAATTGCTCCCTGGTGCACGAAAATTACAATCACACTTTGTAATTCCGCACAACTAACCAGCAAGTGTACTGGGTCGTCCAAGTAATACCTTACGTGAGTAAGGGTCGATCCCACGGAGATTGCCGGCTTGAAGCAAGCTATGGTTATCTTATTATTCTTAGTCAGGATATCAATAGTGGTTCTTAGTTTTAATTGCAAAGAGTAAAAGAGCATGAATTAAATGATACTTGTTATGCAATAATGGAGAATAGGTTGAGGTTTTGGAGATGCTCTGTCTTTTGAAGTTCTGCTTTCCTACTGTCTTCTTCTTCACGCACGCAGGTCTCCTTCCATGGCAAGCTATATATTGGTGGATCACCGTTGTCAATGGCTACCAGCCGTCCTTTCAGTAAAAAAGGTCCATGTACATGGCTAATCATCTGTTGGTTCTCACTAATGTTGGAATAGGATCCATTGATCCTTTTGCACACTGTCACTGCGCCAAGCATTCATGAGTTTGAAGCTCGTCACAGTCATCCCTTCCCGGATCCTACTCGGAATACCACAGACAAGGTTTAGACTTTTTGGATCTCAGGGATGCTGCCAATTGATTCTAGCTTATACCACAAAAAATCTTATCTCACAGATTTGAATGCTCTGTTGTCAGGAGAGGCAGTCAAACTCGTGAACCAGGAACCCAAGAGATATACATTCAATCTAAGGTAGAACAGAAGTGGTTGTCAAGCATGCGTTCATAGGTTGAGAATGGTGATGAGTGTCATGGATCATCACATTTATCATGTTGAGGTGCGAATGAATATCTTAGAATAGAAACAAGCGTGATTGAATAGAAAACAGAAGTAATTGCATTAATTCATCGAGACACAACAAAGCTCCTCACCCCCAACCATGGGGTTTAGAGACTCATGCCGTCAAAGATACAAATTCAGAGGTAAAATGTCATGGGGTACAAAATAAATCTCTAAAAGTAGTTTTTATACTCAACTAGAAACCTAGGTTTACAGAAAATGAGTAAACTAAGATAGATAGTGCAGAAATCCACTTCCGGGACCCACTTGGTGTGTGCTGGGACTGATCAGTGAAGCCTTCACATGCATAGACTATTCCTGGAGTTAAACGCCATGTTGTAACCTGTTTTTGGCGTTTGACTCTAGCTTGTAACCTGTTTCTAGCATTTAACGCCAGAATAGGACAGAAAGCTGGCATTGAACGCCAGTTTGCATCGTCTAAACTCGGGCAAAGTATAAACTATTATATATTTCTGGAAAGCGCTGGATGTCTACTTTTCAACGCAATTGAGAGCGCGTCATTTAGACTCCTGTAGCTCCAAAAATTCCATTTCGAGTGCAGGGAGATCAGAATCCAACAACATCTACAGTCTTTTTTTAGCCTCTGAATCAGATTTTCGCTCAGGTCCCTCAATTTCAGCCAGAAAATACCTGAAATCATAGAAAAACACATAAACTCGTAGCAAAGTCCAGAAATGTGATTTTTTCAAAAAAACTAATAAAAATATACTAAAAAGTAGCTAGATCCTACTAAAAACTATATGAAAATACCCCCAAAAAGCGTATAAAATATCCGCTCATCATAACACCAAACTTAAATTGTTGCTTGTCCCCAAGAAACTAGATAAACAAAATAGCATAGCAAGAAGATCAAGAGGCAATCTCAGAGTTTTACATGAAGCTCAATTCTAATTAGATGAGCGGGACTAGTAGCTTTTTGCTTCTGAATAGTTTTGGCATCTCACGTCATCCTTTGAAGTTTAGAATGATTGGCATCCATAGGAACTCAGAATTCAGATAGTGTTATTGATTCTCCTAGTTTAGTATGTTGATTCTTGAACACAGCTACTTTATGAGTCTTAGCCGCGGCCCTAAGCACTTTGCCTTCCAATATTACCACCGGATACATAAATGCCACAAACACATAACTGGGTGAACCTTTTCAGATTGTGACTCAGCTTTGCTAAAGTCCCCAATTATAGGTGTCCAGAGTTCTTAAGCACACTCTTTGGATTACGACTTTAACCACTCAGTCTCAAGCTCTTTTCTTGGACTTGCATGCCACAAGCACATGGTTAGGGACAGCTTGATTCAGCCGCTTAGGCCAGGATTTTATTCCTTTGGCCCTCCTATCCCTTAATGCTCAAAGCCTTGAATCCTTTTTACCCTTGCCTTTTGGTTTAAAGGGTTATTGGCTTTTTCTGCTTGCTTTTCTTTTTCTTTTGTGCCGATTATTATTATTTTTATATTCACTACTTTTTCTTGCTTCAAGAATCAATTTTATGATTTTTCAGATTATTAATAACATTTCTCTTTTTCATCATTCTTTCAAGAGCCAACAGTTTTAACATTCATAAACAACAAGATAAAAAATATGCACTGTTTAAACATTCTTTCAGAAAACAAAAAGTGTTGCCACCACATATAAATAATTTGAATTTTTCTTATTAAGAACTCGAAAAAGTTGCCTCCTTATTCTAAAAATATCTGCTATTTCATTCATGTTTAATGATGATGAGAAAAATAAATTATAGCTTACTTGGAGATGATAAAAATAAAAATAAAAATACTAACTACTACTACTCATATGACTCTAAAAATATATTTCGAATAGCAGAAGTTATCACAGAGTTAAGATTAGGACTCAACAACCTTTATTTTGGGAGATGGATGCTCTTTCAATCTGTGGGGTGTCTGGTCCCTTAAGGGAGAGCCTCTGGTGCTTCAGTTCCTGTAGCTCACGCCCTTGCTTTTCTTGTTCTTTAAGTAGCTTGCAGATCATACTATTATGATTTTGCTATTCTTCCTTAAGTTGATCCATAGTTTTTGCAGCTTGGTGACAGATACTTCTAGGCGGGTCCAGTAGTCAATCTGAGGGATTTCTAGGAGGAACTCCTGCGCCCTCCTTTTGATGGAGTTTTCTTGTTCTTGTTGTCCCTCCATTGACTTCTTGGTGATTGGATGTTCGACTGGAATGAACTCATCTACTCCCATTTTCACCCCAGCCTCTTTACATAGCAGAGAAATCAAGTTTGGATAAGCCAATTTGGCTTCCTTGGAGTTCTTATTTGCAATTGTGTAGAGCTCACAAGAAATCAGATGATGAATCTCCACTTCGTTTCCTTGCATAATACAATGGATCATCACTACTCTCTTGATAGTGACTTCGGAGCGGTTGCTAGTAGGCAGTATGGAACGCCTAATGAAATCCAGCCAACCCCTAGCAACTGGTTTGAGATCCCCTCTCTTGAGTTGGTTTGGAACACCTTTTGTGCTGGTTGTCCACTTGGTTCCAAGGATGCATATATCCTCTAGAATTTGGTCTAAGTGCTTATCTGATCTCACCATTCTCCTATTAAAGGATTCTGAATCATCTTGTAGTTGAGGCAGCTTGAAGACCTCTCTTATTTTGTCAAGTTGGAAGTAAATAATCTTCCCTCTGACCATGGTTCAAAAGGTATAGAAAGCGGTTCCAGTCATTCTCTGCCTCTCTGTTTGCCACAGATTTAAGTAGAATTCCTAAACCATGTTTCTACCCACCTTCGTCTTAGGATTAGCTAGAATTTCCCAGCCTCTGTTTCGAATATGCTCTTGGATCTTCGGATATTCATCTTCTTTCAGATCAAATTTATCTTCCGGGATCACTGACCTTAGACCCATTATTTTGTGGTAATGGTCCGAATGTTCCTTGGTTAAGAACCTCTCTTGATTCCAAAGTGATTTTGGATTATTCTCTTTCTTGCCTCTTGAAGTGGTTTGTTTTCCCTTAGGAGCCATGATCTTAGTGAGTCTTAGCTTAGTGATCACGCAAAACACACCAAACTTAGAGGTTTGCTTGTCCTCAAGCAAAAGAAAGGAAAGGAGAGGAGAAGGAGGAGAGCCAAATTTGAATTGTGGAGGAGAGAGAGTGGCCGAATGTTAATTTAAAAGGAAGGGGTGGGTTCAAAAATTTTTGAAAAAGATATGATAGAATTTTGAAAAAGATAAAACTAAATTGGAAAAGATAGTATGACGAGTTGAAAAAGATTTGAAAAGATATTAAAAAGATAGATGGGTTTTGCAAAAGATTTGAAAAGAAATAAAAAAGATATATGAGTTTTGAAAAAGGATTTGAAAAGAAGAAAAGATTTTTATGATTAAGAGTTATTTTTGAAATTGAAATTGAAAGATGAGGATTTGTAATATATTTATGCAAGAAATTATGGATGAAAACATAAAAAATAAAAATAAATAAAAAAATTGAGTTGGAAAATAAAACTACCTCCCATCCACGTTCCTGGCGTTAAACGCCCAACTGTTGCCTGTTTTGGGTGTTTAACACCCAACTGTAGCTCGTGGGCGTTTAATGCCCAGTTGTTGCTTGTTTTGGGCATTTAACGCCCAGCCAGGTACCCTGACTGGCGTTAAACGCCAGAAGGCCTTTGTTACTGTGCATTTTTCTAAACGCCCAAGATGCTGTAAGTCTGGCGTTAAACGCCCAGAAAGGTATCCTTACTGGCGTTAAACACCCATAATGATGCCCATTCTGGCGTTTAACACCCAAAAGTGCCTCTTATTGGTGTTTTCGTGCCAGTGAGCTTCTTTTCTCTACTCTCTGCTCTGAACCCTTCTATAACTCTGTGAACTCCTGTAAATGAGAATTAATTCTGATGATAATTTATTAAACTCCTATAATTATTATTTAAATGACAAATAAACTACAGTAATGGCTGAGTTGCCTCTCAGCAAGCGCTTCTTTATTGTCTTTAACTGGACCTTACTGAGCTTTAATCTAGTCTCAGTTTTGAGCATTCTTGCTCAAAATTGCTTTCAAGATAATGTTTGACTCTTTGTCCATTAACAATGAACTTTTTGTCAGAATCAATATCCTAAAGCTCTACATATCCATATGGTGACACACCTGTAATCACATATGGTCCTCTCCGCCGGTATTTTAGTTTCCCATGGAATAGCCTGAGCCTAGAGTTAAACAGTAGAACCTTTTGTCCTGGCTCAAAGACTCTGGATGACAGGTTCTTATCATGCCATCTTTTTGCTTTCTCCTTGTAAATTTTGGCATTTTCAAAAGTATTGAGTCTGAATTCTTCTAGCTCATTCAGATGGAGCAATCTTTTCTCTCCAGCTAATTTGGCATCAAGGTTTAGGAATCTGTTGCCCAGTAGGCTTTATGCTCGAGTTCCACGGGCAGGTGACAGGCCTTCCCATACACAAGCTGGTATGGAGAGGTTCCTATAGGAGTCTTGAATGATGTTCTGTATGCCCATAGAGCATCATCCAAGCTCTTTGCCCAATCCTTTCTACGGGCAATTACAGTCCATTCTAGGATTCTTTTTAGTTCTCTATTAGAGACTTCAGCTTGCCCATTGGTCTGTGGATGATATGGAGTTGTCACCTTGTGGCTAATTCCATATCGGACCATGGCAGTATAAAGCTGTTTATTGCAGAAATGAGTGCCTCCATACTGTCTTAGTATCGTTAGTGGGTGTTGCAATTGCCTCCACCCATTTAGATACATAGTCTACTACCACCAGAATATAAGTGTTTGAGTATGACGGTGGGAAAGGCCTCATGAAGTCAATACCCCATACACCAAACAACTCAATCTCTAAGATCCCTTGTTGAGGCATGGCGTAACCATGAGGCAGATTACCAGCTCTCTGGCAACTGTCACAGTTACGTACAATCTCTCAAGAGTCTCTATAGAGTGTAGGCCAGTAGAAGCCACATTGGAGAACTTTGGTGGCTGTTCGCTCACCTCCGAAATGTCCTCCATATTGTGATCCATGGTAATGACATAAGATCTTCTACGCCTCTTCTCTAGGCACGCACCTACGGATTATTCTGTCTGCGCATCTCATAAAGAGATATAGTTCATCCCACAAGTAGTACTTCACATCAGAAAGTAATTTTTCTTTTGCTGCCTCTTGTACTCCTTGGAAATGAATCTTGCAGCTTTATAGTTTGCAATGTCTGCAAATCATGGCACTTCCTGAATGGCAAAGAGTTGCTCATCCGAAAAAGTTTCAGAGATCTCAGTGAGGGGGAGAGACATCCCTTCTACTGGTTCTATCCGGGACAGGTGATTTGCTACTTGATTCTCTGTCCCTTTTCTGTCTCTTATTTCTATATCAAACTCTTGCGGAAGTAACACCCATCTTATGAGCCTGGGCTTTTAATCTTGCTTTGTGAGTAGATATTTAAGAGCAGCATGGTCAGTGTACACAATCACTTTTGATCCTACTAGATAGGATCTAAACTTGTCAATGGCATAAACCACTGCAAGCAGCTCTTTTTCTATGGTTGTGTAATTCTTCTGTGTGTCATTTAGAACATGGCTAGCATAGTAAATGACGTGCAGAAGCTTATAATGCCTCTGTCCTAATACTGCACCAATAGCATGGTCACTGGCATCACACATTAATTCAAATGGTAATGTCCAATCTGGTGCAGATATGACAGTTGCTGTGACCAACTTAGCCTTCAGAGTCTCAAAAGCTTGCAGACACTCTATGTCAAAGATAAATGGCGTGTTAGCAGTTAGCAGGTTACTTAGGGGTTTTGCAATTTTTAAAAAATCCTTTATAAATCTCCTATAGAATCCTGCATGTCCTAGAAAGCTTCTGATTGCCTTAACATTGGTAAGTGGTAGTAATTTTTAAATTACCTCTACCTTGGCTTGATCCACCTCTATCCCCTTGTTCGAAATTTTGTGTCCAAGGACAATTCCTTCAGTCACCATAAAGTGACATTTCTCCTAGTTTAAAACTAGGTTGGTCTTTTGCCACCTTTTCAGAATAAGTGCTAGATGGTCAAGACATGAGCTGAATGAATCTCCAAATACTGAGAAGTCGTCCATGAAGACTTCTAGAAATTTTTTCACCATATCAGAGAAAATTGAGAGCATGCATCTCTAAAAGGTTGCCGGTGCATTACATAGACCAAATGGCATCCTTCTGTAGGTAAATACTCCAGATGGACATGTGAATGCTGTTATCTCTTGATCCTGGGAATCTACTGCAATTTGGTTGTAGCCTGAGTAGCCATCCAGAAAGCAGTAATATTCATGACCTGCTAGCCTTTCTAGCATTTGGTCTATGAATGGTAAAGGAAAATGATCCTTTCTGGTGGCTGTATTGATTCTTCTGTAGTCAATACACATACGCCATCCTGTAACTGTTCTTGTATGAACCAGTTCATTTTTTTCATTATGAACCACTGTCATGCTCCCTTTTTGGGTACAACTTGGACAGGGCTCACCCAGGGGCTATCAGAAATGGGATAAATAATCCCAGCCTCTAGTAATTTAGTGACCTCTTTCTGCACCACCTCCTTCATGGCTGGATTCAGCCGCCTTTGTGGTTGAACCACTGGTTTGGCATTATCCTCCAATAGGATCTTGTGCATGCATCTGGCTGGGCTAATGCCCTTGAGATCACTAATGGACCACCCAAGAGCTGTCTTGTGTGTTCTTAGCACCTGAATTAGTGCTTTCTCTTCCTGTGGCTCTAAGGCAGAGCTTAAGATTACAGGAAAAGTTTCACCTTCTCCTAGAAAAACATATTTTAGGGATGGTGGTAGTGGTTTGGGCTTGGGTTTAGGAGGTTTCTCCTCTTCCTGAGGAATTTTCAGAGGTTCTTTTATTTCCTCTGGTTCTTCCAGATCAGGCTGAACATCTTTAAAGATATCCTCTAGCTCTGATTCGAGACTCTCAGCCATACTGATCTCCTGTACCAGGGAGTCAATAATATCAACACGCATGCAGTCTTTTGATGTGTCTAGGTGCTTCATTGCTTCAATAGCATTTAGCCTAAACTCATCCTCATTGACTCTCAGGGTTACTTCCCCTTTTTGGACGTCAATGAGGGTTCGTCCAGTTGCTAGAAAAGGTCTTCCTAGAATGAGAGTTGCACTCTTGTGCTCCTCTATTTCCAGCACTACAAAGTCAGTGGGAAAGGCAAATGGACCAACTGTGACAATCATGTCTTCAATCACGCCTGATGGGTATTTAATAGAGCCATCAGCAAGTTGAAGACATATCCTGGTTGGTTTGACCTCTTCAGTCAAGCCAAGCTTTCTGATAGTGGATGCAGGGATTAGGTTGATACTTGCCCCAAGATCACATAGAGCTGCCTTGGTACAGGTACCCTCTAATGTGCATAGTATCATAAAGCTTCTAGGATCCTTAAGCTTCTCTGGTAAGCTCTTTAAAATGATTGCACTGCATTCTTCAGTGAGAAGAACTTTTTCAGTTTCTCTCCAATCCTTCTTATGACTTAAGATCTCTTTCATGAACTTAGCATAAGAGGGTATTTGCTCAAGTGCCTCTGCAAATAGAATCTTGATTTCAAGAGTCCTGAGATAGTCTGCAAAGCGGGCAAATTGTTTATCCTGTTCTGCTTGGCAGAGTTTTTGAGGATAAGGTATTTTGGCTTTGTATTCTTCAACCTTGGTTGCTGCAGGTTTATTTCCTACAGAGGTAGGTTGAGAAGCCTTCTTAAGGGAGTTATTATCAGCACTTGCAAGTGTCTGACCCCTCATAGGCATTGAACGCCAGGATTGGGGGCTGGATTGCCGTTTAACGCCAGAACTGGTTGGGCGTTTAACGCCAATTTTTCTCCCTTTTTTGGCATTTGAACGCCAGAGCTGGGAGTCCACTGGCCGTTTAACGCCAGTTTTTCACCCATTTCTAGTGATTGAACGCCATAATCATTTCTCTCTGGGCTCTTACTATCCTCAGAGGGATTTTGGGTAGTAGTCTGCTCATCCTCTATTATTTGTTTTTTTCTTGGCTTTCTGCTGCTTTGAGTTGAGGTATTCAAGGTTTTTCCACTCCTTAGTTGAACTGCTTGGCACTCTTCTATTATCTGTTTTGATAACTGTTGTCTTGTCCGATCAAGTTGTGCTTCCATGTTCCTGTTAGCATCCTTAGTGTCTTGTAACATCTCTTTAAATTCTACCAATTGTTCTGTCAGATAACATAATTGCTGATTGATTTCAACAACTTGTTCTGGAGGACTAAGTTCAGTGGATACTACCTTAGCCTCTTCTTTTATGGAGGACACACTACTTAAGTACAGAAGCTGATTCTAGCAACTGTATCAATGAGCTCTTGAGCCTCTTCAATTTTTTTTTCATGTGTATAGATCCACCAGCTGAGTGGTCTAGAGATATCTGACCTTTTGCTGTAAGCCCGTAGTAGAAGATGTCTAACTGCACCTATTCTGAAAACATTTCAGAGGGGCATTTCCTTAGCATCTCTTTGTACCTCTCCCAGGCGTTGTAAAGGGATTCATTATCCTCTTGTTTAAAGCCTTGGATGTCCAGTCTTAGCTGTGTCATCCTCTTAGGAGGGAAATATTGATTCAGGAATTTGTCTGCCAACTGTTTCCATGTTCTTATGCTACCTTTAGGTTGGTTATTTAACCACCTCTTAACTTGGTCTTTTACAGCAAATGGAAACAGTAATAATCTATAGATATCCTGATCTACTTCCTTATCATGTACTGTGTCAGTAATTTGTAAGAACTGTGCCAGAAACTCAGTAGGTTCTTCCTGTAGAAGGCCAGAATATTGGCAATTTTGCTGCACCATGATAATGAGCTGAAGATTCAACTCAAAACTATTAACTCCGATGGAGGGTATACAGATACTACTCCCATATGAAGCAGTAGTAGGGTTAGCATATGACCCCAGAGTCCTTCTGGACTGTTCATTCCCACTTAGGTCCATGATGGAGAAAGAGAGATGATGTGGATTTATTTTATTTATTTTATTATATTTATTTATTAATTTTTTCGAAATAATAAGAATAAGAAAATGGATATTAAAATAAAATAAAATAAAAAAATTTGAAAATATTTTATGAGGATTTTTTTGAAAAAGAATGAGGAGAGAGAAAGTCGTTACGAGTTTGTGAAAAAGATATAATTTTTAAAAATTTTGACCAAATCAACCTAATAAATTCGAAAATTATGAGCAATTAAAGGAAAAGATATTTTTTATTTTTGAATTTTATTATGAAAGAGAAAAACACACAAAAGACACAAGACTTAAAATTTTTAGATCCAATGCTCCTTGTTTTCAAAAATTTTGGAGGGAAAACACCAAGGCACACCAAACTTAAAAATTTTAAGATCAAAACACAAAGAAGACTCAAGAACACTTTGAAGACTCACAAGAACAATGGTGCACGAAATTGCAATCACACTTGCAATTCCACACAACTAACCAGCAAGTGCACTAGGTCGTCCAAGTAATACCTTACGTGAGTAAGGGTCGATCCCACGGAGATTGTCGGCTTGAAGCAAGCTATAGTTACCTTGTAACTCTTAGTCAGGAGATTATCAATGAAAAGGGTTTTGGTTGCAATAAAATAAAAGAGCATGAAATAAAAGGTACTTGTGATTCAATAATGAAGAAGAGGTTGGAGTTTTGGAGATGCTCTGTCTTCTGAATCTCTGCTTTTCTACTGTCTTCTTCTTCACGCACGCAAGGCTCCTTCCATGGCAAGCTGTGTGTAGGGTGTCACCGTTGTTAATGGCTACTTCCCATCCTCTCAGTGAAAATCGTCCATGTGTGCTGTCACCACACGACTAATCATCTGTCGGTTCTCGATCATGTTGGAATAGGATCCAGTGATCCTTTTGCGTCTGTCACTACGCCCAACACTCGCGAGTTTGATGCTCGTCACAGTCGTCCCTTCCCAGATCCTACTCGGAATACCACAGACAAGGTTTAGACTTTCTGGATCTCAGGAATGGCCGCCAATAATCCTAGCTTATACCATGAAGACTCCGATCTTTCGGAATGGAGGCTAAGAGATATACATTCAATCTAAGATAGAACGGAGGTGGTTGTCAGGCACACGTTCATAAGTTTAGAATGATGATGAGTGTCATTGATCATCACATTCATCATGTTTAAGTGCGAATGAATATCTTAGAAGGGAAGCAAGCGTGATTGAATAGAAAACAGTGGTAGTTGCATTAATCCATCGAGACACAGCAGAGCTCCTCACCCCCAACAGTGGGGTTTAGAGAGTCATGCCGTAGAGATACAATGTAAAATGTGAAAATGTCATGAGGTACCAAATAAATCTCTAAAGGTAGTTTTTATACTCATAGTAACCTAGGTTTACAGAAAATGAGTAAACTAAGATAGGTAGTGCAGAAATCCACTTCTTGGGCCCACTTGGTGTGTGCTTGGGCTGAGCATTGAAGCTTTCACGTGCATAGAATGTTCCTGGAGTTAAACGCCAGATTTTGTGCCAGTTTAGGCATTTAACTCCAATTTTTATGCCAGCTCTGGCGTTTTGACGCCAGAAAAGGGCAGAGAGCTGGCATTTTGACGCCAATACATGTCGTCAAAACTCACTCAAAGTATGAACTGTATATATTGCTGGAAAGCCCTGGATGTCTACTTTCCAACGCAATTGGGAGTGCGCCGTTTGGAGTTCTATAGCTCCAGAAAATCCACTTAGAGTGCAGGGAGGTCAGAATCCAACAGCATCTGCAGTCCTTCTTTAGCCTCTGAATCAGATTTTTGCTCAGGTCCCTCAATTTCAGCCAGAAAATACCTGAAATCATAGAAAAATACACAAACTCATAGTAAAGTCTAGAAATATAATTTTTTCATAAAAACTAATAAAAGTATACTAAAAAGTGGCTAAATCCTACTAAAAATTATATGAAAATACCCCCAAAAAGTGTATAAAATATCCACTCATCACAACACCAAACTTAAACTATTGCTTGTCCTCAAGCAACTAGATGAACAAAATAGGCCAAAGAAAATCAAGAGGCAATAGCATCTCAGAGTGTACATGAAGCTCAAATTCTAATTAGATGAGCGGGACTAGTAGCTTTTTGCTTCTGAATAGTTTTGGCATCTCCATTTATCCTTTGAAGTTCTGAATGACTGGCATCTATCAGAACTCAGAATTCAGATAGTATTATTGATTCTCCTAGTTTAGCATGCTGATTCTTGAACACATCTACTTTATGAGTCTTCGCCGTGGCCCTAAGCATTATGTTTTCCAGTATTACCACCGGATACATAAATGCCACAGACACATAACTGAGTGAACCTTTTCAGATTGTGACTCAGCTTTGCTAAAGTCCCCAGTCAGAGGTGTCCAGAGTTCTTAGGCACAGTATTTTTGTGTTGGATCACGACTTTAACCACTCAGTCTCAAGTTTTTCACTTGGACCTGCATGCCACAAGCACATGGTTAGGGACAGCTTGATTCAGCTGCTTAGGCCAGGATTTTATGCTTGTAGGCCCTCCTTTCCATTGATGCTCAAAGCCTTGGATCCTTTTTACCTTTGCCTTTTGGTTTTAAGGGCTATTGGTTTTTTCTGCTTGTTGTTTTTTTTCTTTATTTCTCTTTTCTCTTTTTTTTCGCCAATCTTTTTTTCACTACTTTCTCTTGCTTCAAGAATTAATTCTATGATTTTTCAGACTATCAACAACATTTCTCTTTTTTCATCATTCTTTCAAGAGCCAATAATTTTAACATTCATAAACTTCACTATCAAAATTTATGCACTAGCATTCATTCAGAGAACAAAAAGTATTATCACCACATATAAATAATTTGAATTTTTCTAATTAAGAACTCGAAGATAAAATTGCCTCCTTACTCTAAAAATCTGCTATTTTATTCATGTTTAGTGATGATGAGAAAAATAAATTATAGATTACTTAGGGATAAAATCAAAAACGAAAAGTAAGGACATTCATTACTACTATTCCTATGACTCTAAAAATAGATTTCTAATAGCAGAGTTATCACAGAGTTAAGATTAGGACTCTACAACCTTTATTTTGGGAGGTGGATGCTCCTTCATTCGGTGGGGTGTCTGGCCCTTCAAGAGGTAGCCTCTGGCGCTTCAGCTCCTGTAGTTTACGCCCTTGCTTCTCCTGTTCCTTAAGCAGTTTGCAGAGCATGCTATTTTGATTTTCCTATTCTTCTTTTATTTGATCCATAGCTTCTTGCAGCTTGGTAATAGATGCTTCTAAGTGGTTTCAGTAGTCAATCTGTGGGATTTCTGGGAGGAACTCTTGCGCCCTCCTTTTGATGGGAATGTTTTGCACTTGTTTCCCTTCCATTGATTTTTTTGTGATTGGGAGATCAACTGAGATATACTCATCTACTCCCATTTTTACTCCAGCATTTTTACATAGCAGAGAAATCAAGCTTGGGTAGGCCAATTTGGCTTCAGTGGAGTTCTTGTTTGCAATTGTATAAAGCTCACAAGCAATCAGATGATGAACTTCCACTTCATTTCCCATCATAATGTAATGGATCATCACTGCTCTTTTAACAGTGACCTCAGAACGATTGCTGGTGGGTTGTATGGAACGCCCAATAAAATTCAGCCAGCCTTTAGCAACTGGTTTGAGATCCCCTCTCTTGAGTTGGATTCGAACATTCTTTGTGTTGGTTACCCACCTGGCTCCAGGGATGCATATGTCCTCTAGAACTTACTCCAAGCGCTTATCTTGATTCACAATTCTCCTGTTAAAGGATTCCGGGTCATCTTGTAGCTGAGGCAGCTTGAAGATCTCTCTTATGCTGTCATGGTGAAAGTAGATAATCCTTCCTCTGACCATAGTTCGGAAAGTATAGAAAGCGGTTCCAGACATTCTCTATTTATCTGTTTGCCACAAATTTGAGTAGAATTCCTGAACCATGTTTCTCCCCACCTTTGTCTCAAGATTAGCTAGGATTTCCCAGCCTCTGTTTCGAATTTGCTCTTGGATCTCCGGATATTCATCTTCTTTCAGATCAAATTTAACATCTGGGATCACTGATCTCAGACCCATTATTTTGTAATAATGGTCTGCATGTTCTTTGGTTAAGAACTTCTCTTGATTCTAAAGTGGTTCTGGAATATTCTCTTTCTTGCCTCTTGAGGTGGTTTGTTTTCCCTTAGGACCCATGATCTTGGTGAGTCTTGGCTTAGTGATCACGAAAAGCACACCAAACTTAGAGGTTTGCTTGTCCCCAAGCAAAAGAAAGGAAAGGAGAGGAAGAGAGGAAGAGACAATTTCGAATGGTGGGGGAAAGGGGATGGCCGAATGGCAATTTAAAGGGGGGAGGGTGGGTTCGAAAATTTTGAAAAATATATGATAGAAGATATGATTTGTGAAAAGATAATTATGATATGCAAAAGATGTATTTTTAAAATTGAGAAGATAAGAGGGAGATTTGGAAAAATAATCCTAATTTTGAAAAGATAGTGTGATGGGTTGAAAAAGATTTGAAAAGAATTTAAAAAGATATATCATTTTTTACAAAGATTTTGAAGGAAATAGAAAAAGATTTTTTTGGATTAAGAAATTTTTGAAATGGAAATTGAAAGATGAGGATTTGTGACATGTTCATGCAAGAAATATGGAAAGAATTATGAAAATTAAAAAATCTGGGTTGGGAACAAGAACCTCCTCCCCCTATGTTCCTGGCGTTAAACGCCCAGGAGTAGCATGTCTTGGGCGTTTAACGCCCAATTGCTGCCTTTTTGGGCATTTAAACGCCCAGCCAGGTACCCTGACTGGTGTTTAAACGCTAGTTTGCCTTCCTTACTGGGCGTTTAAATGCCCAACCAAGTACCCTATCTGGCATTTAAACGCCAGTTTTCCTTCCTTACTGGGCATTTAAACGCCCAACCAGGTACCCTGGCTGGCGTTTAAACGCTAGAATTCCTTTGTCACTGGGCGTTTTTCTAAACTCCCAGGATGCTGCAGGTTTGGCATTTAACGCCCAAAAATGCTCCTTACTGGCGTTTTTCTGCTGGTGAGCATCTTTTCTCTATTTTTTGCTCTGAATTCTTCTGTAACTCTATGAACTCCTGTAATGGAAGATAAATTGTGTCAAACTCTTATAATTACTAAAAAATTATGCTTAACCAATGGCTGGGTTACCTCCCAGCAAGCGCTTCTTTATTGTCTTTAGCTGGACCTCATTGAATGTTATTATAGTCTCAGTTTTGAGAACTCTTGCTCAATATTGCTTTCAAGATAGTGTTTGACTCTTTGTCCATTAACAATGAATCTTTTATTAGAGTCAGTATCTTGAAGCTCTACATATCCATATGGTGACACACTTGTAATCGCATATAGTCCCCTCCACCGGGATTTTAATTTCCCATGGAATAATTTGAGTCTAGAGTTGAATAGCAGGACCTTTTGGCTTGGTTCAAAGACTCTGGATGACAATTTCTTGTCATGCCATCTTTTTGCTTTCTCCTTGTAAATTTTTGCATTTTCAAAAGCATTGAGCCTGAACTCCTCTAGCTCATTCAACTGGAGCAATCTTTTCTCTCTATCTAATGTAGCATCAAGGTTTAGGAATCTGGTTGCCCAGTAGGCTTTGTGTTCCAGTTCCACGGGCAGATGACAGGCCTTGCCATACACAAGTTGGTATGGAGAAGTTCTTATTGGAGTCTTGAATGATGTTCTGTATGCCCACAGAGCATCATCCAAGCTTTTTGCCCAATCCTTTCTATGGGTCATTAAAGTCCGTTCTAGGATTCTTTTTAGTTCTCTATTTGAGACCTCAGCTTGCCCATTTGTCTGTGGATGATATGGAGTTCCTACCTTGTGGCTAATTCCATATCGGACCATAGCAGAGTAAAGCTATTTATTGCATAAATAAGTGCCTCCATCACTGATTATTACTCTGGGGACACCAAATCTACTAAAGATGTATTTCTGGAGGAACTTTATCACTATTTTAGTATCATTAGTGGGTGTTGCAATTGTCTCAACCTATTTAGATACATAGTCTACTGCCACCAGAATATAAGTGTTTGAGTATGAAGGTGGGAAAGGCCCCATGAAATCAATACCCCATACGTCAAACAATTCATTCTCTAAGATCCCTTGCTGAGGCATGGCGTAACCATGAGTCAGATTACCAGCTCTCTGGCAACTGTCACAGTTCTGTACAAACTCTCGGGAGTCTTTATAGAGAGTAGGCCAGTAGAAGCCACATTGGAGGACTTTTGTGGCTGTTCGCTCACGTCCAAAATATCCTCCATATTGTGATCCATGGCAATGCCAAAGGATCCTCTGCGCTTCTTCTCTAGGTATGCACCTACGGATTAATCCGTCTGCGCATCTCTTAAAGAGATATGGTTCATCCCACAAGTAGTACTTTGCATCAAAAATTAATTTTTTCGTTTGCTGCCTGCTGTACTCCTTGGGTATGAACCTTGCAGCCTTATAGTTTGCAATGTCTGCAAACCATGGTACTTCCTGAATGGTAAAGAGTTGCTCATCCAAAAAAGTTTTAGAGATCTCAGTGATGGGGAGGGACGCCCCTTCTACTGGTTCTATCCGGGACAGGTGATCTGCCACTTGGTTTTCTGTCCCTTTTTTGTCTCTTATTTCTATATCAAACTCTTGCAGAAGCAGCATCCACCTTATGAGCCTGGGTTTTGAATCCTGCTTTGTGAGTAGATATTTAAGAGCAGCATGGTCAGTGTACACAATTACCTTTGATCCTACCAAATAGGATCTGAACTTGTCAATGGCATAAACCACTGCAAGCAGTTCCTTTTCTGTGGTTGTGTAATTCTTCTGTGCATTATTTAGGACACGGCTGGCATAATAAATGACATGCAGAAGTTTGCCATGCCTCTGTCCCAATACTGCACCAATGGCATGGTCACTGGCATCACACATCAGTTTGAATAATAATGTCCAGTTTGGTGCAGAAATGACTGGTGCTGTAATCAGCTTAGCTTTTAGGGTCTCAACTGCCTGCAGACACTCTATGTCAAATATAAATGGCGTGTCAGCAGCTAGCAGATTACTTAGAGGTTTTGCGATTTTTGAAAATTCCTTTATAAACCTCCTATAGAATCCTGCATGCCCCAGAAAGCTTCTGATTGTCTTAACATTGGCAGGTGGTGGTAATTTTTCAATTACCTCTACCTTAGCTTGATCTACCCCTTTTCCTCTGTTCGAGATCATGTGCCCAAGGATGATCCCTTCAGTCACCATAAAGTGACATTTTTCCCAGTTCAAAACCAGGTTAGTCTCTTGGCACCTTTTTAGAACAAGTGTCAGGTGATCAAGACAGGAGCTGAATGAGTCTCCATATACTGAGAAGTCATCCATGAAGACTTCCAGGAATTTCTCCACTATATCAGAGAAAATAGAGAGCATGCATCTCTGAAAGGTTGCAGGTACATTACACAGCCCAAATGGCATCCTTCTGTAGGCGAATACTCCAGATGGGCATGTGAATGCTGTTTTCTCTTGATCCTGGGGATCTACTACAATTTGGTTATAGCCTCAATATCCATCCAAAAAGCAGTAATAATCATGACCTGATAGTCTTTCTAGTATCTGGTCTATGAATGGTAAAGGAAAATGATCCTTTCTGGTGGCTGTATTGAGTCTTCTGTAGTCAATACACATGCGCCACCCTGTAATTGTTCTTGTGGGAACCAGTTCATTTTTCTCATTATGAACTACTGTCATGCCTCCCTTCTTGGGGACGACTTGGACAGGGCTCACCCAGGGGCTATCAGAAATTGGATAAATAATCTCAGCCTCTAGTAATTTAATGACCTCTTTATGCACCACTTCTTTCATGGCTGGATTCAGCCGCCTTTGTGGTTGAACCACTGGCTTAGCATTATCCTCAAAGAGAATCTTGTGCATGCATCTGGCTGGGGTAATGCCCTTAAGATCACTTATGGACCACCAAAGAGCTGTCTTGTGTGTCCTTAGCACTTGAATCAGTGCTTCCTCTTCCTGTGGCTTTAAGGTAGAGCTTATAATCACAGAAAAAGTGTTGTCTTCTCCCAGAAATGCATATTTTAGGGATGGTGGCAGTAATTTGAGCTCTGGTTTGGGGGACTTTTCCTCTAATTGAGGAGTTTTCATAGGTTCTTCTAGTTCCTCTGGCCCTTCTAGATCAGGCTGAACATCTTTAAATATGCCTTTAGCTCTGATTCGAGACTTTCAGTCATATTAACTTCTTCTACCAGAGTGTCAATAAGATCCACTTTCATGCAGTCTTTTGGTGTATCTAGATACTGCATAGCTTTGACAGCGTTCAACTTAAACTCATCCTCATTGACTCTCAGGGTCACTTCCCCCTTTTGGACATCAATGAGGGTGCGTCCAGTTACTAGGAAAGGTCTTCCTAGAATGAGAGTTGCACTCTTGTGCTCTTCCATTTCTAGTACTACAAAGTTAGTGGGAAAGGCAAATCGCCCAACCTTTACAATTATGTCCTCGATTATGCCTAATGGGTATTTAATGGAGCCATCCGCAAGTTAAAGACAAATCTGGGTTGGTTTGATCTCTTCGGTCAAACCAAGCTTCCTGATAGTGGATGTAGGGATTAGGTTGATACTTGCCCCAAGATCACATAGAGCTGTCTTGGTGCAAATTCCCTCCAATGTGCATGGTATCATAAAGCTTCCAGGATCCTTAAGCTTCTTCGGTAAGCTTTTTAGAATGACTGCATTGCATTCCTCAGTGAGAAAAACTTTTTCAGTTTCTCTCCAAAACTTTTTCAGATTTCTTTCATGAACTTAGCATAAGAGGGTATTTTCTCAAGTGCTTCTGCAAACAGAATCTTTATCTCAAGAGTCCTGAGATAGTCTGCAAGGTGAGCAAATTGCTTATCCTGTTTTGCTTGGCGAAGTTTCTGAGGATAAGGTATTTTGGCTTTATATTCTTTAACCTTGGTTGCTGCAGGTTTATTTCCTACAGAAGCAGGCTGAGACGCCTTCTTGAGGGAGTTATTATCAGCACTTGTGGGTGTCTGATCCCTTACTGGCATTTGAACACCAAGATTAGGTGCTGGATTAGCGTTTAATGCCAGATTCCTACCCTGTTCTGGCATTTGAACGGCAGAGTTGAACATGGAATTGGCGTTTGATGCCAACTTTTCACCCTTATCTGGCGTTTGAATGCCATAACTGGGCATCCACTGGGCGTTTAACGCCAGTTTGTCACCTTTTTTGGCATTTGGACGCCAGAATCATTCCTCTCTGGGCTCTTACTATCCTCAGAGGGATTTTGGGTAATATTTTGTTCATCCTCTGTCAGCAGTTCTTCCCTGGGGTTTCTGCTGCTTTGAGTTGATGTATTTAGTGTTTTTCCACTCCTTAATTGAACAGCTTGACATTCTTCTGTTATTTGTTTAGATAACTGTTGTCTTGTCTGGTCAAGTTGTGCTTCCATATTCTTATTAGCATCCCAAGTATCCTATAATATTTCTTTAAATTCTGCTAACTATTTTATCAGAGAAAGTAATTACTAGTTGAGTTCAGCAGCTTTTTCTGGAGGACTAAGGTCAGTAGATACTGCTTTAGCCTCTTCCTTCATGGAGGACTCACTACTCAAATACAGATCTGATTTCTAGCAACAGTATCTATAAGTTCTTGAGCCTCTTCAATTGTCTTTCTCATGTCTATAGATCCACCAGCTGAGTGGTCTAGAGATATCTGAGCTTTTTCTGTAAGCCCATATTAGAAGATGTCTAATTGCACCCATTCTGAAAATATTTCAGAAGGGCATTTTCTCAGCATCTCTCTGTACCTCTCCCAGGCATTGTAAAGGGATTCATTATCCTCTTGTTTAAAGTCTTGGATGTCCAGCCTTAGCTGTATCATCCTCTTGGGAGGGAAATATTGATTCAAAAATTTTTCTGACAGCTGTTTCCATGTCCTTATGATGGCCTTAGGTTGATTATTTAACCACCTCTTAGCTTGGTCTTTTACAGCAAATGGAAACAGTAATAATTTGTAGACATCTTGGTCTACTTTCTTATCATGTACTGTATCAGCAATTTGTAAGAACTGTGCTAGAAACTCAGTAGGTTCTTCCTGTGGAAGACCGGAATACTGGCAATTTTGCTACACCATGATAATAAGCTGAGATATACAGATACTACTCCCATATGAAGCAGTATCGGGGTTAGCATATGACCCCAGAGTCCTTCTGGACTGTTCATTTCCACTTAGTTCCATGATGGAGAAAGGGAGATGATGTAGATTTATTTTATTTATTTTATTATATTTATATATATATTTTTCAAAATAATAATAATAAAAAAATTTGGAAAGTAAAAAAAAGATATGATTAAAAAGATATGATTGAAAAATAATTTAAAAAATTTGATTTTGAAAATTGATGACTAATTTAATGCAAAACTTTCGAAAATATGAGGAAAACACCAAGAAACACCAAACTTAAAAATTTTAAGATCAAAACACAAGAAAGACTCAAGAACATAAAAAAGAAAACCAAACTTAAAATTTTTAGAAAACCAAAAATAAATTTTCGGAATATAAATAAAAACTAACAAGAAAACACCAAACTTAAAACATGCAACTAGACTCAAATAGAAAAATCTAAAAGAAAAATAATAATTTTTTTGAAAATTTTTTGAAAAGAAAATAAAAGTCTCTGACCCAAAAGACAAAATTTTTCTGATCTAAGCAACAAGATGGACCGTCAGTTGTCCAAACTCGAACAATCCCCGGCAACGGCGCCAAAATCTTGGTGCATGAAATTGCAATCACACTTGCAATTCCGCACAACTAACCAGCAAGTGCACTGGATCATCCAAGTATTGTCGGTTTGAAGCAAGCTATGGTTACCTTGTAACTCTTAGTCAGGAGATTATCAATGAAAAGGGTTTTTGGTTGCAATAAAATAAAAGAGCATGAAATAAAAGGTACTTATGATTCAATAATGGAGAACAGGTTGGAGTTTTGGAGATGCTCTGTCGTCTGAATCTCTACTTTTCTACTGTCTTCTTCTTCACGCATGCAAGGCTCCTTCCATGGCAAGCTGTGTGTAGGGTGTCACCGTTGTCAATGGCTACTTCCCATCCTCTCAGTGAAAATCGTCCATCTGTGCTGTCACCGCACGGCTCATCATCTGTCGGTTCTCGATCATGTTGGAATAGGATCCAGTGATCCTTTTGCGTCTGTCACTACGCCCAACACTCGCGAGTTTGAAGCTCATCACAGTCATTGGTGCACGAAATTGTGATCATCAATGGCGCCATCAACATGGTACGCTCAATTGCAATCTCAACTCTTTATCACAACTTCGCACAACTAACCAACAAGTGCACTGGGTCATCTAAGTAATAAACCTTACGCGAGTAAGGGTCGATCCCACAGATATTGTTGGTATGAAGCAAGCTATGGTCATCTTGTAAATCTCAGTCAGGTGGATTCAAATGGTTATGGAGGATTAATGATTAAAAGATAAATAAAACATAAAATAAGGATAGAGATACTTATGTAATTCATTGGTGAGAACTTCAGATAAGCGTATGGAGATGCTTTGTCCCTCCCGTCTTTCTGCTTTCCTACTGTCTTCATCCAATCCTTCTTACTCCTTTCCATGGCAAGTTGTATGTTGGGCATCACCGTTGTCAATGGCTACAGTCCCATCCTCTCAGTGAAAATGTTCAACACACTCTGTCACAGCACGGCTAATCAGCTGTCGGTTCTCGATCATGTCGGAATAAAATCCAGTGATTCTTTTGCGTCTGTCACTAACGCCCCACAATCGCAAGTTTTGAAGCTCGTCATAGTCATTCAATCCTTGAATCCTACTCGGAATACCACAAACAAGGTTTAGAATTTTCGGATTCTCAAGAATGCCGCCATCAATTCTAGCTTATACCACGAAGATTCTGATTAAGGAATCCAAGAGATAAACATTCAAGCCTTGTTTGCTTGTAGAACGGAAGTGGTTGTCAGGCACGCGTTCTTAAGTGAGAATGATGATGAGCGTCACATAATCATCACATTCATCATGTTCTTGGGTACGAATGAATATCTTAGAACAAGAATAAGCTGAATTGAATAGAAGAACAATAGTAATTGCATTAATACTCGAGGTACAGCAGAGTTCCACACCTTAATATATGGTGTGTAGAAACTCCACCATTGAAAATACATAAGTGATAATGGTGATCATTGGCTTCGGCCCCAGAGAGGGAACCAGAAGAACCAAGATGAAAATACAATAGCAAAAGGCCTTATTTATAGAGAACTAGTAGCTTAGGGTTTACAAAGATGAGTAAATGACATAAAAAACCACTTCCGGGCCCACTTGGTGTGTGCTTGGGCTGAGCATTGAAGCTTTCATGTGTAGAAACTTTTCTTGGAGTTAAACGCCAGCTTTTGTGCCAGTTTGGGCGTTTAACTCCCATTCTTGTGCCAGTTCCGGCGTTTAACGCCAGAATTCTTGAGCTGACTTGGAACGCCTGTTTGGGCCATCAAATCTCGGGCAAAGTATGGACTATTATACATTGCTGGAAAGCCCAAGATGTCTACTTTCCAACGCAATTGAGAGTGCGCCAATTGGGCTTCTGTAGCTTCAGAAAATATACTTCGAGTGCAGGAAGGTCAGAATCCAACAGCATCTGCAGTCCTTTTCAGCATCTGAATCAGATTTTTGCTCAGGTCCCTCAATTTCAGCCAGAAAATACCTGAAATCATAGAAAAATACACAAGCTCATAGTAAAGTCCAGAAAAGTGAATTTTAATGAAAAATAATAAAAATATAATAAAAACTAACTAAAACATACTAAAAACATACTAAAAACAATGCCAAAAAGCGTATAAATTATCCGCTCATCACAACACCAAACTTAAATTGTTGCTTGTCCCCAAGCAACTGAAAATCAAATAAGATAAAAAGAAGAGAATATGCAATGAATTCCAAAAACATCTATGAAGATCAATATTAATTAGATGAGCGGGGCTTTTAGCTTTTTGCCTCTGAACAGTTTTGGCATCTCACTCTATCCTTTGAAATTCAGAATGATTGGCTTCTATAGGAACTCAGAATCCAGATAGTGTTATTGATTCTCCTAGTTAAGTATGATGATTCTTGAACACAGCTACTTTATGAGTCTTGGCCGTGGCCCAAAGCACTCTGTCTTCCAGTATTACCACCGGATACATACATGCCACAGACACATAACTGGGTGAACCTTTTCAGATTGTGACTCAGCTTTGCTAGAGTCCCCAATTAGAGGTATCCAGGGTTCTTAAGCACACTCTTTTTTTATCTTGGATCACGACTTTATTTTTACCTTTGCCTTTTGGTTTAAAGGGCTGTTGGTTCTGCTTGCTTTCTCTCTTTTTTTTCGCACATAATCTCTCTTTTTTTTTTGTATTCACTGCTTTTTCTTGCTTCAAGAATCATTTTTATGATTTTTCAGATCCTCAGTAACATGTTTCCTTTTTTCATCATTCTTTCAAGAGCCAACATTCATGAACAACAAATTCAAAAGACATATGCACTGTTCAAGCATACATTCAGAAGTCAAAGTATTGCCACCACATCAAAATAATTAATCTGTTATAAAATTCAAAATTCATGCAATTCTTCTCTTTTTTAATTAAGAACATTTTTCATTTAAGAAAGGTGATGGACTCATAGGACATTCATAACTTTAAGGCATAGACACTAAGACACTAATGATCATAAGACACAAACATAAATAAAACATAAAGCATAATTTTCGAAAAAAAAAACAGAAAAATAAAGAACAAGGAGATTAAAGAACGGGTCCACCTTAGTGATGGTGGCTTGTTCTTCCTCTTGAAGATCTTATGGAGTGCTTGAGCTCCTCAATGTCTCTTCCTTGCCTTTGTTGCTCCTCTCTCATGATTCTTTGATCTTCTCTAATTTCATGGAGGAGGATGGAATGTTCTTGGTGCTCCACCCTTAGTTGTCCCATGTTGGAACTCAATTCTTCTAGGGAGGTGTTGATTTGCTCCAAATAGTTTTGTGGAGGAAAGTGCATCCCTTGAGGCATCTCAGGAATTTCATAATGAGGAATTTCCTCATGTCCATGAGTGGGATCTCTTGTTTGCTCCATCCTCTTCTTAGTGATGGGCTTGTCCTCATCAATGAGGATGTCTCCCTCTATGTTAATTCCAACTGAATTACAGAGGTGACAAATGAGATGAGGGAAGGCTAACCTTGCCAAGGTAGAGGACTTGTCCGCCACCTTATAAAGTTCTTGGGATATAACCTCATGAACTTCTACTTCCTCTCCAATCATGATGCTATGAATCATGATAGCCCGGTCTATAGTAACTTCGGACCGGTTGCTAGTGGGAATGATTGAGCGTTGGATAAACTCCAACCATCCCCTAGCCACGGGCTTGAGGTCATGCCTTCTCAGTTGAACTGGCTTCCCTCTTGAATCTCTCTTCCATTGAGCGCCCTCTTCACAAATGTCTATGAGGACTTGGTCCAACCTTTGATCAAAGTTGACCCTTCTAGTGTAAGGGTGTTCATCTCCTTGCATCATGGGCAAGTTGAATGCCAACCTTACATTTTTCGGACTAAAATCTAAGCATTTCCCCCGAACCATTGTAAGCCAATTCTTTGGGTCCGGGTTCACACTTTGATTATGGTTCTTGGTGATCCATTCATTGGCATAAAACTCTTGAACCATTAAGATTCCGACTTATTGAATGGGGTTGGTAAGAACTTCCCAACCTCTTCTTCGGATCTCATGTCGGATCTCCGGATATTCACTCTTTTTGAGTTTAAAAGGGACCTCGGGGATCACCTTCTTCATGGCCACAACTTCATAGAAATGGTCTTGATGCACCCTTGAGATGAATCTCTACATCTCCCATGACTCGGAGGTGGAAGCTTTTGCCTTCCCTTTCCTCTTTCTAGAGGTTTCTCCGGCCTTAGGTACCATAAATGGTTATGGAAAAACAAAAAGCAACGCTTTTACCACACCAAACTTAGAAGATTTGCTCGTCCTCGAGCAAAAAAAGAAAGAAGAGAGTAGAAGAAGAAGAAGAAATAGAGGAGATGGAAGGGGGCTTTATTTTTCGGCCAAGGGGGAGAAGTAGTGTTTAGGTTGTGTGAAAATGAAGGAGTGAAGATGGGTTTATATAGGGGTGGAGAGAGGGGTAGGGGTTGGCCATTATGGGTGGGTTTGGGAGGAAAAGTGGTTTGAATTTGCATGGTGAGGTAGGTGGGGTTTTATGAAGGATGAATGGGAGTGGTGAAGAGAATGGTGGGATTTGATAGGTGAGGGATTTTTGGGGAAGAGGTGTTGAGGTGATTGGTGAATGGGTGAAGAAGAGAAAGAGTGGTGGGGTAGGTGGGGATTCTGTGGGGTCCACAGATCTTGAGGTGTCAAGGATAATTCATCCCTACACCAAGTGGAGAGCAAAAATGCTCCTTCTGCCAATCCTGGCGTTAAACGCCGGGCTGGTGCCCATTTCTGGCGTTTAACGCCAGCTTCTTGCCCATTCATGGCGTTAAACGCCAGTCTGGTGCCCCTTTCTGGCGTTAAACGCCCAGAATGGTGCCAAACTGGGCATTAAATGTCCATTCTGCTATCTTCACCAGCAGATTTTCCTCCAGGGTGTGCTATTTTTTTCTTTCTGTTTTTCATTTTGTTTTTGCTTTTTTAATTGATTTTGTGACTTCCCATGATCATCAACCTATAGAAAACATAAAATAACAAAGGAAAATAGATAAATATAACATTGGGTTGCCTCCCAACAAGCGCTTCTTTAATGTCAGTAGCTTGACAGTGGGCTCTCATGGAGCCTCACAGATACTCAGAGCAATGTTGGAACCTCCCAACACCAAACTTAGAGTTTGAATGTGGGGGTTCAACACCAAACTTAGAAGTTGGTTGTGGCCTCCCAACACCAAACTTAGAGTTTGACCGTAGGGGCTCTGTTTGACTCTGTTTTGAGGGAAGCTCTTCATGCTTCCTCTCCATGGTTACAGAGGGGTATCCTTGAGCCTTAAACATAAAGGATTCTTCATTCACTTGAATGATCAATTCTCCTCTGTCAACATCAATCACAGCCTTTGCTGTGGCTAGGAAGGGTCTACCAAGGATGATGGATTCATCCATGCACTTCCCAATCTCTAGGACTATGAAATCAGCAGGGATGTAATTGTCTTCAACCTTTACCAGAACATCATCTACAAGTCCATAAGCTTGTTTTCTTGAATTGTCTGCCATCTCTAGTGAGATTCTTGCAGCTTGCACCTCAAAGATCCCTAGCTTCTCCTTTACAGAGAGAGGCATGAGGTTTATGCTTGACCCTAGCTCACATAGAGCCTTCTCAAAGGTCATGGTGCCTATGGTACAAGGTATTGAGAACTTCCCAGGGTCCTGTCTCTTTTGAGGTAATCTCTGCCTAGTCAAGTCATCCAGTTCTTTGGTGAGCAAAGGGGGTTCATCCTCCCAAGTCTCATTACCAAATAACTTGTCATTTAGCTTCATGATTGCTCCAAGGTAATTAGCAACTTGCTCTTTAGTGACATCTTCATCCTCTTCAGAGGAAGAATACTCATCAGAGCTCATGAATGGCAGAAGTAATTCCAATGGAATCTCTATGGTCACAGTGTGAGCCTCAGATTCCCATGGTTCCTCATTAGGGAACTCATTGGAGGCCAGTGGACGTCCATTGAGGTCTTCCTCATTGGCGATCACTGCCTCTTTCTCCTCTCCAAATTCGGCCATGTTGATGGCCTTGCACTCTCCTTTTGGATTCTCTTCTGTATTGCTTGGAAGAGTACTAAGAGGGAGTTCAGTAACTTTCTTACTCAACTGGCCCACTTGTGCCTCCAAGTTTCTAATAGAGGACCTTGTTTCAGTCATGAAACTTTGAGTGGTTTTGATTAGATCAGATACCATGGTTGCTAAGTCAGAGTGACTCTGCTTAGAATTCTCTGTCTATTGCTGAGAAGATGATGGAAAAGGCTTGCCATTGCCAAACATGTTTCTTCCACCATTATTGTTGTTGAAACCTTGTTGAGGTCTCTGTTGATCCTTCCATGAGAGATTTGGATGATTTCTCCATGAAGGATTATAGGTGTTTCCATAGGATTCTCCCATGTAATTCACCTCTTCCATTGATGGGTTCTCAGGATCATAAGCTTCTTCTTCAGATGAAGCGTCCTTAGTACTGCCTGGTGCAGCTTGCATTCCAGACAGACTTTGAAAAATCATATTGACTTGCTGAGTCAATATTTTGTTCTGAGCCAATATGGCATTCAAAGTATCAATCTCAAGAACTCCTTTCTTCTGATTCATCCCATTGTTCACAGGATTCCTTTCAGAAATGTACATGAATTGGTTATTTGCAACCATTTCAATGAGTTCTTGAGCTTCTACAGGCGTCTTCTTCAGATGAAGAGATCCTCCAGCAGAGCTGTCCAATGACATCTTGGACAGTTCAGACAGACCATCATAGAAGATACCTATGATGCTCCATTCAGAAAGCATGTCAGAAGGACACTTTCTGATCAATTGTCTGTATCTTTCCCAAGCTTCATAGAGGGATTCACCTTCCTTCTGTTTGAAGGTTTGGACTTCCACTCTAAGCTTACTCAATTTTTGAGGTGGAAAGAACTTTGCCAAGAAGGCATTGACTAGCTTTTTCCAAGAGTTCAGGCTTTCTTTAGGTTGTAAGTCCAACCATATCCTAGCTCTGTCTCTTACAGCAAAAGGGAATAGCATAAGTCTATAGACCTCAAGGTCAACCCCATTGGTCTTGACAGTGTCACAAATTTGCAAAAATTCAGCTAAAAACTGATGAGGATCTTCCAATGGAAGTCCATGGAACTTGCAATTCTGTTGCATTAGAGAAACTAATTGAGGCTTAAGCTCAAAGTTGTTTGCTCCAATGGCTGGGATAGAGATGCTTCTCCCATAGAAGTCGGGAGTAGGTGCAGTAAAGTCACCCAGCACCTTCCATGCATTGTTGGCATTGTTGTTGTTTTCGGCTGCCATATCTTCTTCTTGTTTGAAGCTTTATGTTAGGTCCTCTACAAAGAGTAGTCCTTTAGCTTCTCTTAGCTTTCGCTTCAAGGTCCTTTCAGGTTTAGGGTCAGCCTCAACAAGAATGCTTTTGTCTTTGCTCCTGCTCATATGAAAGAGAAGAGAACAAGAAAATATGGAATCCTCTATGTCACAGTATAGAGATTCCTTGAGATGTCAGAGGAAAAGGAGAATAGAAGGAGGAGGTAGAAGAATTCGAACTTATCAAGAGAGATAGCGTTCAAATTGTGCATTGAGGAGGAGTGTTAGTCCATAAATAGAAGGATGTAAGAAGAGGGGAAGAATTTTTGAAATTAAAGTAAAAGATTTTAAAATAATTAAAAGAAATTTTGAAAATTTGATTGATGATTTTCGAAAACTAAAGTTGGAAAAGAAATAAAGTGATTTTTGAAAAAGATTTTTGAAAGTAGAAATAAAAAAGATATGATTGAAAATTAATTTTGAAAAAGATGTGATTGAAAAGATATGATTGAAAAGATATGATGGAAAAACAATTTAAAAAGATTTGATTTTTAAAATTAATGACTTGGCTAACAAAAAATTTAAAAGATATGATTCAGACATTAAACCTTTCTCAACAGAAAAGGCAGCATACTTGAAATGTTTGAATCAAATCATTAATTGTTAGCAAGTATTTTTGAAAATGGAAAGAAATTGATTTTGAAAATATATGATTGAAAAGATATGATTTAAAAAAGATTTGATTTTGAAAAATTATGGAAACTTGAAAAAAATTTGAATTAAAAACAAAATCTTCCCTCTTGTGCCATCCTGGCGTTAAACGCCCAGAATGGTATCCATTCTGGCGTTTAACGCCCAAAACTCTACCCTTTTGGGCGTTAAACGCCCAGCCAAGTACCCTGGCTGGCGTTTAAACGCCAGTTTTCCTTCCTCACTGGGCGTTTTGAACGCCCAGTTTTTTCTATGTAATTCCTCTGCTGTATGTTCTGAATCTTCAATTCTCTGTATTATTCACTTGAAAAGACACAAAGAAAAATTTTTTTTGAATTTTTAATGATGAGGAATAATCAAAATGCAACTAAAATCAAATAAACAATGCATGCAAGACATCAAACTTAGAAGTTTGTATACTATTGACACTAACAAATTGAGAATGCATATGAGAAACAACAAAACACTCAAGACAAGAGAATTTAAAGATCAGAGCAAGGAAATCATCAAGAACAACTTGATGATCAATGAAGAACATAATGCATGTAATTTTTTGAAAATTAGATGAATGCAATTGACACCAAACTTAAAATTAGACACTAGACTCAAACAAGAAACATAAAACATTTTTTTTATTCTAAGATTTTATAAATTTTTTTTGTATTTTTGAAAAATTTTCGAAAAGTAAAAAGCTTAAACATAAAATAAAATTACCTAATCTAAGCAACAAGATGAACCGTCAGTTGTCCAAACTCGAACAATCCCCGGCAACGGCGCCAAAAACTTGGTGCACGAAATTGTGATCATCAATGGCGCCATCAACATGGTACGCTCAATTGCAATCTCAACTCTTTATCACAACTTCGCACAACTAACCAGCAAGTGCACTGGGTCGTCCAAGTAATAAACCTTACGCGAGTAAGGGTCGATCCCACGGAGATTGTTGGTATGAAGCAAGCTATGGTCATCTTGTAAATCTCAGTCAGGAGGATTCAAATGGTTATGGAGGATTAATGATTAAAAGATAAGTAAAACATAAAATAAGGATAGATATACTTATGTAATTCATTGGTGAGAACTTCAGATAAGCGTATGGAGATGCTTTGTCCCTCCCGTCTCTCTGCTTTCCTACTGTCTTCATCCCATCCTTCTTACTCATTTCCATGGCAAGCTGTATGTTGGGCATCACCGTTGTCAATGGCTATAGTCCCGTCCTCTCAGTGAAAATGTTCAACGCGCTCTATCACAGCACGGCTAATCAGCTGTCGGTTCTCGATCATGTCGGAATAGAATCCAGTGATTCTTTTGCGTCTGTCACTAACGCCCCACAATCGCGAGTTTGAAGCTCGTCACAGTCACTCAATCCTTGAATCCTACTCAGAATACCACAGACAAGGTTTAGACTTTCTGGATTCTCAAGAATGCCGCCATCAATTCTAGCTTATACCACGAAAATTCTGATTAAGGAATCCAAGAGATAAACATTCAAGCCTTGTTTGCTTGTAGAACGGAAGTGGTTGTCAGGCACGCGTTCTTAAGTGAGAATGATGATGAGCGTCACATAATCATCACATTCATCATGTTCTTGGGTGCGAATGAATATCTTAGAACAAGAATAAGCTGAATTGAATAGAAGAACAATAGTAATTGCATTAATACTCGAGGTACAGCAGAGTTCTACACCTTAATATATGGTGTGTAGAAACTCCACCGTTGAAAATATATAAGTGATAATGGCGATCATTGGCTTCGGCCCCAGAGAGGGAACCAGAAGAACCAAGATGAAAATACAATAGCAAAAGGTCTTATTTATAGAGAACTAGTAGCTTAGGGTTTACAAAGATGAGGTGCGAATGAATATCTTAGAATAGAAGCTTTCAACTGTAGAGACTTTTCTTGGAGTTAAACGCCAGCTTTTGTTCCAGTTTGGGCGTTTAACTCCCATTCTTGTGCCAGTTCCGACGTTTAACGCCAGAATTCTTGAGCTGACTTGGAACGCCTGTTTGGGCCATCAAATCTCGAGCAAAGTATGGACTATTATACATTGATGGAAAGCCCAAGATGTCTACTTTCCAACACAATTGAGAGCGTGCCAATTGGACTTCTGTAGCTCCAGAAAATCCACTTCGAGTGTAGGGAGGTCAGAATCCAACAGCATCTGCAGTCCTTCTTCAGCCTCTGAATCAGATTTTTGCTCAGGTCCCTCAATTTCAACCAGAAAATACCTGAAATCACAGAAAAATACAAACTCATAGTAAAGTCTAGAAATATGATTTTTGCTTAAAAACTAATAAAAGTGTACTAAAAAGTGGCTAAATCCTACTAAAAACTATATGAAAATACCCCCAAAAAGCGTCTAAAATATCCGCTCATCAAACAACAAGAACAAAAAGAAAGAACACCAAACTTAAAATTTTTAGAAAACCAAAATAATATTTTCGAAAACCAAAGAAAAATTAACAAGAGAACACCAAACTTAAAATTTGGCCTAAGATTTAATCAAAGAAAAATTATTTTTAAAAAGATTTTAGAAAGGAAGACTCAAAGGAGCAACTATTCCCAAGACCATAGACACATTCAACAAATGCAAGGATTGAACAGAGAAAAACTATTTTTTTTAGATGACAAAAACACAAAGGACACCAAACTTAAAACATGCAACTAGACTCAGTGAGAAACTAACAATTAATAAGAAAAATAATATTTTTGAAGAAATTTTTTTTTGAAAAAAAAGTAAAAGACTCTAAACCAAAAAGACAATTTTTTCCTAATCTAAGTAACAAAATAAACCGTCAGTTGTTCAAACTCGAAAAATCTCCGGCAACGGCACCAAAAACTTGGTGCACGAAAATTACAATCATACTTTGTAATTCCGCACAACTAACCAGCAAGTGCACTGGGTCATCCAAGTAATACCTTACGTGAGTAAGGGTCAATCCCATGGAGATTGCCGGCTTGAAGCAAGCTATGGTTATCTTATTATTCTTAGTCAGGATATCAATAGTGGTTCTTAGTTTTACTTGCGAAGAGTAAAAGAGCATGAATTAAATGATACTTGTTATGCAGTAATGGAGAACAGGTTGAGGTTTTGGAGATGCTCTGTCTTCTGAAGTTCTGCTTTCTTACTGTCTTCTTCTTCACGCACACAGGTCTCCTTCCATGGCAAGCTGTATGTTGGTGGATCACCGTTGTCAATGGCTACCAGCCGTCCTCTCAGTGAAAAGGGTCCATGTACATGGCTAATCATCTGTTGTTCTCACTACTGTTGGAATAGGATCCATTGATCCTTTTGCACACTGTCACTGCGCCCAGCATTCATGAGTTTGAAGCTCGTCACAGTCATCCCTTCCTGGATCCTACTCGGAATACCACAGACAAGGTTTAGACTTTCCGAATCTCAGGGATGCTGCCAATTGATTCTAGCTTATACCACGAAAACTCTAATCTCACGGATTTGAATGCTCTGTTGTTAGGAGAGGCAGTCAAACTCGTGAACCAGGAATCCAAGAGATATACATTCAATCTATGGTAGAACGAAAGTGGTTGTCAGGCACACGTTCATAGGTTGAGAATGGTGATGAGTGTCATGGATCATCACATTTATCATGTTGAGGTGCGAATGAATATCTTAGAATAGAAACAAGCGTGATTGAATAGAAAACAGAAGTAATTGCATTAATTCATCGAGACACAGCAGAGCTCCTCACCCCCAACCATGGGGTTTAGAGACTCATGCCATCAAAGATACAAATTCAGAGGTAAAATGTCATGAGGTACAAAATAAATCTCTAAAAGTAGTTTTATACTCAACTAGTAACCTAGGTTTACAGAAAATGAGTAAACTAAGATAGATAGTGCAGAAATCCACTTTCGGGACCCACTTGGTGGGTGCTAGGGCTGAGCATTGAAGCCTTCACGTGCATAGGCTATTCCTGGAGTTAAATGCCAAGTTGTAACCTGTTTCTGACGTTTGACTCTAGCTTGTAACCTGTTTCTGGCATTTAACGCCAGAATAGGGCAGAAGGCTGGTGTTGAACGCCAATTTGTGTCGTCTAAACTCAGGCAAAGTATGAACTATTATATATTTCTGGAAAGCCCTGGATGTCTACTTTCCAACGTAATTAAGAGCGCATCATTTGGACTCATATAGCTCCAAAAATTCCATTTCGAGTGCAGGGAGGTCAGAATCCAACAGCATCTGCAGTCCTTTTTCAACCTCTGAATCAGATTTTTGCTCTGGTCCCTCAATTTCAGCCAGAAAATACCTAAAATCACAGAAAAACACACAAACCATAGCAAATTCCGGAAATATAATTTTTGCGTAAAAACTAATAAAAATATACTAAAAAGTAGCTAGATCCTACTAAAAATTATATGAAAATACCCCCCAAAAAGCATATAAAATATCCGTTCATCACTCCCCCCTTTTACATGCAAAGAAGGCCTCTTTGATATAGCACTCATCAGCTTCAAAAAGTCCCAAAATTGGGGCCTAGAGGCCCAAAAATCACCCCAGCGATTTGCATTAAATGAGTCACACACAGGTGTGTGCGTACGCACACTTGCTGATTTCTTCTTGTGCGTACGCACACATGGCTTTGCGGTTCTTGTGCATACGCATAGTAGGTTGTGTGTACGCACATGCCAATGTCCTCTTCTCCTTTGATTTCTTCATATTTTCTCCCTTTTCCATGCTTTCCTTTCACACTTATCAAGCCATTCCAACCTATTACACCAGAAATCACTTATCAAAACTATCAAGGCATCGAATGGGATGAAAGTGGGATAAATTTGATTAAATTAAACACAAAATAGCATGTTTTCACAATTAGGCTCAATTTAAGGAGAGAATACAAAAGTATGCTACTTGAATGAATAAATGTGGGTTTATATGATGAAACACACTCAAATCAAACCAAAATATATCAAAAAATATGGATTCATCAATTCCCCACACTTAAACAATAGCATGTCCTCATGCTAATCACAATCAAAGGAGAAAGATCAAAGGGTAAGCAAGTTATTCAATGCAACTATTTATGTGCATGCAACTATACTAAATGCTATCTATCACTGTCTATACTATAGTTCTTATGAGGTTTGGCAAAAAAAAACAAATAATAGAATCTCAATCAATCCAAAGTAGAAACTTAGAACCACGACAAGAAAATATAGCAATATGATCAATGTCCAAAGATTTTATTTGAAATTCTTCAAAACTAACAAGCAACTTGCAAGAAGACACAAGAGAAGAGAAAGAAACATAAAATTGAGCGATTGAACCCCTCACCGGATGTGTTTACACTCTAGTCGCTCAGTGTATAGGGCTTAATCACTCAATCCTCCTTTAATCATATTTCTCAAAGATTTTTAATTCATCTAACAATCAACTAATACTTGGTGCACGAATGCAAATATCATGAGGCCTTTTGAGGGTTGTAATGGGGCTAGGGTAAGGTTAGGATTAATATGGTTAAGTGGGGTAATAGATTGGATCTTTGATTAGTTCAAGTATCCCACCTAATCCTATATCATCCTATATACATAACAAAACAACCTAGCTACCCATTTATCCCTTTCTCACATTCACTCATGCATGCTTCTTTTCAATTCAACCACATATGCATATTTTATTTACATTATCATTTGTTTTTTTTTTTTTTTAAGAGAGTATGTACACCAAAATTTTTCTTTTATCATATAAGAGAGATGCATATGTTCCAAGTAATAGATGCATGAGTGTTTACCCATTTTTTTCAAATATTTTTCAATGAATACCCAAAGCACTAACTACCAATATTTTCCACAAATTTTCCCCACACTTGATTAACACACACACACTCAAATCCAAGCTAATCAAAGATACAATTCAAGGACATAATGGTCTTTCACTTAGGGTGAATGATGTGCTTAAAATTAGAACAAAGGAAAATTAAAGGCTTAAAAAGTGGTTTACAAGGATAGATGTAAGGGTTGGCCATACGGGTTTGTGAGTTCAATTTCAAAAAAAAATGGCCTCAGTTATACTATATGCATTCAAAATATCAAATATAAGACATATAGACTAAAGCAAATCTAAGATCACAATCATAAAAGAAGTATATCACACAAGAACAAAATTTATGGTTGAAGATGTGCAACCATACAATTAAAGCTCAAATCTCACTTGGTATTTGTTCAACCTCTTTTCTATGTTCGATAAAAAAGATGCTTCAAGCAAGTTCAAAAATAAGTTTTCAAATCTAATCAATAGAACGCCCTAAAAGGGATTTCTTGAAAATTCTTTGTTGTTTTACCAAAACTCATTTACTCTACCATGCAAATACAAATGCAAATTTTTACTAAAATAAACTATAAACAAGCTAAGATTTATACAAACAAACCAAGCAAAGTATAATGCAATAAAATACTAACAAATATTCACAAAATTCGAAACTACCAAAACTAAAAAATAATGCAAAGTGTTGAGAGAAAGAGAGAGTTACACCCCAAAATTTGGGGATCCTCTCCCACACTTAAATGTTGCACGGTCCTCCGTGCATGCACTCAATCCGGGGGTGAAGAGATGCTCTAAGGGGCTCCACCTTCAGCTGGTGAGCACTGGGGCTCCGGGTTGCTGTAGAAAACAAGAATTGAGGAAAAGGTCATAGTAGTGTGGTATGATAAAAGGCAATGTGCGTATTCTAAATGTGTGCGGTTTAGAACACACAACTTGATCAAGCAAAATGGAAACCACATAATCAACAGAAGAAACATATATTCCTCAATTAAGTGGCCTAGGTTGTAAGTGAAGAAAAACAAGAGATAGGACACAAACAAACCTAGATAGCCACAAAGGTAAATTGAGTATTTGAGATATTGAATATTGAAATTGTGCATGTGAAAGCGCAAAATTGAGTAAAAATGGCACAATTAACAATAACCAATTCAATGATGAAAAGAGACTACTTATTCATCCTCGGGAAAAATGAAATAATCACGTGTATAAGGTGCTTGTTACAAAAAGTGACGAGTCTTGATAAGAATCAAGTCAAGTCGACTTAAAAAAATGGAAAGCATTAACAGGGAACAAATACCTTGTTTTGTGATTATATTCACTTAAGAACCATGATGAATAAGTAGTTCAATTAGGTAAAAGTGAACAATTCATGATTAAGATGCCAAACAAGGATATAGTCTAACACATATGGTAGCTACAACACATGCATTAAACTTGCAATTCATCTAGGCAATCAACAAAGGCTTGATATATAGTGCACATATTCATTAAATCAAAATTCAAGTAAGAAGCAACCCAATAATCATTAAGCAAACACTTGCAACTTATTCAATTAACAAACAACAAAACCAAAACTAATTAACAAAAATGAAAAGGAAATGAAAACAAAACAAAGTAAAACAAGTAGAAAAGAAGGGTAAAAGTAAGAGAAGAGAGGGGTGGAAGAAGGAAGAAGAGAAGAAGTAGAGAGAAGAGAAGAGAAGAAGTGTAATGGTAGGGAAACAGGGGCGTGCGTACGCACACTAGGTGAAACAGGGGAGGTGTGCGCTCGCACAAGGTGTGCAAGTGCCCCAAACAGAGAGGAGATCAAGACGTGTGCGTGTGCACAAGCTTGTGCGCACGCACAGAAGGTAAAGAAATGGAGGGTGAGCGAACGCACAAGCGTGTGCGAGCCCTTTGAACAGAGCGGGATTAGAAGGAGTGCGTACGCACCATCGTGTGCGCACGCACAGAACACTCTCTTTTTTTTAACGTAACGAAATGTCAAAATTGCCAGCTATCACGCCATCTGTGCGTGCGCACACAGGTCCGTGCGCACGCACAAGAGGCAAAATGAAGAGGGTGCGGATGCACAAGGTGTGCTAACGCTCCCAGCAGAAGGGACACAAGCTGGTGTGCGCACGCACAGAATGCGTAATTTGGGGTTGTGTGTGCACACACAGGTGTGTGCGCACGCACAGGCTCAGTTTTTCTTAAAGTTTTTAGTGCTCTAAGGCACCAAACATGAAATCCAAAATAACTTTTCAACCCCAAAACATATTATTCATCAAAAACACATGATCTAAATTAAAATTTAATCAAATTAAGCTTGAAATTAAACTAAGCCTAAGCCATCTACAAGAGACAAAATGCAATAAAATGAAACTATGTACAAGGAGAGAGTTAGAAAGGTGTTACCAAGCACTTTTATTTAATGTCTTTAAGTTAGACAATTGGGAGAGCCCTTGCTATGGTGGCTTGTTCTTGACTTTTCCATCAATGCTAGAATGTCCAATGTCCTCCGGGATCCCAATTCTAACCATCAACAAAAACAAAAGAGAACCAAAGAGTAAGCTATTTACATATTAACATATATACAATAGCCAACAACAACACCATTGCGACTCTTCGGCAACGGCGCAAATTTGATAAGAGAACTACTGTATAATTTGGAATTAATCAAAACAAGAATCAATTCGTTGGTAGCATAGTCCAAACCAACAATGAATTATCTTAATCAAATGTTTACAAATTCTAATTAACCGAGAGTATTTAAACCTCGGGTCGTTCTCCCTAGGAGTTACAATGAAATGTATATTTATTGGCTATGAGAGAGCATGGGGAATTGGAAAAGCAAGAGAAGTAACAAATGTAAATAGAAAAAAATTAAATAAACATGCACGAAATTAAAGAAAAGCAATCAAAAGCAATGAAAATGAAAATTAAGTGCTAAAAAGGACTCTTGGTGATAATTGGGGAATTAAGGATTCCTATCCTAGTTGTGGACCACAAACATGACAATTGTATGGAATTAATCCCAATTAGTCAATCCTACTTGAGAATTAGTCAAAAGGGCATAATTGATTCCAATCCCTAAGTCCTAAGTCAACACTAGTGGGCACTTAGAGTCAAGGGAAACCAAACCAATTAACAATCCTAACACAATGCGGAATGGACATCCACTACTCATTTCCACCTAAACCACACAATTTCTCAACCAAGAGTGTGAAAACTAAACATGCAAGAAATTAAGCATCAAAGCAATAAAAGTCAAACCAAGGAAAATTAAAATGCAAGAAACCTCTTGGCATGTAATTGAGAGCTAAGGTTACCTATCCTAGCCATTGACCACAAACACATGATGATTATGAAGAGTTAATCCTACTTAGTCAACCTTACACCGAAGATAAGTCAAATAGGCATAGTTGATTTCAATCCATAAGTCCTATGTCAACACTAAGGGTCACATAGAGTCAATGGAAACCAAATCAACTAACTACTCTAATGTATCAAACAAGAATCGACATCAATGACTCAAGGATCACCAAAGTCATCAATTCCAAGCCAAGAGTGGAGAAAAACTATGTAAAAACTAAGCCAAGCATGTTATCAAACACTTGGAATGCATGAAAATAAATTAATATTAAATTACGTTAAAAATAAAAGCTAACTACCAAAAGCAAGAAAATGACAATAACAATTAAAGAAAGTATTAAATGAACATAAAACATAAATTGCATTAATTGAAAATTAAAATAACAAGAGTGTGCATAAACATAAAAGTGACAAAATAAAGAAAATAACAAGAGAAATGAAGAAGAAAAAAGATGCAATAACAATAAATGACAAGAAAAAGTAAATAAGAACAAGAATTAAAAGTAGAAATTACAAGAAATTAAACTAAAGAACCCTAATTCTAGAGAGAAGAGGGAGCATCTCTCTATAGAAACTAAACTACATGACTAAAATCTAACCCTAATTGCTCCTCCCTTTCACATGGAAAGAGGGCCTCTTTGATATAGCACTCATCAGCTTCAGAAAGTCCCAAAATTTGGCCCTGGAGGCCCAAAAATCGCCCCCAACAATTTGCATTAAATGAGTCACGCGCTGAGACCTGTGCGTATGCACAGGTGTGTGCGTACGCACACTTGCTGATTTTTTCTTGTGTGTACGCACAGGGAGTGGTGCGTACTCACACATGGCTTTGCGCTTCTTGTGCGTACGCATAGTAGGTTGTGCATACGCACACGCCAATGTCCTCTTCTCCTTTGATTTCTTCATGTTTTCTCCCTTTTCCATGCTTTCCTTCCACTCTTATCAAGCCATTCCAACCTATTACACCTAAAATCACTCATCAAAACCATCAAGGCATCGAATGGAATGAAAGTGGGATAAATTTGATTAAATTAAGCACAAAATAGTATGTTTTCACAATTAGGCTCAATTTAGGGAGAGAATACAAAAGTATGCTATTTGAATGAATAAATGTGGGTTTATATGACGAAACCCACTCAAATCAAACCAAAATATATCGACAAATATGGATTCATCAGTGTGCATTGAATAAATATTGATACCCTTTGTCTCTTTCTTGAGTTTAGCATGAGGACATGCTTAGTTTAAGTGTGGGAAGGTTTGATAAACCCCAATTTTATGGTTTATCTTGTGTTGAATTTAGGAGATTTTATCAACCTATCTCACACTTATTCAATGAAATAGCATGGTTTTCTACATTTCTTCTAATTTGTGCTTGATAAACCATTATTTTATGGTTTATCTTGTGTTTAATTGAGTGGTTTTTATCAACTCTTTACCCACTTATTCATATGATTTGCATGGCTTTACAACTCCTTCCTAGTCTTGATCTATGGTTGAAAACTTGCTTCCTAGAAGTCGTTAATTTCTATATTTTAATTCTCCTTTATACCATTCGATGCCATGATCCGTGTGTTAAGTTTTTCAGGCTTTATAGGGCAGGAATGGCTTAAAGGATGGAGAGGAAGCTTGCAAAAAATAGAAGGAACACAAGAAACTAAGGAGACAACCAGCGAATAGCGACGCGCACGCATGGCTCACGCGTGCGTGCGACATGCAGAAAATTGCAGGGACGCGTGCGCGTGCCTGACGCATACGCGTGGATTGGAGTTCTGCAATAGGACGTGAGCACATGCTTGACGCAAACACGTGACACGCCAAAACGACCAGCGACGCGAACGCGTGACTGACGCATACGCGTGACATGCGCGATCTGCAGAATTAACAGAAAATGTTGGGGGCGATTTCGTGCCGTGTTTTGACCCAGTTTTCGGCCTAGAAAGACAGACTAAACAAAGGAAACATGCAGAGACTCAAGACAACATTCATTATTCACACAATTTTAGGTTTTAGATGTAGTTTTCTAGAGAGAGAGGCTCTCTCATTTCTCTTAGGATTTAGGATTTAGGATTTCTCTTAGGTTAGGTTTACTTCTTCTTCATTCCAAGTTCAATGTTCCTTTAATTTAGCTTCTCTTCTACTTTTATCTATTCTATGACTTTAGTTCGTTTATTTTCCCAATTTGATTTATGAACTCCATGTTAGATTTGATTTCTTTATTTAATGCAATTTGAGGTATTTCAAATTTATGATTGCTTTCTTCTATTTATGATATAAATAATTGGATTTTTTCTCCCTTTGCTTTGGTTGAGTAATTGGTGACACTTGAGTTATCAAACTCAGCTGTTGATTGAAAATTGGAATTTGCTGATTGATTTGGATCCCTCTAAAGCTAGTCTTTCCATAGGAGTTGACTAGAACTTGAGGAATCAAATTTATTAGTCTACTTGACTTTCCTTTATTTAGTAAGGGTTAACTAAGTAGGAGCAATAAACAATTTTCGTCACACCTGATAAGGATAACTAGGATAGGATTTCCAGTTCTTATACCTTGCAATAGTTTTCATGATAATTAGTTTACTTTATTGCCAGTTTATTTTCCTGTTCCTTATTTCAAAAACCCAAAAATATACCTATTTCCATAACCAATAATAAATACACCTCCCTGCAATTCCTTGAGAGACGACCCGAGGTTTGAATATTTCGGTTATAAATTTTATTGGGTTTGCTTTAGTGACAAACAAGTTTTTGTACGAAAGAATTTTTGCTGGTTTAGAAGCTATACTTTCAACGAGAGCTTATTTGTAAAATTCTAGACCACGCAAGAATCCGTTCGTCAAAATGGCGCCGTTGCCGGGGAATTGCAAATGTGTGCCTCATTATTGGTTATTGTAAATATTTGCTTTTGCTTGTTTATTTATTTTCGCTTTTTGTTTTTAATTTTTATTAACGACTATGAATTCTCACCCCTCTAGCTTTAAGTTTGGTTCCAATGTTGTTGTAAGAAATGGAAGCTATAATGAGAACAGGCATCAAGGTTGGAAGAATCAGAGATGGGAGGAGCCACAAGGATTTGATCAACCCTCTTGGCAACAACTCCCTCCAATGCGCTATAACCAGCAACCATTCTGTTATGCATATCAAGACAATAGTTATGGTGGACCCTTTCGTGACAACCCACCTCCACCAAATTACTATGGTCAAGAGCCATTCCAGGGAGCGTACCAAGATGATGAATATGGTGGACCCCCTTGTAGTTACCAACAAGCCCTACCATATGCTTATGAACCGCCTCCCCAACAAACCTTTGAACCACCATACTCACAAGCACCTTACCACTAAACACCCCTATATAACCCTGACTCACATCCACCACACCAACCACCACATGAACCACACCCAGAACCACCACCTCAATATTCACCATCTTCATATCCTTATCAAGAAGAACCACCTCCGTATTATGAGCCCTTTCTCCCAACAAATGAACCCTCCTATCCATCCCAACCTCCATTGGATAACAACACACTCATCTCTAATATCATTGGTCTCACCTCTACACTCCAAAATCTTATATCCCGCATGAACCAACCCTCTATCTCCAATATTCAACCCTCAAGCTTTAGTGCGCTTCCTTTTCAACCACATAATAATCTTCCCATCCCATCACCACCCTACATGGAAGAGCACCCACATCCATCAATCCAAGAGCAAGATGATCCCAACTATGCTATTGACTAGGATTTGAGGAATCAAACTGATTAGTCCACTTGACTTTCCTTTATTTAGTAAGAGTTAACTAAGTGGGAGCAATAAACAGTTCTTATCACAACTGATAAGGATAACTAGGATGGGATTTTCAGTTCTCATACCTTGCCAAGAGTTTTTCTAGTTATTAATTTATTTTCTTGCCATCTAAATTCTTTGTTCAAACCTTTCAAAAAACCCAAAAGATACTTTTCCATAACCAATAATAAATCATACCTCTCTGCAATTCCTTGAGAGATGACCCGAGGTTTATATACTCGGTTATCAATTTTATTAGGTTTGCTTTAGTGACAAACAAAACTTTTGTACGAAAGGATTCTCTGTTGGTTTAGGAACTATACTTACAATGTGATTATTTCTATGAAATTCTTTACCGGCAAAAGTCCTCTCATCAAAATTATTGACAAGGAACAAGAGAAAAGGGATCGTCTTCGCGAATTCATACTTCATAGGAAGCTAGAGGAAGCCCTACAGGTGGAGGTAGTGGAGACCCTTGAAGTCGAAGGAGTGGTTGAAGAATTAGTGAAGGAAGACATCAAGGAGGAGTCTGGTTTTGTCTTAGAGCAAGAGGAGGCCCGAAATGTGGAGGTAGGAGAGACCCTTGCAGATGAAGGAGTAGTTGAAGAGAGTTATCATGGAGAGGAAATCATCAAGGAGGAGTACAATTTTATATTAAAACCACTGGACAAGGAAGCAATTATTGAAGAGGAAGAAGTGGTTGCAGACTTAGGAGATGTTGAACCTCCATTGGAAAGTCCAGTCCTAGAGCCTCCTTCCAAGGTATTTGATGTTGATGTTGAGGAGGGTGTACAACCTCCGAGACAGATCATGGTTGAAGACTTTGCAGAGGTTGATCAAGAGATGGAGATTAAAGAGGAAGAAGCACAACCTCCCATGCCATTGGTAAGTAATGAAGAAGAGATTGAATTGGAAGAAAGCTACCAAGAGGGAGAGGTTGAAATTGAAGAAGCTTGCAAAGAGGTGGAAGTTGTCAAAGAAGAGCCTAAGGGAATGGAGCTAGAGATCACCTTGCCAAGGTTGCTAGAGACCTCTCCCCCAAAGCCATTACCATCCAATACAACATTCAAGTGGGTAAAATTCTTATCCTTGACCTTTACTTTCCCACTTGAATATGGTTTACTTGAGACAGATGGTCAGCTTAGAGCTCTTTGTGGCTTTAAGAGTAAGAGGGGGATGGTTAGTGGTTGGCGACACAATCCTAGGTTCGTTGTGGTTGGGAGCTCAAAATCTAAATGCAAGGGTTGGTGTAGAGCTCGAATGAATGGGTCTAGGAAGCTGTTTGGATGCCTTAGTGAGAAGTCGGATCGCTTACCACCAGGATGAAATCATGATGATCAACTTGAAGATGGGTGTAGAATCAAGATTTGGGATCCGAGAATATATGAGGATCACTTTTGGGAGCTCAAAGCTTGTGAAGAACTCCATCAAGGCTTGAGGAATTTACCTAGTATTGATAGAGCTTACTTGAAGTCCAAGCATTGGTGGAAGTTTCAAGACGAGTTCAAGCACAAGCCACCATAACAAGGGGCTCACCGAATGTCCAACTTAAGGACTATAACTAAAAGTGCTAGGTGGGAGACAACCCACCATGGTATAATCGTTCCTTTTTATTCTTAATCTTATTTTATTTTATTTTTACTAGTGTTCATTCATAATTTCTACATATTCACCTGCATTATGCATTTGTATCTGCATATTGCATTAAAAAAAAGTGCCAAAGAGTTGCGTGGGAGCAATGCAAAAAGTGTGCCAATTGCACAAGCATCACCACGCGCACGTGTTCCTCACGCGTACGCGTCATTTTGAATATTTAGCACTTCGTGACCTAGGAAAATCGGCGTAAAGAGGTGTCAGGCCGAAAGTTGTGCTGGCCTGGTGCGGGCACTGTGCCCAAGGCACAAATTCACCCACGCGTACGCGTCCCTGACGCGTGCGTGCCATTTTTAAATTCTGACCACTCACGCGTACGCGTCAATGATGCACACGCGTCACAGGTTATTTTGGCACACACCCCAAGACAAACAGAGAGTTGTGCGCGCGCAAGGATGCCTTCGCGTGAGTAGCACAAACACGGTCATGCGTCACCTTCCAATTTTTGCGACCCACGCGTACGGGTGGAGTACGCGTGCGCGTCATTAGCGCAACACCACCAGATCCCTGCGCCGCCACTTTTCTTATCTTTTCTTTTCTAATCCTTATTTCTTTCTTCTTTCTTTCTCTTCTTTCTTCTTTGTTATCCATTCTTTTTCTCCTTCTTCTTCCTTTACTTTTTCTTCTTCTTCCCCCTTCCATCATATCTTCTTCACCTCACATTCTCCATTATCTCTCTTTGTCCCCTTCTTCTCAAGGTTTTTTCTTTCTATTTTCTTTCTTCTTTTCTTATTATTTATTTATTTTTACATTATTTTACTTGGTGTTAGAAATCTAATTGGATGATTGTTTTCTTCTATAATTGCTTGTGGATTATTGAGGAGTTAATTGACAATTATCACTAATTATTTTTGGATTGTTTGCATGTTCAAATTTAATACTTTCAATAACATATTTACCATGCATGCTAAGTGTTTGTGAAAAGTCCGTATAGCATTATGAATTCTTAATTATTCTATCCTTTCACTCTAATGCCTGTTTTTCACAAAACCCTTCCAAAATTTTATTAATTAAATATAATTGTGAATACAAATATTATTGTTAGTTTTGTTACGATTGATAATACATTTTGGCTTTTAATGCTTGATCTATGCTACTCATGCCTTTGCCAGTATGCCAATAAACATCTTGCATTTAATTGCCTCAATATATCATGCTATATTTCCATTGATGTCCTAATTACATGGAGTCGCGACCATGTGTTAACGACATTCTTCTTTACCTTGGCATGATTATCACTCGTACTGCCCTCTTCCTTGCTCTATCCCTTTGAATTCATGTCCCTTTTCTCTTCTCCCTTTTCAGGATGGCCACCAGGAATGGTACAGAGAGAGCCTCTAACAAGTCACCGGCAAGGAAAAGAACAAAAAGCACAAGCACCTTCAACAAATCAGCTGCTCCCTCAGATACTTCAGAGGTTGGACCGACTGAACCGACAGGCGAAGCGAATGGAGCGCCGTAACAAGTGCCAATTTACATACCTCAAGGAGCTAATTGTTGGCAACCACCCATCTGAGGAAGACCAAAGGACACTCCGGACTCCACCTTACCTACTAGCACCGGGAGCCAAGAACATACAATCTGTGAGATTTGAGCTTAAATTACATGGTTACATTATTTAACCATATAAATTTATTCTTGTGTGTTTTCTTCTCTATGATTGTAATCTATATTTTGTTCCATTCTATATGCCCAGTGTTTAGTGTATTTAAATGCATGCATATGATTGAGGCCATCAATTGTTATTAACTCACTTATCCCAAATAGCCTACCCTTTCAATCACCTTTGTTAGCCACCTTGAGCCTTTTAATCCTCGTTCGTTCTATATTTTACCACATCACTAGCCTTAAGTGGAAAAATAATTAATTACCCTAATTGAATCTTTGGTTAGCTTAAGATAGAGATTTTGTGTCAATTAAGTGTGGAGAACTGTGGAAACTTGGGTGGATGAAAGTGTACAGTGTTTCATTGACAAAATATTGGAAATTTGGGTACCTACTTATGTGAGACCAGAAAAATTAAAATTCATGTGCATTAATATGTTATGTTTACTTTTATATTTTTAATAAAAAAAGAAAAAAAAAGAAGAAAAAAAAATATATATATATATACATAATATAAATAAATAAATAGGGGATAAAATTACCCCCAATGCTAAGTTTAATAAAAGATCAATGCATATGTGATAAAATTAAAGAAAAGTTGATACATGAGTATGTAATGCAAAAAGTGGGAATTTTGGATAGCTAGGCATGAATTTAGAATTACATAGAGTGTGTGTGTGTGTTAGGGGAGAACTTAGGTTAATCAAAGATTCATATTATAGCTCACTTAGCCATACATATATCCTCACCCTTACCTTAGCCCCATTACAATCCTAAAAAGACCTCATGATGTTTGCATTGTTACATTAAATACTTGTTGATTGGTTAGGTGAAGAACAAAGTTTAGAAAGCATGACTAGAGAAGACTAGAGTGGATTACCCTATACACTTGAGTGATTAGAGTGCATATACACCATCAATAAGGGTTCAATGCTTGATTCTATGTTCCCTGCTTTTATGAGCTATCTTCTTACAAGTTTACTTGTCTTTTCTTATATGATTAGAATTAGTGAAATTTGAATTTATGTTTGTCTTAAAGAAATTATTTACTTTTAATCAAGTAGACAGCATCATATAGTTGCATTCATACATAGGTTTCATTGCATTACATGAGTCTTACTTTTCCCTACTCATTTATTTTATCTCCTTGAGCTAAGCATGAGGACATGCTAATGTTTAATTGTGGAAAGTTTGATAAACCACTATTTTATGGTTTATCTTGTGTCTAATTGAGTGGTTTTTATCAAGTCTTTACCCACTTATTCATATGATTTGTATGGCTTTACAACTCCTTCCTATTCTTGATCTATAGTTGAAAACTTGCTTCCTAGAAGTCTTTAATTTGTGTATTTTAATTCTCCTTTATACCATTCAATACCGTGATCCGTGTGTTAAGTGTTTCAGGCTTTATAGGGCAGGAATGGCTTAGAGGATGGAGAGAAAGCTTGCAAAAAATGGAAGGAACACAAGAAACTAAGGAGATAACGAGCGAGCAGCGACGCGCACGCATGGCTCACGCATGCGCGCGACATGGAGAAAATTGCAGTGACGCGTGCACGTGCCTGACGCGTACGTGTGGATTGGAGTTCTATAATATGACGCGAGCGCGTGCTTGACGCGAACGCGTGACACGCCAAAACGACCAGCGGCGTGAACGCGTGACTGACGCGTACGCGTGACATGCCTGATCTGCAGAATTAACAGAAAATGCTGGGGGCGATTTCAGGCCATGTTTTGACCCAGTTTTTGGCCCAGAAACACAGACTAAAGCAAGGGAACATGCACAGACTCAAGACAACATTCATTATTCACACAATTTTAGGTTTTAGATGTAGTTTTCTAGAGAGAGAGGCTTTCTCCTTTCTCTTAGGATTTAGGATTTAGGATTTCTCTTAGGTTAGGTTTACTTCTTCTTCATTCCAGGTTCAATGTTCCTTTAATTTAGTTTCTCTTCTACTTTTATCTATTCTATGACTTTAGTTCGTTTATTTTCCCAATTTGATTTATGAACTCCATGTTAGATTTGATTTTCTTTCTTTAATGCAATTTGAGGTATTTCAGATTTATGATTGCTTTCTTCTATTTATGATATAAATAATGTGGATTTTTTTTCCCTTTGCTTTGGTTGAGTAATTGGTGATACTTGAGTTATCAAACTCAGCTGTTGATTGAAAATTAGAATTTGCTTATTGATTTGGATCCCTCTAAAGCTAGTCTTTCCATAGGAGTTGACTAGGACTTGAGGAATCAAATTGATTAGTCCACTTGACTTTCCTTTATTTAGTAAGGGTTAACTAAGTGGCAATAAACAATTTTCGTCATACCTGATAAGGATAACTAGGAAGGAATTTCTAGTTCTTGTACCTTGCAATGGTTTTCATGATAATTAGTTTACTTTATTGCCAATTTATTTTCCTGTTCCCTATTTTAAGAACCCAAAAATATACCTGTTTCCATAACCAATAATAAATACACCTCCCTGCAATTCTTTGAGAGATGACCCGATGTTTGAATACTTCGGTTATAAATTTTATTAGGTTTGCTTCAGTGACAAACAAGTTTTTGTACGAAAGGATTTTCACTGGTTTAGAAGCTATACTTTCAACAAGAGCTTATTTGTAAAATTTTAGACCACGCAAGAATCCATTCGTCAGTGTTTAAGAGTGAAAACATACTTTTTAAACCTTTAAATTGCTAAATTTAATTCACTTTAATTCCATTCAATGCCTTGATATGTTTGTTGAGTGATCTCAGGATTATAAGGCAAGGATTGGGTGGAAGAAGTGAAGAGAAAAGCATGTAAAATAGAGAATTCATGAAGAAATAAGGATTTGCAGAACTCAAGGCTACGCTCACGCGTCACCCACGCGTACGCGTGAGGAGAAAATTTGCTAGCAACGCGCACGCGTCACCCACGCGCACGCGTCACCCACGCGCACGCGTGACACTGGTCACGTGACCTCATTAAAGGCAACACGCTGGAGGCAATTTCTAAGCTTTCCAGGCCCAAATCCAACTCATTTTTTAGGCTATTTGATGCAGAATTCAAGAGGGAACAAAGGGGGAGCAATTAGATAGTGTAGGAAACATGCATTAGGTTAGTTCTAGAGAGAAAAGCTCCCTCTTCTCTCTAGAAATTAGGGTTCTTAGTTTAGTTTTCTTTTTTATTTAGGTTTAATTACTGGTGCACGAAATGCAATCTAACTCTTTGGCAATTCGCACAACTAACCAGCAAGTGCACTGGGTCGTCCAAGTAATACCTTACGTGAGTAAGGGTCGATCCCACAGAGATTATTGGTTTGAAGCAAGCTATGTTTATCTTATTATTCTTAGTCAGGATATTAATCAAAATTATCAGTTGGAATTATTAGATTGGAGAAATAAAAGAGAATAATAGCGTTACTTGTTGTGCAGTAATGAGAAATATGTTGGAGTTTTGGAGATGCTTTGTCTACTGAACTTCAACTCTTCCTTGAAATCCTTCTTCACACGCAAAGTCCCTTCCATGGCAAGCTCTATGTAGGGTGTCACCGTTGTCAATGGCTACTTCCCATCCTCTCAGTGAAAACGTTCCTATGCTCTGTCACAGCACGGCTAATCATCTGTCGGTTCTCAATCAGGTTGGAATAGAATCCATTGATTCTTTTGCGTCTGTCACTAACGCCCAGCCTTCAGGAGTTTGAAGCTCGTCACAGTCATTCAATCCCAGAATCCTACTCGGAATACCACAAGCAAGGTTTAGACTTTCCGGATTCTCATGAATGCCGCCATCAATCCGGCTTATACCACGAAGATTCTGCGTAATGAATCTAAGAGATACTCATTCAGTCTGATGTAGAACGGAGGTGATTGTCAAGCACACGTTCATGGTTTGGGGAAGGTGATGAGTGTCACGGATCATCACCTTCTCCATAATTAAGCGCGAATGAACATCTTAGATAAGAACAAGCGTGTTTGAATGGAAAACAAAGGAATTGTATTAATTCATCGAGACGCTGCAGAGCTCCTCACCCCCAACAATGGAGTTTAGAGACTCATGCCGTCAAAAAGTATGTAATTCAGATCTGAAAATGTCATGAGGTACAAGATAATTCTCTAAAAGTTGTTTAAATAGTAAACTAGTAACCTAGGTTTACAGAATATGAGTAAACTAAGATAATTGGTGCAGAAATCCACTTCTGGGGCCCACTTGGTGTGTGCTGGGGCTAAGACTAAAGCTATCCACGAGTAGAGGCTTTTCTTGGAGTTAAACTCCAAGTTATGACGTGTTTTGGGCGTTCAACTCCGGATCATGACGTGTTTCTGGCGTTTAACTCCAGACAGCAGCATGTACTTGGCGTTCAATGCCAAGTTACGTCGTCTATCTTCGTGCAAAGTATGGACTATTATATATTGCTGGAAAGCCCTGGATGTCTACTTTCCAACGCCGTTGAGAGAGCGCCAATTGGACTCCTGTAGCTCCAGAAAATCCATTTCGAGTGCAGGGAGGTCAGAATCCAACAGCATCAGCAGTCCTTTTTCAGCCTAAGTCAGATTTTTGCTCAGCTTCCTCAATTTCAGCCAGAAAATACCTGAAATCACAGAAAAACACACAAACTCATAGTAAAGTCCAGAAATATGATTTTTACCTAAAAACTAATAATATTCAACTAAAAATTAATTAAAACATGCTAAAATCTACATGAAATTACCTCCAAAAAGCGTATAAAATATCCGCTCATCACAACACCAAACTTAAACTGTTGCTTGTCCTCAAGCAACTAGATAAATAAAATAGGATAACAAGAAATTAAGAAGCAATAATATTTCAGAGTTTTAAGTGAAGCTCAGATTCTAATTGGATGAGCGGGGCTAGTAGCTTTTTGCTTCTAAACAGTTTTGGCATCTCACTTTATCCTTTGAAATTCAGAATGATTGGCATTCATAGGAACTCAGAATTCAGATAGTATTATTGATTCTCCTAGTTTAGTATGTTGATTCTTGAACACAGCTACTTAATGAGTCTTAGCCGTGGCCCTAAGCACTTTGTTTTCCAGTATTACCACCGGATACATAAATGCCACGGACACATAACTGGGTGAACCTTTTCAGATTGTGACTTAGCTTTGCTCAAGTCCCCAATTAGAGGTGTCCAGAGTTCTTAAGCACACTCTTTTGCTTTGGATCACGACTTTAACCACTCAGTCTCAAGCTTTTCACTTGGACCTGCATGCCACAAGCACATGGTTAGGGACAGCTTGATTTAGCCGCTTAGGCCTGGATTTATTTCCTTGGGCCCTCCTATCCATTGATGCTCAAAGCCTTGGATCCTTTTCACCCTTGCCTTTTGGTTTAAAGGGCTATTGGCTTTTTCTACCTCTTTTGCTTTTTTTTTTTTTGCAAGCTTATTTTTCACTGCTTTTTCTTGCTTCAAGAATCAATTTTGTGATTTTTCAGATCATCAATAATATTTCACTGTTCAGGCATTCATTCAGAAGACAAAAAGTATTGCCACCACATATAAATAATTAGAATTTTTCTTATTAAGAACTCGAAAAAAAAATATTGCCTCTTTCTTCTAAAAATCTACTATTTTATTCATGTTTGATGATGATGAGAAAAATAAATTATAACTTAATTGGAATTAAAATCAAAGTAGAGATACTAATTACTACTACTAATATATAACTTCTAAGGTAAATTTCTAATAAGAACAGTTATCACAGAGTTAAGGCAAAGATTAGAACTTAACAACCTGTATTTTGGGAAGTGGATGTTCCTCTAGTCTGTGGGGTGCCTTCAAGAATTAATTTCTGATGCTTCAGCTCCCTTAAGTTCACATCCTTGCTCTTCCTGTTCCCTTAGGTACCATGATCTTAATGAGTTTTAGCTCAGTGATCATGGCAAATCACACCAAACTTAGAGGTTTGCTTGTCCTCAAGCAAAAGAAAGGAAAGGAGAGGAATAGAAGGAGAGGTAGTTTCGAAAAAAAAAAGATAAGATGAGTTGAGAAAGATATGAGAAGAAATTAAAAAGATTTGAAAAAGAATTGGATTGGAAAAAGATTTGTGTTTATGAATTAAGATACATTTGATATTTTTGAAAAAGGGATTTTAGAAATTAGGGTTTTTAGAAAACTAATTTGATTTTGAAGGATGACATTTTGAAACATGTTTATGCAAGAAATCATGAATTGAAACATAAAAATTTAGAAAAATTCTAAAAAAAACGAATTTTACCTCCTCCCCACCATCCTGGCGTTAAACGCCCAAATGCTGCATGTTTTGGGCGTTTAACGCCCAAATGCTGCTTCTCCTGGGCGTTTAACGCCCAGCTGATGCTTCTTTCTGGCGTTGAACGCCAGGAAGTCCTTTGTCACTGAGCATTTTTCTGAACGCCCAGGATGCTAACAATCTGGCGTTAAACGCCCAGAAGGTGCTTCTTTCTGGCGTTCAACGCCCAGAAGATGCTCCTTTCTAGCGTTTAACGCCCAGATGGCTACCCTTACTGGCGTTGAACGCCCAGTGGGTGCTTCTTTTGGGCGTTTAACGCCCAAAATGTTTCTTACTGGCTTTTTCACGCCAGTGAGCTTCCAAATTTCCCTGTAACTCTGTGAATTCAATCAATTGCTATTTTTACCCTTTGAAGATACTTGGACACATACCTGTAAAAAAAGGAAATTTATTTAATTAGTAAATAAACTTTGTAAATGGCTGGGTTGACTCCCGGCAAGCGCTTCTTTATTGTCTTTAGCTGGACTACCACTGAGCTCTAATCAAGTCTCAGTTTCGAGCATTCTTGCTCGAAGTTACTTTCAAGATAATGTTTAATTCTCTGTCCATTAACAATGAACTTTTTGTTGGATTCATTATCCTGAAGCTCTACGTATCCATATGGTGATACGCTTGTAATCACATATGGACCTCTCCACCGGGATTTTAATTTCCCGGGAAATAATTTGAGCCTGGAATTGAATAGCAGAACTTTCTGCCCCGGCTCAAAGACTCTGGATGACAATTTCTTATCATGCCATCTTTTTTCTTTCTCTTTGTAAATTTTTGCATTCTCGAAAGCATTGAGTCTAAATTCCTCTAGCTCATTTAACTGAAGCAATCGTTTTTTTCCAGCTAATTTGGCATCAAGGTTTAGGAATCTGGTTGCCCAGTAGGCCTTATGTTCCAGTTCCACTGGCAAGTGACATGCCTTTCCATACACAAGCTGGTATGGAGAGGTCCCTATAGGGGTCTTGAATGCTGTTCTGTATGCCCACAGAGCATCATCCAAGCTCCTTGCCCAATCCCTTCTACGGTTAATTACAGTCCGTTCCAGGATTCTTTTGAGTTCTCTATTTGAGACTTCAGCTTGCCCATTAGTCTGTGGGTGATATGGAGTAGCTACCCTGTGGCTAACTCCATAACGAACCAAAGCAGAGTAAAGCTGTTTATTGCAGAAATGACTGCCCCCATCACTGATTAATACTCTAGGGGTACCAAATCTACTGAAGATGTGTTTCTGGAGGAATTTTAACACTGTTTTAGTGTCATTGGTGGGTGTTGCAATAGCTTCCACCCATTTGGATACATAATCCACTGCCACCAGAATATAAGTGTTTGAGTATGATGGTGGGAAGGGTCCCATAAAGTCAATACCCCATACATCAAACAACTCAATCTCCAAGATCCCTTGCTGAGGCATGGCATAACTGTGAGGCAGATTGCCAGATCTTTGGCAACTGTCACAATTAAGTACAAATGCTCAGGAATCTTTATAGAGAGTAGGCCAGTAGAAGCCACATTGGAGGACTCTTGTGGCTGTTCGCTCACCTCCAAAATGTCCTCCATACTGTGATCCATGGCAGTGCCATAGAATCTTCTGTGCTTCTTCCCTAGGCACACATCTACGGATTACTCCGTCTGCACATCTCTTGAAGAGATATAGTTCATCCCAAAGATAGTACTTTGCATCTGTGATCAATTTCTTTGATTGCAGCCTATTGTACTCTTTGGGTATGAATCTTACTGCCTTGTAGTTTGCGATATCTGCAAACCATGGCACTTCCTGGATGGCAAAGAGTTGTTCATCCAGAAAGGTTTCAGAGATTTCAGTGAGAGGGAGGGACGCCCCTTCTACTGGTTCTATTCGGGACAGGTGATCTGCTACTTGATTCTCTGTCCCTTTTCTGTCTCTTATTTCTATATCAAACTCTTGCAGAAGCAACACCCATCTTATAAGTCTGGGTTTTGAATCCTGCTTTGTGAGTAGATATTTAAGAGCAGCATGATCAGTATACACAATCACTTTTGATCCTACTAAATAGGATCTAAATTTGTCAATGGCGTAAACTACTGCAAGTAGCTCTTTTTCTGTGGTTGTGTAATTCTTCTGTGCATCATTTAAAACACGGCTGGCATAGTAAATGACGTGCAGAAGCTTGTCATGCCTTTGTCCCAACACTGCACCAATGGCATGGTCACTGGCATCACACATCAATTCAAATGGTAATGTCCAGTTTGGTGCAGAGATGATTGGTGCTGTAACCAATTTAGCTTTCAGAGTCTCAAATGCCTGCAGACACTCTTTATCAAAGATAAATGGCGTGTCATTAGCTAGCAGGTTGCTCAGAGGTTTGGCAATTTTTGAAAAATCTTTTATAAACCTCCTATAGAATCCTGCATGCCCCAAAAAGCTTCTGATTGCCTTAACATTGGCAGGTGGTGGTAATTTTTCAATTACCTCTACCTTAGCTTGATCCACCTCTATCCCCTTGTTCGAGATTTTGTGCCCAAGGACAATTCCTTCAGTCACCATAAAGTGACACTTCTCCCAGTTTAAAACCAGGTTAGTCTCTTGGCATCTCTTTAGAACAAGTGCTAAATGGTTAAGGCAGGAGCTGAATGAGTCTCCAAATACTGAAAAGTCATCCATGAAGACTTCCAGGAATTTTCCACCATATCAGAGAAAATTGAGAGCATGCACCTCTGAAAGGTTGCAGGTGCATTGCACAGGCCAAATGGCATCCTTCTGTATGCAAATACTCCAGATGGGCAGGTGAATGCCGTTTTCTCCTGATCCTGGGGATCTACTGCAATTTGATTATAACCTGAATATCCATCCAGGAAGCAGTAGTATTCATGACCTGCTAGTCTTTCTAGCATTTGGTCTATGAATGGTAAAGGAAAATGATCCTTTCTGGTGGCTGTATTGAGCCTTCTATAATCAATACACATACGCCACCCTGTAACTGTTCTTGTAGGAACCAGTGCATTTTTTTCATTGTGAACCACTGTCATGCCTCCCTTCTTAGGGACGACTTGGACATGTGATGAGCGGATAATTTGTACGCTTTTTGGCATTGTTTTTAGTATGTTTTTAGTAGTTTTAGTTGAGTTTTTAGTATATTTTTATTAGTTTTTAGTTAAAATTCACTTTTCTGGACTTTACTATGAGTTTGTGTGTTTTTCTGTGATTTCAGGTATTTTCTGGCTGAAATTGAGGGACCTGAGCAAAAATCTGATTCAGAGACTGAAAAGGACTGCAGATGCTGTTGGATTCTGACCTCCCTGTACTCGAAGTGGATTTTCTGGAGCTACAGAAGCCCAATTGGCGCGCTCTCAACGGCATTGGAAAGTAGACATCCTGGGCTTTTCAGCAATGTATAATAGTTCATACTTTGTCCGAGATTTGATGGCCCAAACCGGCGTGGCAAATCAGCCTCAGAATTTCCAGCGTTTAACGCTGGAACTGGCATAAAACTTGGAGTTAAACTCCCAAACTGGCATAAAAGCTGGCGTTTAACTCCAGAAAATGTCTCTACACGAAAATGCTTCATTACTCAGCCCATGCACACACTAAGTGGACCCAGAAGTGGATTTTTTCGTCATTTACTGATTTCTGTACACCCTAGGTTACTAGTTTACTATTAATAGGATCTTTTGACATTGTATCTGTACCTCATGACACTTTACACGTTTCTTTGTGTACCTTCCATGGCATGAGTCTCTAAACCCCATGGTTGGGGGTGAGGAGCTCTGCTGTGTCTTGATGGATTAATGCAATTACTACTGTTTCTCATTCAATCATGCTTGCTTCCATTCTAAGATATTACTTGTTCTTAAACCGGATGAATGTGATGATCCGTGACACTAATCATCATTCTCAACTATGAACGTGTGCCTGACAACCACCTCCGTTCTACCTTAGACTAAGTAGATATCTCTTGGATTCTTTAACCGGAATCTTCGTGGTATAAGCTAGAACTGATGGCGGCATTCAAGAGAATCCGGAAGGTCTAAACCTTGTCTGTGGTATTCTGAGTAGGATTCAATGATTGAATGACTGTGACGAGCTTCAAACTCCTGAAGGCGGGGCGTTAGTGACAGACGCAAAAGAATCACTGGATTCTATTCCGGCCTGATCGAGAACCGACAGATGGATAGCCGTGCCGTGACAGCGTGCGTTGAACATTTCCACTGAGAGGATGGGAGGTAGCTATTGACAACGGTGAAACCCTACATACAGCTTGCCATGGAAGGAGACTTGCGTGTTTGAAGAAGAAGACAGCAGGAAAGCAGAGGTTCAGAAGACAGAGCATCTCCAAAACCTCAACCTATTCTCTACTACTGCATAACAAGTACTTATTTCATGTTCTTTTGCTTTTCACAATCAATCCTGATAATTTCTGATATCCTGACTAAGATTTACAAGATAACCATAGCTTGCTTCAAGCCGACAATCTCCGTGGGATCTACCCTTACTCACGTAAGGTATTACTTGGACGACCCAGTGTACTTGCTGGTTAGTTGTGTGGGGTTGCAAAAGTGTGATTGCAATTTCGTGCACCAAGTTTTTGGCGCCGTTGCCGGGGATTGTTCGAGTTTGGACAACTGACGGCTTATCTTGTTGCTTAGATTAGGACTGTTTTATTTTTGTTGGTTTAGAGTCTTTTAGTTGAGTCTAGTTTCATATTTTAAGTTTGGTGTCAATTGCATGCTTTTGTTTTTCTTCTAATTTTCGAATTTGCATGTCTTTAGTCCCTTTTTGATCCGTAAAAAATTCTAAGTTTGGTGTCCTCTTTGTGTTTTTCCTTTAAAATTTTCGAAAAATTGTGTTTGATTTTCTAAAAATTTTAAGTTTGGTGTCATTTTGTTGTTTTTCTCTCTCTTCTTTTCAAAAATCAAATCTTTTTCATAAAAATTTTTCAATCATATCTTTTTAATTGCTATTTTCAAAATCTTTTTAATTAACTAATTGATTCAGTTCTCAATTTGCTTTGATCTTATTTTCTTTTTGATTTTCGAATTTTTATTTTAATTTCCTTTTGTTTTATTTTATTTTTTTTCGGTTAATTCAAAAAAAAACAAAAAAAAAACAAAATTTATCGATTTGCAATCCATATCAGTTCCCTTTATCCACTATGGACCTAAGTGGGATTGATCAGTCCAGAAGGACTCTGGGGTCATATGCTAACCCCATTACAGCTGCATATGGGAGTACAATCTGTACACCTCCCATCAAAGCAAGCAGCTTTGAGCTAAATCCTCAACTCATTATCATAGTGCAGCAAAATTGCTAGTATTCTGGTCTTCCACAGGAAGAACCTACTGAGTTTCTGGCACAGTTCTTACAAATTGCTGACACAGTACATGATAAAGAGGTGGATCAGGATGTCTACAGACTATTACTATTTCCATTTGCTGTAAAAGATCAAGCTAAAAGGTGGTTGAATAACCAACCTACAGCAAGCATAAAGACATGGAAACAGTTATCAGACAAATTCCTGAATCATTTTTACCCTCCAAGGAGGATGACACAACTAAGGCTGGACATCCAAGGCTTTAAATAAAAGGATAATGAATCCCTTTATAATGCCTGGGAGAGGTATAGAGGTATGCTAAGAAAATGCCCCTCTGAAATGTTTTCAGAGTGGGTACAGTTAGACATCTACTATGGGCTTACAGAAAAAGCTCAGATGTCTTTAGACCACTCAGCTGGTAGATCTATACACATGAGGAAGACAATTGAAGAGGCTCAAGAGCTTATAGACACTGTTGCTAGAAACCAATATTTGTACTCTAGCAATGAGTTCTCCCCAAAAGAGGAAGTCATGGCAGTAGTCACTGATCCTAATCCTCAAGAACAGATGATTGAGCTTAATCAACAATTGCTCCTGATGACAGAACAGTTAGCAGAATTTAAAGAGATGCTCTATGAAACTAAAGTTGCTAACAAGAACATAGAACTGCAGTTGAATCAAGCAAAACAGCAGATATCTAAACAGATAACAGAAGAGTGTCAAGCAGTTCAACTGAGGAGTGGGAAGACACTGAACAACACCACTCAAAAGAGCAAAAAGTCAATAAAGGAACAATTGACAGAGGATAGCCAAACCACTATCCAAAATCCCTCTGAGGACAGTAAGAGCCCAGAGAGGAATACTATTGGCGTTCAAACGCCAGAAAAGGGGGGAAAGCTGGCGTTAAACGCCCATTCCCTGCCCAGTTCTGGCGTTCAAACGCCAGAAAAGGGAGAAAAGTTGGCGTTAAACGCCCAATGGGTAGCCAAGTCTGGCGTTCAAACGCCACAAAGGGGTCAGACACTTGCAAGTGCTGATAACAACCCCCTTAAGCAGGCTTCCCCAACCACTTCTGTAAGGAATAAACCTGCAGCAACTAAGGTTGAAGAATATCAAGCCAAGATGCCTTATCCTCAGAAACTCCGCAAAGCGGAACAAGATAAGCAATTTGCCCGCTTTGCAGACTATCTAAGGACTCTTGAAATAAAGATTCCGTTTGCAGAGGCACTTGAGCAAATACCTTCTTATGCTAAGTTCATGAAAGAAATCTTAAGTCATAAGAAGGATTGGAGAGAAACTGAAAAGGTGTTTCTCACTGAAGAATGCAGTGCAGTCATTCTGAAAAGCTTACCAGAAAAGCTTCAAGATCCAGGAAGCTTTATGATACCATGCACATTAGAAGGTGCTTGCACCAAGACAGCCCTATGTGATCTTGGAGCAAGCATCAATCTAATACCTGCATCCACTATCAGAAAGCTTGGGTTGACTGGAGAAGTCAAACCAACCCGGATATGCCTCCAACTTGCTGATGGCTCCATTAAATATCCATCAGGCATAATAGAGGATATGATTGTCAAGGTTGGGCCATTCGCCTTTCCAACTGACTTTGTGGTGCTGGAAATGGAGGAGCACAAGAGTGCAACTCTCATTCTAGGAAGACCTTTCCTAGCAACTGGACGAACTCTCATTGATGTACAAAAAGGGGAAGTAACCCTGAGAGTCAATGAGGATGAATTCAAGTTGAATCTTGTCAAAGCTATGCAGCATCCAGACACATCAAATGACTGCATGAGCACTGATATTATTGACTCTTTGGTGGAGGAGGTCAATATGACTGAAAGTCTTGAATCAGAGCTAGATGACATCTTTAAAGATGTTCAGCCTGATCTGGAGGAACTAAAGGAAATAAAAGAAATTCTGAAAATTCCTCAGGAGGAAGATAAGCCTCCTAAACCAGAGCTCAAGCCACTACCACCATCCCTGAAATATGCATTTCTGGGGGAAGGTGACACTTTTCCAGTGATCATAAGCTCTGCTCTAAATCCACAGAAAGAGAAAGCACTAATTCAAGTGCTAAGGACACACAAGACAGCTCTTGGGTGGTCCATAAGTGATCTTAAGGGCATTAGCCCAGCAAGATGCATGCACAAGATCCTATTGGAGGATGATGCTAAGCCAGTGGTTCAACCACAAAGGCGGCTAAATCCAGCCATGAAGGAGGTGGTGCAGAAAGAGGTCACTAAGTTACTAGAGGCTGGGATTATTTATCCTATTTCTGATAGCCCCTGGGTGAGCCCTGTCCACGTTGTCCCTAAGAAGGGAGGCATGACAGTGGTTCATAATGAAAAGAATGAACTAGTTCCTACAAGAACAGTTACAGGGTGGCGCATGTGTATTGACTACAGAAGGCTCAATACAGTCACCAGAAAGGATCATTTTCCTTTACCATTCATAGACCAGATGCTAGAGAGACTAGCAGGTCATGAATACTACTGCTTTTTGGACGGCTACTCAAGTTACAACCAAATTGTAGTAGATCCTCAGGACCAAGAGAAAACAGCATTTACATGTCCTTCTGGAGTATTTGCCTACAGAAGGATGCCTTTTGGTCTGTGCAATGCACCTGCAACCTTTCAGAGGTGCATGCTCTCTATCTTCTCAGATATGGTAGAGAAATTTCTGGAAGTCTTCATGGATGACTTTTCAGTATTTGGAGACTCATTCAGCTCCTGCCTTAACCATCTAGCACTTGTTCTGAAAAGATGCCAAGAGACCAACCTAGTTTTAAACTGGAAAAAATGTCACTTTATGGTGACTGAAGGAATTGTCCTTGGGCATAAAATTTCGAACAAAGGAATAGAGGTGGATCAAGCTAAGGTGGAGGTAATTGAGAAATTACCACCACCTGCTAATGTTAAGGCAATCAGAAGCTTTCTTGGGCATGCAGGATTCTACAGAAGGTTTATAAAGGATTTTTCAAAAATTGCCAAATCTCTGAGTAATCTGCTAGCTGCTGACACTCTATTTATCTTTGATAATGAGTGTCTGCAGGCATTTGAGACTCTGAAAGCTAAGCTGGTCACAGCACCAGTCATCTCTGCACCAGACTGGACATTACCATTTGAACTAATGTGTGATGCCAGTGACCATGCCATTGGTGCAGTACTGGGACAAAGGCATGGTAAGCTTCTGCACGTCATTTATTATGGCAGCCGTATTCTAAATGATGCACAGAAGAACTACACAACCACAGAAAAGGGGTTACTTACAGTGGTTTATGCCATTGACAAGTTCAGATCTTATTTAGTAGGATCAAAAGTGATTGTGTACACTAGCCATGCTGCTCTTAAATATCTACTCACAAAGCAGGATTCAAAACCCAGGCTCATAAGATGGGTGTTGCTTCTGCAAGAGTTTGATATAGAAATAAGAGACAGAAAAGGGACAGAGAATCAAGTGGCTGATCACCTGTCCCGGATAGAACCAGTAGCAGGAGCATCCCTCCCTCCTACTGAGATCTCTGAAACCTTTCCGGATGAGCAATTGTTTGCTATTCGGGAAGCTCCATGGCTTGCAGACAGTGCAAACTATAAGACTCAAGGTTCTCCTTCTGTAACCATGGAGAGGAAGCATGAAGAGCTTCTCTCAAAACAGAGTCAAATAGAGCCCCCACAGTCAAACTCTAAGTTTGGTGTTGGGAGGTCACAACCAAACTCTAAGTTTGGTGTTGGATAGGTTCCAACATTGCTCTGAACATCTGTGAGGCTCCATGAGAGCCCACTGTCAAGCTACTGACATTAAAGAAGCACTTGTTGGGAGGCAACCCAATGTTATATTTATTATTTTCCTTTGTTATTTTATGTTTTCTATAGGTTGATGATCATGGGAAGTCACAAATTCAATTGAAAAAGCAGAAACAGAATGCAAAACAGAAAGAAAATCAGCTCACCCTGGAGGAAAACCTTGTTGGCATTTAAACGCCAGTAAGGGCAGCAAATGGGCGTTTAACGCCCAGTCTGGCACCATTCTGGGCGTTTAACGCCAGAAAGGGGCACCAGACTGGCGTTAAATGCCAGTAATGGGCACCAAGCTGGCGTTAAACGCCAGAAATGGGCACCAGCCCGGCGTTTAACGCCAGGATTGGCAGTAAGAGCATTTTTGCTCGCCACTTGGTGCAGGGATGAATTATCCTTGACACCTCAGGATCTGTGGACCCCACAGGATCCCCACCTACACCACCACTCTCTCTCTTCTTTCTTCTTTTGCTCGAGGACGAGCAAATCTTCTAAGTTTGGTGTGGTAAAAGCGTTGCTTTTTGTTTCTCCATAACCATTTATGGCACCCAAGGCCGGAGAAACCTCTAGAAAGAGGAAAGGGAAGGCAAAAGCTTCCACCTCAGAGCCATGGGAGATGGAGAGATTCATCTCAAGGGATGCACTTTCCTCCACAAAACTATTGGGAGCAAATCAACACCTCCCTAGGAGAATTGAGTTCCAACATGGGACAACTAAGGGTGAAGCACCAAGAACATTCCATCCTCCTCCATGAAATTAAAGAAGATCATAGAATCATGAGAGAGGAGCAACAAAAGCAAGGAAGAGACATTGAGGAGCTCAAGCACTCTATAAGATCTTCAAGAGGAAGAACAAGCCGCCATCACTAAGGTGGACCCGTTCTTTAATTTTCTTTTTCTTTATTTTCTTGTTTTTCGAATTTCATGCTTATGTTTATCCATGTTTGTGTCCTGTGATCATTAGTGTCTTAGTGTCTATGCCTTAAAGTTATGAATGTCCTATGAATCCATCACCTTTCTTAAATAAACAATGTTCTTAATTGAAAAAGATAAGAATTGCATGAATTTTGAATTTTATAACAGTTTAATTATTTTGATGTGGTGGCAACACTTTTGTTTTCTGAATGTATGCTTAAACAGTGCATATGTCTTTTGAATTTGTGGTTCATGAATGTTGGCTCTTGAAAGAATGATGAAAAAGGAGACATGTTACTGAGGATCTGAAAAATCATAAAAATGATTCTTGAAGCAAGAAAAAGCAGTGAATAAAAAAAAAAGAAGCAAGCGAAAAAAAAACGAAAAAGAAAGAGAAAAAGAAAGAAAAAGAAAGAAATAAAGTTGTGATCCAAGGCAAAAAGAGTGTGCTTAAGAACCCTGGACACCTCTAGTTGGGGACTCTAGCAAAGCTGAGTCACAATCTGAAAAGGTTCACCCAATTATGTGTCTGTGGCATGTATGTATCCGGTGGTAATACTGGAAGACAGAGTGCTTTGGGCCACGGCCAAGACTCATGAAGTAGTTGTGTTCAAGAATCATCATACTTAACTAGGAAAATCAATAACACTATCTGGATTCTGAGTTCCTAAAGAAGCCAATCATTCTGAATTTCAAAGGATAAAGTGAGATGCCAAAACTATTCAGAGGCAAAAAGCTAAAAGCCCCGCTCATCTAATTAATACTGATCTTCATAGATGTTTTTGGAGTTCATTGCATATTCTCTTCTTTTTATCTTATTTGATTTTCAGTTGCTTGAGGACAAGCAACAATTTAAGTTTGGTGTTGTGATGAGCGGATAATTTGTACGCTTTTTGGCATTGTTTTTAGTATGTTTTTAGTAGTTTTAGTTGAGTTTTTAGTATATTTTTATTAGTTTTTAGTTAAAATTCACTTTTCTGGACTTTACTATGAGTTTGTGTGTTTTTCTGTGATTTCAGGTATTTTCTGGCTGAAATTGAGGGACCTGAGCAAAAATCTGATTCAGAGACTAAAAAGGACTGCAGATGCTGTTGGATTCTGACCTCCCTGCACTCGAAGTGGATTTTCTGGAGCTACAGATACCCAATTGGCGCGCTCTTAATGGCATTGGAAAGTAGACATCCTGGGCTTTCCAACAATGTATAATAGTCCATACTTTGCCCGATATTTGATGGCCCAAATCGGCGTGGCAAATCAGCCTCAGAATTTCCAGCGTTTAACGCTGGAACTGGCATAAAAGCTGGCGTTTAACTCCAGAAAAGGTCTCTACACGAAAATGATTCATTACTCAGCCCAAGCACACACTAAGTGGACCCAGAAGTGGATTTTTTCGTTATTTACTCATTTCTGTACTCCCTAGGTTACTAGTTTACTATTAATAGGATCTTTTGACATTGTATCTGTACCTCATGACACTTTACACGTTTCTTTGTGTACCTTCCACGGCATGAGTCTCTAAACCCCATGGTTGGGGGTGAGGAGCTCTGCTGTGTCTTGATGGATTAATGCAATTACTACTGTTTCTCATTCAATCATGCTTGCTTCCATTCTAAGATATTACTTGTTCTTAAACCAGATGAATGTGATGATCCGTGACACTCATCATCATTCTCAACTATGAACGTGTGCCTGACAACCACCTCCGTTCTACCTTAGACTAAGTAGATATCTCTTGGATTCTTTAACCGGAATCTTCGTGGTATAAGCTAGAACTGATGGCGGCATTCAAGAGAATCTGGAAGGTCTAAACCTTGTCTGTGGTATTCTGAGTAGGATTCAATGATTGAATGACTGTGATGAGCTTCAAACTCCTGAAGGCGGGGCGTTAGTGATAGACGCAAAAGAATCACTGGATTCTATTCCGGCCTGATCGAGAACCGACAGATGGATAGTCGTGCCGTGACAGGGTGCGTTGAACATTTCCACTGAGAGGATGGGAGGTAGCCATTGACAACGGTGAAACCCTACATACAGCTTGCCATGGAAGGAGACTTGCGTGTTTGAAGAAGAAGACAGCAGGAAAGCAGAGGTTCAGAAGACAGAGCATCTCCAAAACCTCAACCTATTCTCTACTACTGCATAACAAGTACTTATTTCATGTTCTTTTGCTTTTCACAATCAATCCTGATAATTTCTGATATCCTGACTAAGATTTACAAGATAACCATAGCTTGCTTCAAGCCAACAATCTCCGTGGGATCGACCCTTACTCACGTAAGGTATTACTTGGACGACCCAGTGCACTTGCTGGTTAGTTGTGCGGGGTTGCAAAAGTGTGATTGCAATTTCGTGCACCAACAGGGCTTACCCAGGGGCTGTCAGAAATAGGATAAATAATCCCAGCCTCTAGTAATTTAGTGACCTCTTTTTGCACCACTTCCTTCATGGCTGGGTTCAGCCGCCTTTGTGGTTGGACCACAGGCTTGGCGTCACCCTCCAATAGGATCTTGTGCATGCATCTGGCTGGACTAATGCCCTTAAGATCACTGATGGACCACCCAAGAGCTGTCTTGTGTGTCCTTAGCACTTGAATTAGTGCTTTCTCTTCCTGTGGCTCTAAGGTAGAGCTTATAATTACAGGAAAGGTATCACCTTCTCCCAGAAATGCATATTTCAGGGATGGTGGTAAGGGTTTGAGCTCGGGTTTAGGAGGTTTCTCCTCTTCCTGAGGGATTTTCAGAGGTTCTACTGTTCTCTCTGATTCCTCCAGGTCAGGCTGAACATCTTTAAATATGTCCTCTAGCTCTGAGTCGAGACTTTCAGCCATATTGACCTCTCTTACCAAAGAGTCAATAATATCAACACTCATGCAGTCATTTGGGGTGTCTGGATGTTGCATGGCTTTGACAACATTCAACTTGAACTCCTCCTCATTGACTCTCAAGGTTACTTCCCCTTTTTGGACATCAATGAGGGTTCGGGCAGTTGCTAGGAAAGGTCTTCCTAGAATGAGAGTTGCACTCTTGTGCTCCTCCATTTCCAGCACCACAAAGTCAGTAGGAAAGGCGAATGGCCCAACCTTGACAATCATGTCTTCAATCACGCCTGATGGGTATTTAATGGAGCCATCAGCAAGTTGAAGACATATCCTGGTTGGTTTGATTTCTTCAGTTAAACCAAGCTTTCTGATAGTAGATGCAGGTATTAGGTTGATACTTGCCCCAAGATCACATAAAGCTTGCTTGGTACAAGTGCCCTCTAATGTGCATGGTATCATAAAGCTCCCAGGATCTTTAAGCTTCTCAGGTAAGCTTTTCAGAATGACTGCACTGCATTCTTCAGTGAGGTAAACTTTTTCAGTTTCCCTCCAATCCTTCTTATGACTTAAGATCTCTTTCATGAACTTAGCATAAGAGGGTATTTGCTCAAGTGCTTCTGCAAACGGAATCTTTATTTCAAGAGTCTTGAGATAGTCTGCAAAGCGGGCAAATTGCTTATCCTGTTCCGCTTGGCGGAGTTTTTGAGGATAAGGCATTTTGGCTTTGTATTCCTCAACCTTAGTTGCTGCAGGTTTATTACCTACAGAAGTGGGTTGGGAAGCCTTTTTAGAAGGGTTGTCATCAGCACTTGTATGTGACTGATCCCCCACTGGCATTTGAATGCCAGGGGTGGAAGCTGGAGTGGCGTTAGACGCCACCTCCTTGTTTGTTACTGGCGTTTGAACGCCAGAACCATGCTCCCTTTGGGCGTTCAACGCCGGATTCATGCTTGTTTCTGGCGTTGAACGCCAGGAATGAGCATGGTCTGGGCGTTCAGCGCCAGCTTTATTCCTCTCTGGGCTCTGACTGTCCTCAGAGGGATTTTGAGTAGCCATTTGTTCATTTCTTGGTTTCCTGCTGCTTTGAAGTGAGGCATTTAATGTTTTCCCACTTCTTAATTGAACTGCTTGGCATTCTTCTGCTATTTGTTTTGACAGTTGCTTTTCTGTCTGCTTTAATTGTACTTCCATATTCCTGTTAGCCATTCTTGTTTCCTGTAATATTTCCTTGAATTCGGCTAGCTACTGAGTTAGAAAGTCTAATTGCTGATTGAATTCATTAGCCTGATCCACCGGACTGAGTTCAGCAGTTACTGTTTTAGCTTCTTCTTTCATGGAAGATTCACTGCTTAGGTACAGATGTTGATTTCTGGCAACTGTATCAATAAGCTCTTGAGCTTCTTCAATTGTTTTTCTCATATGTATAGATCCACCAGCTGAGTGGTCTAGAGAAATCTGAGCTTTTTCTGTAAGCCCATAGTAGAAGATGTCTAATTGCACCCATTCTGAGAACATTTCAGAGGGGCATTTTCTTAGCATCTCCCTGTATCTCTCCCAGGCATCATAAAGGGATTCATTATCTCTTTGTTTGAAGCCTTGGATGCTTAGCCTTAGCTGTGTCATCCGTTTTGGAGGGAAACAGTGATTCAGGAATTTTTCTGACAGCTGTTTCCATGTTTTTATGCTGTTCTTAGGCTGGTTATTTAACCACCACTTAGCTTGATCTTTTACAGCAAATGGAAACAGTAATAATCTGTAGACATCCTGATCCACTTCTTTATCATGTAATGTGTCAGCAATTTGTAAAAATTGTGCCAAAAACTCTGTAGGTTCTTCCTGTGGAAGACCGGAATACTGGCAATTTTGCTGCACTATGATAATGAACTGAGGATTCAACTCAAAGCTACTAACTCCAATGGAGGGTATACAGATACTACTCCCATATGAAGCAGTAGTGGGGTTAGCATATGACCCCAGAGTCCTCCTGGACTGTTCATTTCCGCTTATGTCCATGTTGGAGTAAAGGGGTAATGTGGATTTGAATTTTTAGTTTATAAATAAAAAATTTGAAATAAAATAAAAAACCAAAATAAAAATAAGATAAAATAAGAAAATTAAAATTAAAAAAAAGTAATAAGAATTTGAAAATATTTTATGAAGATTTTTGAAAAAGTGAGGAGAGAGAAAGTGGTTAGGCTATTTTTGAAAAAGATAAAAAAAAAATTTTTTTAAAAAAAAAACTTAAAAAGATAAGAATTGAAAAATTTTAAAATTGAAATCTGAATTTTTATAAAAAATTTTCGAAAAAATAGTTCAAAATTAGTTAGAAAAGATATTTTTTTGAATTTTGAATTTTATGATGAAAGAGAAAAACACATAAAAGACATAAGACTTAAAATTTTTAGATCTAATGCTCCTTATTTTCGAAAATTTTGGAGGGAAAACACCAAGGAACACCAAACTTAAAAATTTTAAGATCAAGACACAAGAAAAACTCAAGAACACCTTGAAGATTCACAAGAACACCAAGAACAAAAGGAAGAACACCAAACTTAAAATTTTTAGAAAACTTTAATAAAATTTTCGAAAATTATGAAAAGATTAACAAGAAAACACCAAACTTAAAGTTTGGCACAAGATTAAATCAAGAAAAATTATTTTTGAAAAAGGATTTTAAAAAGAAGGTGCCCAATTGCTAAGAACATAAACCCACGCTATAATCAACTGAGCTAAAAATGTAACGTATTTTAAAGATGTATTATTTTTATGAATAAAAGTATAATTTTTGAAAGTTAATGTTTTGAAAAAGCACAAGAAAAACAAGAAAAGACACAAAACAAGAAAAACTCAAGATCAAACAAGAAAAATAAACAAGAACAACTTGAAGATCAATGAAGAACAAAGAACACAAGTTCGAAAATTTTAAAGAAAAATATAAAATATGCAATTGACACCAAACTTAGAACAAGACACTAAACTCACGAAAAAAATTAAAATTTGATAAAGAAAAATAATATTTTTGAAAAAAAATTTTTTTTTTAAAAAGGGATAATAAAAGATGCAATTCTAGTAAAAAAAAAGGATAAATTCTTCCTAATCTAAGCAACAAAATAAACCTTTAGTTGTTCAAACTCGAATAATCCCCGGCAACGGCGCCAAAAACTTGGTGCACGAAATGCAATCTAACTCTTTGGCAATTCGCACAACTAACCAGCAAGTGCACTGGGTCGTCCAAGTAATACCTTACGTGAGTAAGGGTCGATCCCACGGAGATTATTGGTTTGAAGCAAGCTATGTTTATCTTATTATTCTTAGTCAGGATATTAATCAAAATTATCAGTTGGAATTATTAGATTGGAGAAATAAAAGAGAATAATAGCGTTACTTGTTGTGCAGTAATGAGAAATATGTTGGAGTTTTGGAGATGCTTTGTCTACTGAACTTCAACTCTTCCTTGAAATCCTTCTTCACACGCAAAGTCCCTTCCATGGCAAGCTCTATGTAGGGTGTCACCGTTGTCAATGGCTACTTCCCATCCTCTCAGTGAAAACGTTCCTATGCTCTGTCACAGCACGGCTAATCATCTGTCGGTTCTCAATCAGGTTGGAATAGAATCCATTGATTCTTTTGCGTCTGTCACTAACGCCCAGCCTTCAGGAGTTTGAAGCTCGTCACAGTCATTCAATCCCAGAATCCTACTCGGAATACCACAGACAAGGTTTAGACTTTCCGGATTCTCATGAATGCCGCCATCAATCCGGCTTATACCACGAAGATTCTGCGTAATGAATCTAAGAGATACTCATTCAGTCTGATGTAGAACGGAGGTGATTGTCAGGCACACGTTCATGGTTTGGGGAAGGTGATGAGTGTCACGGATCATCACCTTCTCCATAATTAAGCGCGAATGAACATCTTAGATAAGAACAAGTGTGTTTGAATGGAAAACAAAGGAATTGTATTAATTCATCGAGACGCTGCAGAGCTCCTCACCCCCAACAATGGAGTTTAGAGACTCATGCCGTCAAAAAGTATGTAATTCAGATCTGAAAATGTCATGAGGTACAAGATAATTCTCTAAAAGTTGTTTAAATAGTAAACTAGTAACCTAGGTTTACAGAATATGAGTAAATTAAGATAATTGGTGCAGAAATCCACTTCTGGGGCCCACTTGGTGTGTGCTGGGGCTGAGACTAAAGCTATCCACGAGTAGAGGCTTTTCTTGGAGTTAAACTCCAAGTTATGACGTGTTTTGGGCGTTCAACTCTGGATCATGACGTGTTTCTGGCGTTTAACTCCAGACAGCAGCATGTACTTGGCGTTCAATGCCAAATTACGTCATCTATCTTCGCGCAAAGTATGGACTATTATATATTGCTGGAAAGCCCTGGATGTCTACTTTCCAACGCCGTTGAGAGCGCGCCAATTGGACTTCTGTAGCTCCAGAAAATCCATTTTGAGTGCAGGGAGGTCAGGATCCAACAGCATCAGCAGTCCTTTTTCAGCCTAAGTCAGATTTTTGCTCAGCTTCCTCAATTTCAGCCAGAAAATACCTGAAATCACATAAAAACACACAAACTCATAGTAAAGTCCAGAAATATGATTTTTACCTAAAAACTAATAATATTTAACTAAAAACCAATTAAAACATGCTAAAATCTACATGAAATTACCTCCAAAAAGCGTATAAAATATCCGCTCATCAATTACTTGTTTTTATTTAGTTTCCTTTACTTTTCTTGGTTGATTTGCTTCAATCTTCTTAGTTTCTTTTGTTAATTTCCCTTTTTAAGCCACTTTTATGTTTATGAACTCTTGTCAATTTTAATTTCATTTAATGCAATTTGAGGTTTTTATGTTCTTTTCTTGCTTGATTGAGTTGTTATTGTCATTTTCTTGCATTGGGTAGTTATAGAATTTATTATTATTGCACTTTTACCATGCTTTCTTTTTATGGCTTCCAAGTGTTTGACAAAATGCTTGGCTTAGGTTTAGAGTAGATTTTGAGCATTCTTGGCTTGGAAAGAGAAATTGGGAAATCTTGAGTCATTAATACCCAATTTAGATTGGTGATCTAGAGTGATTAGTTAGTCTTGTATCCATTAACATTACTTATGGATTGGGATTAATTAGTCCTATTTGACTTTCTCTCAATATGAAAATAACATTATACCTTCTTCCGATGTTGGAGAAGACGAAATAGGATTAGCTCTTGTTAACTATTGTATGATAATTAATGACTAGGATAGAAAGTCTTGATTCTCAATCCTTGCCATGAATGCCTCTTTTTAGTAATTGCTTTCCTTAGTTGTTTTCTTTACTTTTATTGTCATTTAAATTCTTGCTTCTTTATCAACTCAACCCGTGAAACTCATAACCAATAATTGAGCACTCTATTGTAATTCCTAGAGAGAACAACCTGGGACTAATACTCTCGGTTACTTTTATTGGATTGGACTTGTGACAACCAAAAATTAAACTTTGATTGAGAATTGTTTGTTGGTAGGAAACTATATTTCGATGAGATTATTTGTGTGAAATTCATAACCGACGATAATCCTCACATCATGGAGCCTCAAAATATCAAAGAGGCACTTGATAACCCTTCTTGGGTAAAGGCTATGGAGGAAGAAATTCAACAATTCGAGAAGAATCAGGTGTGGACACTTGTTCCTAAACCTTTACGAAAGAAAGTGACCAGTACTAAATGGAATTTTAGGAACAAATTGGGTGAAGATGGAGGCATTTCTAGGAATAAAGCAAGATTAGTGGCACAAGGATATGATCAAAAAAAAGGATACACTTTGATGAATCCTTTTCTCCTGTGGCTCGAATAGAAGCTATAAGGCTTATCCTTACTTATGCTGCCCATTGTGACTTTAAATTACTTCAAATAGATGTGAAATGTGCTTTCTTGACTGATGTGATTGATAGAGAAGTGTTTGTGGCACAGCCCCCTGGTTTTGAAAATAAAGATATTCCTAATCATGTTTTTAAACTTTTAAAAGCTCTTTATGGATTAAGACAAGCTCCAAGAGCTTGGTATGAAAGACTTAGGTCTTTTCTTTTGAAAAATAATTTTCAAAGAGGCACCACAGACACTACACTATTCATTAAGAACTCTAATGATTCTTTCATCCTAGTTCAAATTTATGTTGATTACATAATATTTGGATCAGCAATTGAATCACTTTGTACTGAATTTAGAAAACTCATGATAATGAATTTGACATGAGTATGATGGGTGAACTTAATTTCTTTCTTGGGCTTCAAATTAAACAAACTGAAAATGGAAGATTTATTCACCAAGAGAAGTATGCCAAAAAATTAGTTAAGAAGTTTGGTATGGAGAATGCCAAATTCATGGGCAATCCTATGCACCCTAACTCAAAGTTAGAAAAGGGTAAAATGGAGAAAGATGTTGATGAGACTAAGTATAGAGGCATGATTGGCTCCCTCATGTACTTAATATCCTCTAGACCTGATATTGTATAAAGTGTTAAAATTTGTTCAAGGTTTCAATCACAACCTAAAGAATCACATCTTTCTGTAGTAAAGAGAATCATTAGATATGTGCATAGAACATCTAACTTTGGTTTATGGTATTCTGGGTCTAATGAATTTTCTGTAGTGGGCTATTGTGATGCAGATTTTGCTAGTGATAGAGTTGGTAGAAGGAGTTCATCTGGCATATGCTATTTTTTGGGCAGATCTTTGAATATTTGGTCAAACAAGAAGCAGTCTACAGTGGCACTTTCCATTGTTGAAGCTGAATACATCGCTGCTTCCTCTTGTTGTTCCGTGTTGTTGTGGTTAAAAACTCAACTTACTGACTATAAATTGAATGCTGATAATATTCCCTTGTTGTGTGATAACATGAGTGCAATTAATATTTTCAAAAATTTAGTTTTGCATTCAAGAACTAAACATATTGAAGTGATATTTCACTCAATAAGAGAACATATTCAAAAGAGCAATATTAACCTTTAATTTGTTAAATCAGAGGATCAATTAACTGATATATTCACTAAACCTCTAGCTGAGGACAGATTTTGCAAATTAAGAACTTACTTAAGCATTCTTAGTTATGATTCCTTGTTTTAGTTTTGCTAACATGTTACTTGAGATTTTTGTCTCTTAGGTCGAGAGGAGACAATTCTAGACAAGTGAAGAGCCATCTTTAAGGAACGTGCTACCTAGTGTTGGGTTTTAAGTTCTGAATCATATGGGCCAACCTTTCTGGTCAGATTTATTGTAGTCGTTTGTGTTTTCTTAAACACAACCTCTTTTTGGGTCAGATGAAAGTTAAAATTATTTTGTGGGCCTTATTGGTGTGTCTTTTAAATAAATCATTTTTTTTTACAATTTATTTATTTTTTAAAATGAAAAATCTTTTTCAAAATGAGATCAAATCTTTTCAAAGGTTGTCATCGGTTCTGCACATGCATATTTTCAAGAAACCATTTTCAAGACTTTTCATATCTCCTTGCATGCCTTTTCAGTTTCTTCACTATCATCATTTGTTTTGAAAACTGTAAAATCTTTGTATCATAATAATGAGGAAGAAAATCACTACATGAAGAGACACCCACACTCAACAACTTTCTAGGATTCTTGAAAAACCTAGAGCCACTTCTCGTTCTCACAATCCCACCTTCACTCTTTCACCCACACCTTCACTTTCTCCTCCTCGCACCGAACCCATGGTAAGAACGAAGACGACCCCTAGGTATCCTTTTTCGTCTCAGGTAGCGGCTCCATCAAGCACACCATCGCACCCTAATGCATCAAAGGGGAAGTGTCCAGTCACGGAAGAACCTCCTCCTGAGCCCTCAAGGAGGAAGCCAATGTCCGCTCCTCAGCGTCCTCAACAAGGTAAGCCATATATTCCTCTTCGTTCAGTGAAGGAACCTCAAAATGTAGACCCCTTTTCTCATAATTCTCACTTCTTGAACTTTCACTCTCGTTACAACCCTCTTTGGTTCTCCTCTGCCATGAACTATAAATTTTTCAGAGAAGTTGTTGCTCACCTCCCTTTATGCCCCCACCTTTTTGGCCGATTTATCCACACTAAAAAAGAAAGGCTTTGTTTTTGTTGAAAATCTTGAGTTTTTTTATTGGAATCATCTTTTCAAAATTTAAAAACTAGTATATCCTAATTTGGTTCGTGAATTTTATACCAATATGACCTACCATGAGGAAAACATTCATTCTTATGTAAAAGGGCATCAGTTGAACTTGACCAGTGAAACTTTGAGTGATGCCCTAGGATATACAGATGTTGGTATTTGTGCTTACACTTCAAGTAAATGGGATAAAGGGTCGGACTTGTCATATCAAGATGCTTTAGCTCATGTTTGTGAAAATATTTCTCTGATTGATGGTCTCACTCCTAATCATGAAGCCCTTGGCTCTCTTCATGCTCAACTGCTTCGTATTGTGAACCATATCATTTTACTCCAAAGCGATTTTTATCAAAGGGTGTCATTTTGTGATACATTGGTTTTGTATATCATCATCACTAAAACTGAAATTTTGTATGCTTATTTAATGATGAGACATGCATGATTGCATAAGGAGTGACAAGAATGTGTCACTCCCTTATGGCATGTTTTTTACCTGCATTTTTAAATCATTTAGTGTTAACATTTCTAAATAAATCATATGAAAATAGACACTCTTATCTAAAAGGGGGTGGTACAGTGAAACAGCAAAAGAAAGGACCAACAAGAACTGAAAAGGTTGTCATTGTTGATGATGATGAGCTTGATGACATTCCTCCTCATTCAACTTCTGGAACATCTGCTTCAACCGGTCATAAATTACTCCTCTATGGAGTTGTCAAAGATGTTTTACAAGAGTTCGTGAACTTATCCAACCATCTCATTTCTACAAGTCAACAAGAGCGAAAACTAGTGGTAAGGAATGAAAATGCCTTGCAAAAATCTAGAGATAGAGTGGTAGTCCTCCTGAAATATGTAGACAACATACATGAGGATGACACCATGGCCACCGACCAAAAAGAACCACTAAAATCAAAAAAGGATGGTTCCGATGTTTAGGATGGTCTCTTGTTGCTGATTTCTGTTCAATAGCTCTTTGTTTCATGGAAAAATTTAGTTTTTTTTTTTTTTTTGATACTGTTTATGTTTTGGATGACTGTAAATTTTAGTAACTGTTTTATTTACACTTATTTTAACTAAGTTTATGTGATTTTTATGTTCTAACATCTTTTACAGGTTTGAATTGGTTCTGATTTTCTCCCTTAATAACAAAAAAGAGAGTAATATGAGTAGTTTTAGTATGAGTTTTAATATGAATAGTATTTGAGTAGTATTTATTTTTGTGCTTGTATTTGATGATAAATTTATTTGAGTTTGATGAATTTGTTTGATAACACAAAGGAGAGTAAATCTATTTTTTCTTTTTTTTTTTCTCCCTTGATGAATTTGCCCGAGGATGATAAGTTTTAATTATTGAAACTGTGAACTTTCTGGTTTAAATGTTTTTAAAAAAGTTTGACATTGCAAGCTATGGTACTTTAAATGTGTCTGAATTGAAATCAGTTTTGATGTTAGGTTTTAATGTCTTAGTGCTATTTGATTAAGTTTGTGAAAAGAAAATGCAGGATGTATAATGTCTTATTGCTTGCATTGCTGATAATGTTGTTATAACAATTCGAATTTTTGAAAATTAAATAATAAATTATTTATGATTTATTATTTTATTTAAAAAAATTATTTTTTTAAAAATAATTAAATTAAATTTTATAATATTATAAATTTAAAAATTTATTAGAATTTTTAAATAATTTTTATTAAAATAAAATATTTAAAAAAATAAAAATATTATTATTATTATTATTATTATTATTATTATTATTATTATTATTATTATTATTATTATTATTATTATTTGGTTTCATTTTATTATTATTATTACTATACTATAATATATTAATGGCCGAAGTCATTAAAAAAATAATAATAACAAAGATAAGGAAAGCTAAACGTCTTGCATGTAAAGATATATAGATAAAAAGCATGACACCTAGCTTAGGATCATCAATAACTATAATCATAATCCTATTCCATTTGATTTAATAGGCCTTGCTCCATTTGATTTAATGAGCCGAAGCCATAAGAGAATCAAAGAAAGAAAAATAAAGAGTGGTTTATATGTATACACATGTAAATATATAACCGCGCATCACCTTTAAGTATGACGCCTAATTACTTTCGTTACATTAATCATCATCATCCAATTTCCTTTAGTTCCATTGCATGCACGGTGGAAAAAAAAGAGAGAAGCCGAGAGAAAGAGAGACCGAAGCTTGCATGGAGAGAATTGTAACTCCCACCAAAATTCCGTCTTCAATTTTTTGTGATCCGTAATTTCAATAAAAAATTTAATTCGATAAAAATGTTTGTATTCTTTTCCTTTATACGTTGGCATTATTTTTGTCCGATAAAAATTGACAGCAACGCAATTTTTCTTTTCTTTGAATTCGGCTAATTAGAGTTATAGGAGGCACAAACAATTCATCATAACATTTTCTTCTTCAGCAGCTCAATCAGAAAACTTTTTCAGAGATTTCGTTGGTTTGATTTCGTATGGAGGTAGGATTTGGTAACTTTATAATAATTAAATATGAATTTGATAAGTGAATGTTTTTGGTTGATTATTGTTTGAGTTTGAATGAGTTTATGTTGAATTATTGTTGTTGCTTGTGATTTATTAGTTTGGGTATGAGAAACAGTTCAACTGTGGTTATTTTAATGGTTCTGGGACTGTTATAATGTGGTATTTTGAGGAAATTGATGAGATGTGGTTGTTGAAAGATTAAATTAAAAGTTGAGAAAAATCGATAACCGAAAGACTCGAAAACAGATTAAAATGCAAGTAATATTTTGAAAGGAAAGGACTAAGGATTTTGGTTTTAGTATAAGACGAAGATTAATATTAAACCTTATTTTTGAAGGATAACATTGTATTTGTATATAAAAATCGAGATACAATTTATAATTATATAAGTTTCAGGATATTTTGGGTAATAAATAAAGTACGGAGGGATTCCATCTTAAAGAAAGTATACAATTACTTTTATTAGAATTGTATATCACTCAATAGAGGATATACTTTCTCCTATAAGTATAAAAAGTTTGATCGTCAAACTAACTTTTGAAAAAGTAGCCTATTTGTATAATGATACAATTCTATAAAGATAAATTTAATGGTTACTTAGATTTTTTATAGTCATGTTCAATAAGGATTATCCTTAAAATAAATTATGCACTATTGTAGTGGGAGATTTCATGTTTTGAAAAAACATGATATTTATTATGCACTAGGTGTATTTTGTAAAAGGTCAAGCACATACATATGTTCAAAAGTTAAGGTGTTTAAGGTCAAAAGAGTTTTGATAAACACAAATGTGCATTGAAAAATTTTACACATGATTGATTAGCTCTAGTGCAAGTGGGAGATTATTGTGATAATAGTATATCCAAGAATCAATCTATCATGATGGGCTCTCGTGCAACTGGGAGATTGTTGGGAATAAGTAGTATGACCACAATCCAATCAATCATGTGTCAAATAATTTGTTATTGTTATTATATTAAAATGTTAATATAATAAGGTTTTTGATTAAATTTAGGAATTTCTCATTGTGATAGTTATCATAATATTAAGAGATAAATCTTTTATAATTTAATCTAAATTGTTCTTGATCATAGGATTATTAAAAGGACATTAATAATTTGGAAAGATCAATATATATATAATGGTCTTTATTGGATGAAGATTAATAGATCTCATTTATTAAATTATATATATAGATGGTGCATATAGAGATATGACCATTGAACTGACTCACTTTGAGAATTCCTAATGGTTATAATTACCGCATATTTGTCAATAGGGTATTCTCAAAATGAACATAGTAATAGAGTTTCCTTTGACTTGCGACTGTCACAGTAATTAATAATATATTTATTATACTTTGATTCCGAACACCTAATACCCTAGGGTGCTAGTTGAATGGACATTGAGTATGATTTAAATACTTGTAGAATTAATGATTAGTTAATAAGAAATCCGTCAACTCTCGATAAAGAGTTTGAGCTCTATGATTATAATGACTGAGATGAATAAAATCTTGGTCAAGAGAATTGAATGAATGAAGAAATGAGTTTCTTAAGTCATTCACAGTTCATTATAATAATGGTAACAAGTTAGAGTTTGACAATTAAACCATACTCTAAGGGTTAACCAAGAGCTGAAAAGATGGAAGGAATTATACTTTGTTCTTCTAAGGTTCTTAGTAAAAATATATTACTTCATACTATCGGATCGTTGAGGAGTGTTGCTAGACACCAACCTTGATTAGTAAATTTAGTATGACTAATTTACTACCCGCTTAGTATTGAACTTATGGGGTCACACACTAACGAGTGTTCTAATCTTTGCTATAGAATTATTTAATTATTATTTTGGTTTGATCAAATAAATAATTATATTAATTTGAATAGAATATTATTATATTCTTTGCTAACACCAAGAATATAATAATAGTATGATAATTGAGAATTGATGAGCGGATATTTTATACGCTTTTTGGGGGTAATTTCATGTAGATTTTAGTATGTTTTAATTAGTTTTTAATAGAATTTTATTAGTTTTTAGGCAAAAATCATATTTCTGGACTTTACTATGAGTTTGTGTGTTTTTTTGTGATTTCAGGTATTTTCTGGCTGAAATTGAGGGAGCTGAGAAAAAATCTGAGTTAGGCTGAAAAATGACTGCTGATGCTGTTGGATCCTGACCTCCCTGCACTCGAAATAGATTTTCTGGAGTTACAGGAGTCCAATTGGCGTGCTCTCAATGGCGTTGGAAAGTAGACATCCAGGGCTTTTCAGCAATATATAATAGTCCATACTTTGCGCAAAGATAGACGACGTAACTTGGTGTTGAACGCCAAGTACATGCTGCTGTCTGGAGTTAAACGCCAGAAACACGTCATGATCCGGAGTTGAACGTCCAAAACACGTTATAACTTGGAGTTCAACTCCAAGAAAAGCTTCAGCTCGTGGATAACTTTAGTCTCAGCCCCAGCACACACCAAGTGGGCCCCAGAAGTGGATTTCTACACCAATTATCTTAGTTTATTCACATTCTGTAAACCTAGGTTACTAGTTTACTATTTAAACAACTTTTAGAGACTTATCTGGTACCTCATGACATTTTCAGATCTGAATTTTATACACTTTGACAGCATGAGTCTCTAAACTCCATTATTGGGGGTGAGGAGCTCTGCAGCGTCTCGATGAATTAATGCAATTGTTTCTATTTCACTCAAACGTGTGTGTGTTCCTATCTAAGATGTTTATTCGCGCTTAATTATGAAGGAGGTGATGATCCGTGACACTCATCACCTCCCTCAACCCATGAACGTGTGCCTGACAAACACCTCCGTTCTACATCAGATTGAATAAGCATATCTTAGCTTCTTTAATCAGAATCTTCGTGGTATAAGCTAGAATTGATGGCGGCCACTCTTGAGGATCCGGAAAGTCTAAACCTTGTCTGTGGTATTCCGAGTAGGATTCAAGGATTGAATGGCTGTGACGAGCTTCAAACTCGCGATTGCTGGGCGTGATGACAAACGCAAAAGGATCAATGGATCCTACTCCAACATGATCGAGAACCAACAGCTGATTAGCCGTGCTGTGACAGAGCATCTGGACCGTTTTCATTGAGAGGATGGGAAGTAGCCACTGACAATGGTGACACCCTACATACAGCTTGCCATGGATGGAACTTCACAAACAATTGAGTTGAATATTACATTACAGGAATAAATGAGACAAAGCATCTCCAAAACTCCAACATATTCTCTACTACTGCATAACAAGTAACTGTTCCTCACTCTTTTATTTTTCTAATAATTCCAACTGATAATTTTAATTAATATCCTGACTAAGAATAATAAAATAAACATAGCTTGCTTCAAACTAATAATCTCCGTGGGATCGACCCTTACTCACGTAAGGTATTACTTGGACGACCCAGTGCACTTGCTGGTTAGTTGTGCGGATTGCAAAAGTGTGATTGCAATTTCGTGCACCAAGAATATTAAATGAGATTTGAAAATAATTAGTTATTTTATTTCTAAATTTGGATGAGATCCTAACTGATTCTGTTTTCAAATTGAGTTATGATATGATTCATAAATTTAAAGAATTCAGATTTAGAATTTCAAGATATGATATAAATTTGAATTGAGATTTAAATTTAAAATCAATGACAAATCTCATACTATATATATACGTCAAGAGTACAGGAAAGTGACGAGAATAAAACACATGGGTTTTATTTTTTTACTTCTACACACATAAATGTATATGAGCCTAATTTTTAGAGAAGAATTTTATAGTGTGTAAAGAGTTGCAAGAGGTTTCTCAATTTAGATCAGATGTCCATTGGTCAAGGAGTTGACAGCAAAGGTTGGTCTCAGTGTGGATACGCATAGAGTCTTCGTACAATCGAAGAATAAAGTTTTTACTAAAGCGTCTAAAGGTATTTAGATCTGATCTACATATTATTGGAATAAAGTTTAAGCACAAAATAGATCTTTAAGGATTACTTTCTTTTCTTCCGCTGCGTGTTATGAACATATGGTAATTCTTCACGGAGGATAAAAACAGGTATTTTATAAAAGTTCAGGATTATTTTAATAAATATGAAAATAACTGAGAGTTTCAAATATACTTTTATAAAATATTAAGGTTAAAAATAGAATATTAAAAAATTCGTGATTTAGAAAATAATTAATAAAAGTTTAAAAATAAGGTTTTATAAACTAAGTTTTAAGAATATTATTTATTTATCATTTAAATTATCTTATTTATATTATTGTTATCATTTTATTAAGAATATTTAAGTTAGAGAGAAAATAGAAGAATTCTTAAAAGTTTTAGAGGACGCAGTTGATTTAAGAATTTTATGATTCCTTTTCATAAGATATTACGGAAAGGCGAGGGAAGAGTGTGAAGTTGAACCATGATAAAAAAAAATTAAAAGATTGAAGAAAAGAAGAGAGAAAGAAAAGAAGTAAGAAAATAAAAGAGAAAGATGAGAAAGAAAATAACAAGAACAAGAACAAGAAGAGAATAATATATTAAATAAAAGGATCTCTGCCCATGAGGTTCTTTGACATAAGTCCATGTATATAAAGCTATGTGAATATATATTTTTATAGTTAAGTGATTTAAAAAAAAGTCTCCTTTTGAGTTCTTAATTAAAGTATCGGTTCGTATTTGCGAAAGCTCAATATTAAATAAAGATAGTATATAATAAAAAAGTTTAGAGGTAAGTTTGCCTGAACTTTTGGTACGATCATGAAATGCTAAAAGTTAGGGTGTTGCAGTTGTCATTCAAGAAATTCTATGCAACATTTGTCTGTCATGTATAGTTGTGTTCTCTAAACAAGAATGGTAGATGAGCACACGTTAAGGGGGAGCAACCATTGAGAAAGAAAGGGAGAGTACATCAAAGCTACTTGGTATCATCAAAGAGAAGTGTCTTAAACCTGTCTATGTCAATTCCTTTGATTATATCATTTGAAACTATGTTTGTTATCAAAGGAGAGATTGTTGAGTTAAAAAAATAATTAACATATTGATGATGACAAACATAATTGATTTAGGTTAATAACCAAGTGGATTGTGATTATGTGATTCGAGTGTGCAGGCCCAAATTATTTTTATTGCAGCCCAATCCTATGAAACCCAATTACCTGAAGCAGCCAAATGAAAATGATTCACTAACCAAGCCCATTAACATCCAAGCAAAAGAAAAGCTACCCTAAGCTAAGATTTAGACAAGTTCATTTCGGGTAAACACAAAAAGAAAAAGGGAAAGCTTCACTTTTATATTCAAGCTTCTAAGAAGAAGAAAGAAAAAGCTAATCAAGTAAGATAATATCAAATCAAGATAATCAAAAGCATGCTAAGCAAGATTAGAGGTTAAAGGTAATTTATTTTCATTTACATGCAAGTCAATTGCTTCACTTTTTTTCTTCTTTCCTACACTACCACTTTGAGTAATATGAAAAAAGTTGTTGTAAAGTTTCTCTGCTTTGAATCAATGGTTGAAAGCGTTTCTTGGAGGCAAATCACAAATCTAAGGGTTTGGATCTTGCTAAACTCATTGAAAAATGTAAATCATGTTGCTACTGTGTCTGCTACAGGACTGAGTCCTGATTTCAAATTCCTAATTTTTGAGGTTGATTAAAGAGAGAGAGAAGAGAAGATTTCAACTAGCCCAAGAATCAAGAAGTTGACTTTTAGAAAGAAATCCTAGCCGAGGCTCAAATAAGATACAGAAAGAAAATTTGTTTACAATTGAACACCAAGGAGAGAGAACCTGAGAGAGAGCAAAATGTGTATCCTCAGAAATTGAGTTTAAAGTCTTGGAAGCATTGCACCTACACTAAAGAGAGCACTCCGCCAAGATGAAGAACAATGTTTTTAGTTCAGAAGTTGAGTTCAGCGCATAGAATCAAGGCTGTGAATCATTATTTCCTTTGTGGTTTATTGTTTGTATTTCTGTTTTAATATTATATCTTTCTTTAATTGAGTGGTAAAAGCCAAGAAAGAGAGGTATTGTGAAAAAGCCATTGAGTGAAAAGGTTGAGAGAAACACTTGACAGAAAAGTCAAGAGTAATTTCATATTTCTTTTAGTTGTAATTTTGTTTTGTGTTTTGTACTTGAGAGGTATCCCTTACTAAGTTGGGTAAACACTTAGCATGTCAAGTTTAGGTAGTTACATAATCAAATCAAGTTTATGTTGAAGTTTGATGTGTCTCAAATATGATTATGTTGAGTCCTAGAGAATTGGTGTATGTAATACTTAAAGATAGTGAAAATTCTACCAATGTTGTTATGGAGACTGGATGTAGGTTGCATTACACAAGGCAACTGAACCAAGATATATGGCTGTATCACCTTCTTCCTTTCTACTCTGATTCTGTTTTTCTGGTTTTATGAGACAAAATGAAATTGTTCCTCCATAATCTGATGCACTGACTAAACAGAAGCCAAATCTCATTTTCTAGTTTAAGGCTTTATTAATCAAAGTTAAAAGAAGGTCATAGATTCAACTCCCCTTCTCTAGGGTATCAAGAACCTTCAGACTTAATCATCAACAAAAATACATTGAATTCATTTTTTGGATCCAAATGAACCTCAAATAAATTAAGAAATGAACCGAAATTATTTAATGATGGCACCAGAGAAAATCAGAACCAATAAAAATGTTAGCAAAATGTTGCAGTGAAAAAAAAAGCTTTAAATCAAATTGGGTTGGTCTAGTGGTTAGCTCACTAGCCCGCTTAAGTAAGTGTCGTGAGTTCGAATCCCGCCTTGTGCATGTAGCAACCCATTGGCCAGCGACAAACCGTTCAATGGAGCTCAGATTAGTTTTTGGCCTGTCAGATTAGGGGATACTATAAGAAATTAAAAAAAAGGCTTTATATTCATTAAAAAAGAGAACAAAAATAGTTACAAGTACTAAACATAATGATAACGACGATATATATAAGAAGAAGATGATAATAACAAAGATGATGATGATGATGATGAAGGAGGAAAAGAAAGGAAAAGAAGAAATTCAAATGAGAAATAGAGGAGGAGGAAGAGGAGGAAGATGAAGTGGTGGTATTGTTGGTGATGACGATAACGAAAGAAAAAGATAACAAAAAGAAAAAGAACATACATGCACGAATTTAAAAAAAGAAGAAGAAGCAGATGACAATGAAACGTGCGCGTGTAAATTTAAAATACTTGGTTAGACTTGATTAGAGTTATGACTTGGATGTAGAATTTTATTTAATTTTTTATATGCTAAACTCTTGAACCGTTCCTGATAATTTTAAGAACTGAATTGGATTAAATGTTTGATTAAAAAGGTATGCGTAATGCAACGTTCCATGAATATATTTCAACATCAATGTCATCAAAATTGCAAGTTTATAAATTCGTGTAAAATTTCCTATGGGTCTAAAATGTAATTACCTCGGAGATATATTCATGTTTGGTTTATAACAAGCATTATAACTTCAATAATTAAAATATCGAGCTGTAATATTTTGTAGAAAAACATTATTGCAACTCAAAAAGTACCGGATAATAAGTTTGGGTTGAACTAGAAAAATACAGATCCCACTTCTCACACATGAATTTATGTCCTTTTTTCAACTCATCTTTGTTTGTCAACTGTCAAGTGCATTTTTCATAGGCATAAACTAGAGTTTAAAAATTTGATAGCCTGCGATCAATTTCTCCAAGTCTATAATAACATGTATTATATACTAGCAAAGGAACAAAAGAACATTGTCTATTTCCAGCGGTTGAAGCATATCGAATCCGCAAACCGGAAACTAGGATTATAATTAACTACTACTTTATCTACTAGGCACTGCAGCTTCCCCCCAAAAAGAAAATCAGTCGGGTCTACATCAAAATTCTCAGAGCTTCCTACTCCTAAACCTGATTTTGTGATTGATAGTTCATACCAGTGGATCTGAGAGATTGAGAAATATGAATCTTGATGTCAGCCAAAACATCTTTTTACACAAGTTGCAATTGCAGCTTCATGATTGCCAGAATTCTTCCATAAACAGCCAGTGATCCATTGTTAACTTCGGTAGCAAAAGCTCAAGGAGATGCCACTCTCATTTCTTCTCAAGAGTCAATGCTTCAGTCTTCAGCAGCACATTTGATCTTTATCTACATCATGTTCTTAACAAGTTGAATGGACGGCATCGAGGGACACTGAATGGACACTCTCAGTCATACACAAGCTCTCCTTGCTATGAAAAGTAGCTGCAATTGGACCGTTTTCATTGCCAGTGTGCAGGAAAGAGCCAGATCCATCCTTAGCTTCAATAATAATAAGGGAGGGGTCACCATCTTTCGGAATTTCTTTGTCAGTATTAATACCTCTACCAGCACATTTCATCTTGTCTACATGATGATCTAGACACATTGGATCCTGTGCTTCTCCGTTTGAAGATACTGATTTTACACTGTCCATCACTTCATAGGCTTCAATGACATGAGAAGAGGTCTCAGTTGGAGATTTTTCATGATCAGAGTTCTGTATGAATTCTGATCTGTTTTTGTCTTCAATAGTAAAGGAGGAGCCACCATCTTTTGAAATTTCTTTTTCCATGTTAGTACCGTCAGCAGATACAACCACATCTACATGATGTTCTTGACAAATTGGATGCAAGCTGTCATTGATATCATAGGAACTTTCATGTGGAGCATTTTTATCATCAGACTTCTGGAAACAGTCGGAGACATCCTTTATTTCAAAAGTACATGAGGAGCTTCCATCTTGTGACATTACTTCTTCAGCATTCACACGTCTATCAGCAGATAATATGACCATATCTGCATGATGGTCTTGAGAAATTGAATGCAATGATTCCATTTGCGGAAATACTGAGTCAATACTATCCATCGTAGGTAAGCCTTTCTGGATGTGGCAACTCTGGTCTTTGCAGGAAGCCAAAGAAGCCTTCAGGTTTTTTATGCTCTCCAGACACTTTGATCCATCTCCACCTGCAGCAGTCCCATCTCTTGCTCTCAGTCCTTCACCGCACACCAATCCCTTGTCATGACTACTCTTATCTTCAGAATGTGGTTGACCAATGTATTTTTGCCATTCAGAATATGACTCAATACTATCCATTGTAGGCAAGTCTTTCTGGATGTGGCAACTCTGGTCTTTGCAAGAAGCTGAAGAAGCGGTCAGGTTTTGAGTGTTCTCCAGACACTCTGATTGAACACTACCTGCAGCAGTCCGATCACTTGCTCTTACTCCTTCACCACACACAAATCCCTTGGCATGAGTACTAGCATCTACAGAACCAATGCACTTTTGGCCTTCAGCATCGGTTTTAAGGTTGTCCTCCATCTTGACCAAATCACAGCCATTTTGACACACATTATTTAAATTAGAACTTTGATGTGAAAATGGTGCTTGTACATTTTGAGACATTCTAAGATGAATGCCCCTGTTATCAGGAGTGGAATTCTTGTTGAAATTAGGTCGTATCAACTTCCTTCTCTTTGGCAGCTCAAGCACCACATTCTCAGCATTGGTGCTCTCATTGGAACTTTTGATCTCACTCTCATCATTAAATTTTCTAACTTTGCTACGGCGCTTGAAATCCACAACAGGTGTTTTATTGGTATTGCCCCCACTTGCAGCAGCAGTCAAATCCATACTTACGTCATTTGTCGAACGTTCAGAGCAATCCTTCTTGATGTTTGGGCTAATTTGAGTTTTATCCTTCAAACTACAATCTCTCTTCATCCTCGAGCTAATTATTGGGATTTTATCCTTTGAACTGCAATCACTCTTGACCCTGGAGCTACTGAATGGAGTTTTATCCTTTAAACTTTCAGCTATGTTGCGTTTAACTAATGGTGTTGCCTTTCTTTTCAGCATCCATTGATGATGGCTCTGATGAACCATTTCCATCACTTGATCAACTGAGGTGTCCATGCCATATCCCTCATATGATGCTTTGTTCCTTTTTTCTATTTTGTTAACATCCTGCATGAAAGTTAAGCGAGAAAACACACTATTTTTTTTCTTTGGATAACCAAAACTTCTATTTTGACAATCACCATAACATTCAGTATCATATTCATTAACTAATGAATCATCATATTGGACATGGAAATAACCCTCACTAGCCCAAGGAACATCAGGAATAAATGACTCATTATTCTTCTCCAGTGTCATCTCATGATCCAGATTTCCTCTAGATGACATGGGATGGACATCATCCCCCAAATATGATTTGCGATTTTGGAACAAAGAAAATATCTCATTTACTCTGTCACTTCCAATATCTGAAGGAGGAACAAGGGATGATGACGAGTTTAAGGAAGGAATATCATTGTGACCCTCATATACAACAGATTCTGCTGCAATCTGGTCAGCTTTCCTAGCAACATTGAAAGGCAAGCAGTCCCTGTCTCTACCATACAGACCATGATTTAGAAAGTCATAGCCAACATCGTGGCATCTATTCATATCATTCAATTCTGTAGGCATGAGACGTGTTTGATTACTCGAGGAATTCATTCCACAGTTGCTTGGAAGAGCACTCTCTAGTATTGAGTTCGGACCATTGTTAAATCTCACAGATGAAGACTGACTAAAATTTAAATCAGGATATTCTGGATCATACAGAAAGGTCCTCTTAGAACCCACATCTCCATGTGTTGCACATGAATCAACAGGTTGAATCTTATCAGAAGTTGGCCTAAATTGATTTTGAGCCAAAGAATTATGCTCTAAATGGGATGGTCTTGGAGTGTAATCTGGATCGTACAGAAAGGTGCTCTTAGAAACCGTACCTCCACGTGTTGCACGAGAATTGTAGAACGGTTGGTGGATTGGCTGAACTGTACCAGATGTAGGTCTCAGCTGATTTTGAATCAAAGAATTATGCTCTAACTCAGGCTTGCCATAAAAGTCTGTTGAATTGGCACTGGAATGATGTAAACCAGGATTATCATCTGAAAACGACATTCTCTGACCTGTCTGTCTCAATTCTTCACTTAACCTACTAGTCGTTGATACACCATCACCATTAACTCTAATTTTATCAGACAGACTTCTAGAGTATCCAGATGAGAGTGTTGGCCCACAATGCATATCCATATAATGTTCTTTCTCATGCGAAGCATACCCAAAATCATCGTGTGATGCCGTATAGTTGCCAATGTATCCACTTGAGGTGTCCACTGAGAATTCACCAGGTCTTCCTTGCTTATTTGCTGCACTGCCACTTGCATTAAATCTAAATTCAGCTTCTCCATAGTATTGTATAGAATCTCCTTGGAATTTATGTTGCATGACTGGTGACATGCTAGCACCCACACCTTGCCCATCATCTTTCACACACTCTATATGCATTCCACAATCAACAGATCTTCCAGATTTGCCCATTGGGTATGACTCTGATTTCAAGTATTTCATTCGAGATGATAATCTCTCAGGAATCTCTGGTTCTAGCCTTCTCATACTGAACAGATGTAGGAGTTCATGGACCTACACAACAGCACAAAAACCAGATTGATGTAAAATTTGCATTACAAAGAAAACTCACATTTCATTCAAAACTAATCATCTACAAAACAATAGCAAACCTGCTTTTCAGAAAGCCCAAAGTTGAACTTGTTGGCTGAAAAGTAGTTTTCTATGATTGCATACTTGAATACACTTTGTGAGAGTGGCTTACAATGCCATATTGGAATGAACTTAACCTACATAGTACATCAATAAGAAACTGAGACCACAAGTCCACAATATTACCCTAAGTAAGAAAATTGCACAAATGAAAATCAAATGAAAGGAATGTTTCACTGTAGTTTAAACTCAAAAAACGAGAAAAGGGAAGGATTCCATCTTTTTCTTTGACAGAAGAATTTGACTAGTACAGAGAGAAAGAGTACACAGATTCGAATTGCAATTGCAAGAACAAACAAGAGAAACTAAGGATGAAACAGAACACTCCAAACTCCGAAATCTGAAAGAGAAATTCACATCATAAAATCCCAAAATTCACACCAAATAGAAGTCAAATCAAATCCCACCAACTTATCTGAAAGGGGATGGATTCTTACCTGAGCAGGGAATTGAGTCCTCAACGAACTAAAGGCATTAGGCACGATATTCATACCACCATCACTGGCAGCCTTGAACACCCCATGAAGTTGTCTCTTCTCATATTCAAACAGAAACAGAATCATGCCAGCCTTAATCTGCTCTACAAAGTGGATTGCAGACGAAGGGAGACCGAAAAGTCCCTTCTTAAAACATTCCCTCTTCGTTGTACTATTTGACAAAAAGATCGCTCCATAATCCGGTAGCTTTCCAGCAGCATTGTTATGCTTATCATAGAACCCCATTGATAATTTGATATCTTTTACTACACAAAGCTATCACATTAGAAAATAAAAACAACGGAATGTATTGCAGAACTAAACATAAACACGAACAATATTCACCTTTCAAGCTTCAAACATTATACTCCGAAGTCACAACCAGTAACATATTTGTCAATAAACGCTAATATATATGAATAATTTGAATCCAGACACAAACCTAGGTCAACAACAGCTACAGTCCAGTACGATTACGCGATTAACCTAGATCAAAGAAACCTAACCTAAACATTGTTTTTACGCATGATTATTTGCTGTATATAAGCAATTATTTTTAAAAATTAAAATAAAATAAAATATATAATCGTTTTTTGAATTTTGTTAAATGAAAAAAAAATAACCTACTTCACAGAGTGATCGGAGCAGCAGAAAAAACTAGCGAACAAAATCGATGAATTGATAAGAAAAAATAGCACGAAGAAAAAAGCAAACAGCGCGAGGCAATGGATAAAAGAGCGTGTAGGTAGGACGTTGATTGATTGATTGATACGAAGAACAAAGGAGCGTGGAATGCGATGAGAAGAAGAAGAAGAAAAGTGAGAATGGGAATGAGAGAGAGGAAGAGAGCGTACCGATGGGGATGGGAATGGTGGCGGAGGGAGGGTTTGGTACTTTTGCCGCTTTGGAGAAAAGAGGAGGGAAGGGAACGTGACGTGATCGCGGCTTTTGCTGCGTCAAAAAACTAAAATGGCTGAACGGTGAACTCATAAAGATCATTAAATATGATTTCTTACGGGAGAGGGAGAATCAGAGAATAGATAAGATATAACAAAAAAAAGGTGATAGAGTAATTAAGACTGTTTGGAGGGCGCTTAACATTTTATTTTGTATTGGGTAAATATAAAGAACAGTAATTAACTAAATGGCTAAATCAGTTATTAAGAATTTTAAAAATAGATATTTTAGTCTTTAAAAAAATTAATATACAGATTAATTTTTAAGATTTTATTTTGACAGACAAATTAATTTTAATTTATTTTTTAGTAAAATAATTATCTAGTTTTCAAATATTTTTAAAGTGAATATTTTAGTTCTTAAAAAAATTAAAATATAGATCAATTTTTAACCCTTTTTTTTTAGACATAATAATAGTTTTTCGTCCAAAAAAATAAAATAAAATTATTATTATTATTAATTACACAATAATACTATACTATAAATTTTTGTATTTTCTAGACAAAAATAATAATAAATTTATTCATTAGATTTTATGTATGTATTTATAATATAAAAAATATGTATATATAGTCACTCAATAATAATAATAATAATAATAATAATAATAATAATAATCAATAAAATTATTAGAGATTGTTCTATAAGAAATTTAAAATTAAAACTATTTGATTTTTTTGTATTTAATATAATTAAAAGATGTCCTATTTTAAAAAATATGTTTGTATTAAAAGAAAATATTTTAATTTAGCTTTCAAAACATCATTATTCACTTTATTTGTTTCTAACGAAAAGAGTATATTAATATGCTAGTATCATCGTCCTCATGTACAAAACTAAGTTAATAATAATAATAAAGGTTGACATATAGTAAATAAAATGGATGAGGAACTTCTATGTCTGACAGAAAAAAACGTTGGAAATTGATTTGTGTATTAATTTTTCTTGGGGACGAAAATGTCCGCTTTTAAAATTTTTGGGGACTGATTTGGGTAACTACTCTGCCGGAAAATAAATTGGGGAGGAATAAAACCTTAAAAATTGATCTGTGTATTAATTTTTCTTGAAGACTAAAATGTCAACTTTTAAGATTCTTGGGAACTGATTTGGATAATTACTCTATAAATAATTTATATTTACAATTTTTTAAAATTATTATTTTCTAAAATTCATTTGTGTTTATGAAAATTAGAATATTTAATATATTTTTATATATTAATAAATATCTAAATTTATTATTAAATTTATATTTATTATAATCTATTTAATTTTAAAATATATTTTTATCAAATAAAATTATTATTATTTATATTTTTTCAAAGTTATTTTTAATTTCATTTACTGAATAAAGATATTATAATTTTAAAAGTATATTTCAAAAATCTACTTTGATAAATTACTTTAAAAATAAAAATTTTATGAAATCAATTCTTAATGTAGCTCTATCTATTAATTTAAACTTTTAAAAAAATAATTTTAAAATATGTAGTGTAAAAGTATATATAATAAAAAAAATTAGAAAATATATTAAAAATATAATTAATTTTGTATTTTCATTTGTTTGTTTTTTGAAAAAAAAAATTACAGCAAATACAGATATTCATGTGATTTTTTAAATTTGATTATGTTATTAGTTATATTAAATATTTGTTTACAAGCGTTTGTTATAAAATTAAACATGATCTTCTTTGTATAACAAACCCCAAAAAAAATGTTGTATATTCGCATAAATATCAAACCTTTTTATTGGTTTAGCTTTTTCAAATTTATATTTTTGTGCGTGAAAAGGATTTAAGAATTTGAAATGTGAATTTAATTTTGATCATCCGTGTAAAATAATTTTAGATATATGTAATATTATATAAAAAAAATAGCTACTTTTTAAATTAATCACGTAAATAATTATTTAATAAATTAATATAATTAAAGTAAAATATTTTATTTTATTAGTATATTAAAAATCAATTTAATATTCTATCTACTATGATTTGGTTTGGCAAAGGTTTTCGAAAAGATGTTTGTGTTTTTTAAAGGTTTAGTTATTCAATTGGTCCTATAGTTTCACGAAATTTTCAATTAGGTCTCTATACTTTTTTTCTTTTTAATTGAGTCCTTGAACCAAAATTTTTTTTAATTGGGTACCTACACTTTTTTTTCTTTTATTTAGGTTCCTATACCAATTCTTTTTTTTTTTAGTTGGGTCCCTATAAAATTAAGTCAATTACTACTAAGAGAGACTTAATTGAAAAAAATTAGTGCAGGGATCCAATTAAAAAGAAAAAAAAGTATAGGAACCTAATTGAAAATTTTATGAAACTATAAGGACTAACAGAGTAATTAAACCTTTTTTAAAAGTATAAGTACTTTATTTTGTATCTAGTAAATCAAAAAACTTATGTGCTTAGGCTTGCAATTTTTAAGGCCAGTTTGGGTAAACTTCTTAAATAAGCTCTTTTTCGAGTTTGAAATATAAGAAGTTTTATTAATAGCAACTCATAAATAAGTTATTTTTGTATTTAAATTTTTCGTTTAGAAGTACTTATTTTAAAGTTGTAGTATTTGGATAAATAACTCAAAAACTACAATTTTTTTACACAAAGAGAATAGATATTAAAATAACGATGAAAACAAATATCTTTCAATATTGAATGTTGATTTTACATAACTTAATCACTTAGATTTAATACCACACACAATGTTAAATACAAATTTAATAATAAAAATAGAGTGGTAAAATGATAAAAAATATTCTGGAAGAAACATATATAACAGGTAGTTCAGATAGAACATTGTGTGAAAATAGTGATGGAGGGTTTCAGTAGATGAAACATTATGTAAAAATACGTGGAGGGCCAATATTTTCAGCAGAAATAGAAAATATTTTTTGCAGATCTAAGAATGAAAGTAGCACAATGGTCTCTTTTATTTGAAGTTAATTTTTTTTAATGGAAGTGGTAAAATTACTTTTGAGAAAAAAGAAGTTATATTTTTCTACTTATTCAAAAGCTCTCAATTAACTTCTCAAAAAGTTAAAAGTATTTCTAAAAAATGGTACCAAATATGCGTAATATAACTTTTCATAAACAAAATGTTTTAAAAAAAAACTTTTACTATTTCTCAAACGAGCTCTAAAAGCTAAGAGTGTTTTTGAAAGCACCTAAAGAAGAACTTTTTAAAATTGACTTGTACTTATTAAAATTAAAAAATCTAATATAGCCTCTTACATTAAGTAATATCTAAATTTAAAAAAAATTATAGTATTTTTAAATTTTAAATTTAAAAGCACCTAATATTAGAATTAATCTCTACATCCAAATCATTTAATCAATCAAATCCAACAAAAGTAGCTTTGATCTAATTCACCTCCACGCGCCACTAATTCTTACAAACTTTTAGGAGGTGGCAAAATAGGTCAAACCCGCTAAAAAAGGCGGGTCGGCTTAGGATTCGAAACCCGTCAAATTAAAAAAATCCACCAAACCCGTACCGACAAATTTGCGGGTTTTGGCCGGGTAAGGCGGGCCAGTCACTGGGCCAAAGATTTTTATTTTTTCTTTTTTTATTAAATAAAAGAGTGATTACTACTACAAAATTAATAATTATATAATTTTCGAGTCTTCTTTTAGTTATTAACTTTATTTATTTTATTTTACAATTTTGTATATATGTTTAAATTAGGTGACTTATTTTTTAAAATAAAGATGGTTCTATTGGCAAATATTATTTTGAACAATTTTATTGAAGTTAAAAATTTAAAAAAAAAGATAATAAGAAAATTATATTATAATTTGACTATTTTTATTTGTATTTAAGTTTTTAATTATTATTTTTTGGTTAATTTTAATTAATTTTATTTAAAAAAACAGAGCCAAACGGGCTATTTCGCCGGCCCGCCAATCCGCCATAAAGCGGGGCGGGCTATGTAAGAACCTGCGTTTTCACGTAAAACCGTTTTAATAAAGTAATTTTAGTGTCCGGAATAGATTCAAAATTTAGAAGTTTTAATTTAAAAATATAAATGTGAAATTTGATTTCAGTGAATTTTTCTGAGTTGGAAAATGTATTTTCTTTCGAAAAGTTTCTATGAAAAATGCGTATTGGCGCTTAAGCTGGCAGTACCGGCTCTAGTCTATCCAGTACTACGTATTTTAAAAAATAATATTTTGTAAAGTGATTTATTGTTTTGAAAGGATAAAAATTAATTTAGAATCAAGAATCGGACACTAATCTTAAAGGTTTTTGCCCAAAGTGTGCCAAACGGACCGAAAACGCTAACGGGATGGATCAGGTCCAAACCGGGCCCAAGGTCTAACATATACAAGCTCGTTTAATGAGCATCTCAGCCCATTCTCCCCCCATTTTGATAAGAGAGTCGCGGTTTTGAAGAGAGGAGAGGAGGAAGAGAGTGCACTATTCACCTCCACCTTCCGAAAGCCATAACTTTTGATCTGGAGCTCCGATTGACAAGCTGATGCGGATTTTATAACCCACACTTACTAACTGGCAAGTGCACCGGGTCGTACCAAGTAATACCTTACGTGAGTAAGGGTCGATCCCACGAGGATTGATGGATCAAGCAACAATAGCGTTTGATAGGATTAGTTAGGCAAGCAGAAAAGGGTGTTGGAAGTTCAAAAGCATTAAACATTAATGTTAGACTTTCAGAAAGCAAAAGCAGCAATGAGTTGGGAATAAAATATGTAGAAAATAGTTAAGGTTTCAGAGTTATCTATTTTTCCGGATTAATTTTTATTACTAACTAATTTAATCATGCAAGATATAATTTCATGGCAAACTATATGTGACTAGGCCCTAATTCCTTAGACCTTCCTAGTCTCCTCTAAAATTCATTAACTGCCAATTCCTTGGTCAGTTAATTCCAATTAGAGGATAAAAATCAATTTTCAGTTTATATGCCACAAAAATTCTAATTACCCAAAAATAAGGGGATTATATGTCATGTATCCCATTAAATCCAAATAATTAAAATTTAGGAGAATATGTTTTCAAGCTGTTGTTCAAGTAAAGAGCTTTTCCAAGTTTTACAGGAACTCAGTTAGAACGTGGGTCATACTTCTGTTCCACCCATGTTCATAAAATAAAGAGCGAAAACAATTATTGAAATATAAATCAAAGCATGGAATAAATTAGAAAGATCAAACGAATTAATCCATTACAAATAGACAGAGCTCCTAATCTTAACAATGGAGGATTAGTTGCTCATGGTTCAGAGTAGAAAATAAGGATTGTGGTAACAATCTCGTGCCTGTCTAAATATACAGAGTTTCTATTTATTACTAATCCTAATAGGTTTAAAATCAAAAAATAATATCCTTTCCTAAAAGATAAGATTCGAATTTAAATTCGAATTAATTAACAGATCTTCAGTTGATGGTTGGGGACCACTTGATTTGTCCATTCTGTAGCTTCTAATCTGTGTTTTCTGGGCTGGAAAGTGCTTCAAAACAGCCCAAAATTCGTAACCAGCGTCATTTGTATTTTTGCAGATCGCGCATGTGGCGCGTCCGCGTCGTCCACGCGTTCGCGTCAATTGTGCATATTCCAGTCCACGCATTCGCGTCAAGCACGCGATTGCGTCATTGCTATTTCTCCATTCCGCGCGGTCGCGTGAGCCATGCGTCCGCATCGGTCTTCGCTGGTCATCTTTTTGGTTTCTTCTTTTTTCTCTACAGAAACTTCATCAAATCCCTCCGAATGCTACCTAAAATAAATAAAATTGTACAAAACTCAAAATAGCATCCATAGTGGCTAAAATATAATTAATTCTTAATTAAACTCAACAATTTAGATGCAAATTTACTAGGAAAAGATAGACAAGATGCTCACGCATCACAACACCAAACTTAAACTGTTGCTTGTCCTCAAGCAACCAAAACTAATATAAGCTTATGATGTGAATTTGCATGAGAATGAGAGTTCGATTAAGCTCATGTCTCTTTTTATAGTGGGGTTTATAACTGTAATCCTGAATAGGTTTGGCATCTCACTCTCCTTTGAATCAAGAATGTTATTGTCATTCGGAATTAGAATCCGGATGATATTATGAATTCTCTGATCTTTATATTTCAGTTTAATCCTTGAACACAGCAAAATTTAGTTAAAATTTTTCTTTTTCTTTGGTGCTTTGCACCTTGAGCCTAGCCGTGACTTTAAATATTTTGTCTCAATGATTACTTGACACAGAAACACCACAAGCACTTAACTGGGGAACTCTCTTTGAGTTCTGATTTTTCTTTCAGTTACTCCCAGACAGTGGTACTCAAAGCCTTTGGCATACTCTGTTAAACGCACTTGGTCTCGACTCTAAGTGTTCTGTATCAAGGATTACTTGACACAGTCATACCACAAGCATATGACTAGGGAAACAACTCTTTTGAGCTTTTAATCATGTCTGACCTCCCTAGCCATTGATGCTTAAAGCCTTGGACCTTGCTTTTATTATTATTATTTTTTAATTTATATATATATATATATATATTTGTTTCTTTTGCTTCAAGGATTAAATTTTTGTTTATTTCAGAGAAATCATAATAATTCTCTAAATTCCTATTCCTTATACATCAACATCCCTTGATTCAAATTCAAATATGCACTGTTCATATCATGCATTCAAAAATTACAGAAAATACCACCACATTTAAGTAAATAAGACTATTCTTAGAATTAAACTCAATTCTCATGCAATACATCACTTCTTTTTCTTTTCTTTTTAGATTCAAGTTCAGTGAGTGGTACATGAAACATCTTTTCAGCATTAAAGCAATTAAAAGAAAACAAATCCTAGGATTCTAACTAATAAAATATCATGAAATAGACAAAGTAAAATAGCAGAAAACCGGAACATAACATAGAAAAAAGAGGGGAGGAATAAAAATGAAAGGAACTCAACCACCTTAGTTATCCTAGCGGTCGCTTTATTCTTCAGGTTGTGCTCCTCCGTGAAGATGATTTGCCTCCCTTTTGTGCTAGAAAACCAATAAGCACAGCGTCAACACCAAACTTAAAGGTTTGCTTGTCCTCAAGCAAATAAGAACTGAAAATAGAAGGGATAAATATTATGAGGAGAAAAAAAATAAAAGGATAAAAGAATAAAAGAGAATTAGGATTGGGAGAGAAAGAAAAAGAAAACTTGGCGGCGAACTAGTGTGGCGCAAGCGACGCGAATGCGTGAAGCACGCGGTCGCGTGGGTCGCACCTTTCCAAAATGACGCGGAAGTGTCAAGCACGCGATCGCGTGCCCTGGATTTTATGCTATTCGCGCGAAGCCAGCAGCGTGCCCGCGCGACTTTCTGTTTGCATGGCTTGGGATGCCTATTTTCATACGACGCGATAGCGTCGGTCACGCTAACGCGTGGATGGCCGTTTGTGCAATCGACGCGATCGCATCGGTCACGCGTCCGCATGACCAATTCCGTGCGTTTAGCACAACTCTTGCCCCAAGCCAGCACAACTCTCTGCCTAAACACTCTTTTACGTTGATTTCGCAGATCACGCGTCCGCGTCAGTGACGCAGCCGCGTGGATGGCGAAAAATCACAAGCGACGCGAGCGCGTGGAGCATGCGATCGCGTGGGCTTGTTTGTGCGAAAGGCTCCATTCTCGCGCCACTCCCGCGCAACTCTCTGTCAAATTTATTTTTCACACACATCCATCTGACGCGAACGCGTCAGCGACGCTTTCGCGTCGTGTGTGCGTTTTTTTTTTTTTGAAAAATAGCTTGAGGTGTTCGGTTCCTGAGATAAGATAGATGCATGGTCAGAATATTAGAAAGAACTTAATAAAAATTAAATAAGAAAACTACTACTATGAAAAATAGCTAAGGATACGAAATTATTGGGTTGCCTCCCGACAAGCGCTTCTTTATCGTCATTAGCTTGACGGTCAGCTCCTCTAAGGAGGAGGATCATAGGGGCTCAGCTCTTCACCCCTTACTTTGAACTTCTTTCCTGTGTCTCCATAACGTAGCTCAATATGCTCCAGAGAGAGGATTCTGATTACTGTATAAACCCATGCTGGATTGCTGGTCAATACTACCTTCATTCCTGGGGAGAAACCTTCAGTGGGGATCTTTTTGTTTCTCCATCCTCTTGGTACTTTCTTCTTCTTGGGAACCTCTTCCTTGGTAGATGATGCATTCCCAACACCAAACTTAAGTTTGATGTCAGGAGGAATTTTATTGACTGTTACCAAGGGAGGTTTGAGTTGCAGATCCTGCTGTGTATCATCAGGCGGTTTTTGAAGGTTTGGATCAATAAGCTCTGCCTGCATGCACATCTCTTCTTCACCTGTTGGATGTATATCTTTGAAGACATGAAAGACCAGTTGCTCATTATGCACTCTAAGTACTAATTCACCCACTTCTACATCAATCAGAGCTCTTCCAGTGGCTAGAAATGGTCTTTCTAGAATTATAGAGGCATTCTCATCCTCCCCTGTGTCCAGAATCACAAAGTCTGTTGGGAGGAAGAACTTATCCACTTTGACCAAGATATTCTCCACTAATCCGTATGCAGGCTTCATAGATTTATCTGCCATCTGCAATGCTATCTTTGTGGGTTGTGCTTCTTGGATTTGTAGCTTCTTCATCATAGATAGGGGCATTAGATTTATGCTTGCCCCCAGATCACATAGGGCTTTCTCAAAGGTTGTGCTCCCAATGGTGCATGGAATTTGAAAGCTCCCTGGATCTGGCATCTTCCTTGGCAAGTTATTCTGAATTACAGCACTATATTCCTTAGTCAGGACTACTGTCTCATCTCCCTTTAAACGTTTTTTCTTTGACAACAGCTCCTTCATGAACTTGACATAGATAGGCATTTGCTCCAAGACCTCAGCAAAAGGAATATTAATTTGTAACTTTCTGAAGATTTCCAAGAACTTTGAGAACTGCTTGTCCTTGGTCTCCTTTTGAAGTCTCTGAGGATATGGCATCTTAGGCTTGTACTCAGGAGCCATTGGCAGTGTAGGATAAGTGTCGAGAGAGTTTGGGAAAGGGTTGTCCGCACGCTTTGGAGGGGCGTGCTCTTCTTCTTCCTTCTTCTCTTCCGGAGCTTCCTTTTCAACTAGCTCTTCATTGGCCTTGGTCTCAGAGCCAGCTACTTTACCACTTCTCAATTGAATAACCTCGCAATCATCTCCTGGGTTCACCACTGTATCACCTTGAAATGTACTTGCAGGCCTCTCAAGTATTTGCTTGCTCAGTTGGCCCACTAGCACCTCTAAATTTCTAATGGAGGCTCTGGTTTTCTGCATTACTTGTGCTTCCGTACTTGCCACTTGTCCACTTATCACGGAGATAGCTTTGCATTCTTCTCTTGGATTTGGAATTGTGTTACTAGGAAGGCTATGAGTAGTCCTCTGATCAATTTCATTAACTCTGGTGGCTATTTGACCCATTTGAATCTCCAGGTTCTTGATGGATGCTCTGGTTTCCTGTCTAAAACCTGTCAATATTGCTTCCAAATCATTGTTCTGTTGGAAACCGCCCTGAGGATTATTGTTGAAGTTCTGAGGTCTCTGAGGTTGATCCCTCCATCCAAAATTTGGGTGATTCCTCCACCCCTGATTGTATGTCTTAGAATATGGATCATTGTTGGGATTTTTAGGACCACTCCCCATGTAATTCACCTGTTCAGAAGAAGGTTGAGCATAATCATAATTATCATTTTGCATAAAATTACCTGCCATGTCATAAGAGACTTCCTGTGTTGGATTTTGGGTGTTGATAGCTGAGACTTGCATGCCACCCATCTGTTGAGTAAGTAAATTTATTTGCTGAGACATCAGCTTGTTCTGAGCAAGAAGAGCATTAACAGCTTCTACTTCCAACACGCCTCTCTTCTGAGGGGTCTCAGAGTTCACAGGATTCCTGTTAGATGAGTATAAATATTGGTTGCTTGCAACCAATTCAATCAGCTCAATAGTCTCCTCTGGTGTCTTCTTCTTGTGCAATGAACCGCCTGCAGAAGTGTCTAGGCTCATCTTGGACATCTCACCCAAGCCTTCATAAAAGATATCCAGTTGGGTCCATTTGGAGAACATGTCTGGAGGGCATTGCCTAGTCAGTAGCTTGTATCTCTCCCAAGCTTCATACAGGGTTTCACCATCCTTCTGTCTGAAAGTCTGAACCTCCAACCTAAGCTTAGTCAGCTTCTTAGGTGGGAAAAATTTTGTGAGAAACTCAGTAACAACCTTGTTCCAAGTATCCAAACTCTCCTTTGGTTGGGAATCTAGCCACAGCTTTGCTTTATCCCTCAGAGCAAACGGAAAAAGCATGAGTCTGTACACCTCTGGATTCACTCCATTTGTCTTCACAGTATCACATATCTGCAGAAAATCAGATATGAACTGATTTGGATCTTCATGAGGAAGTCCATGATACTGGCAATTTTGTTGCACCAAGGTGACCAATTGTGGCTTCAACTCAAAGTTGTTTGCATTTATAGGAGGCACCACAATACTTTTTCCATAAAGATCCGCAGTAGGGGAAGAATACGAGCCAAGCACTCTCCTCTGTTGATCATCCCCATTCGGATTTACCACATTGGCATTAGCATTATTATTTGCCATAGTGGATTCTGCAGCCTTGCAAAGTCTTGCTTGTTGTAAACGCCGCCTGAAAGTCCTTTCAGGTTCAGGATCAAAGTCTAAGAGATGTTCTTTGTCTCTGTTCCTGCGCATAAACAAACAGAAAACAAGAAAGAGTGGGAATCTCTACGTCAGAGTGTAGAGAATTCCCAGTGAGGTAACCTGGGTAAAGAGATAAAAATATTGAATAAAATAAAAAGAAGAAAAATAATAAATAGTCAACACCAAACTTAATTTCAGAAATTAAGAGAAATATTGGTCCTATTTATTTAAATAAAAAATTTCGAAAATAATTTTTTAAAAAAAACAAACTGAAAATAAAAATAAAAAAATAAAAAAAAGAACGTAAATTTTTTTTTTTGAAAAAGGAAAAAAATAAAATAAAAAGAAGTAAAATAAAAAAAAAGAAACAGGGAACGAAACGAACAAAAAAACGGAAGAAAGGATTTTTTTTTTAAAGAAAGGAAAAAAATTAAAAAAAAAAGAAACAGGAAACGAAAGGAAAAAAATGGAAAAAAGGAAAAAATAAATAAATAGCGAAATAAAAAAATTAAAATTAAAATTTTTTTTTGAAAATATTTAAAATAAAATTTAAATAAAATTAAAAATAAAACGCCTAATCTAAGCAATCAAATAACTAATAGTTTTTAATCACAATCAATCCCCGGCAACGGCGCCAAAAACTTGATGCGGATTTTATAACCCACACTTACTAACCGGCAAGTGCACCGGGTCGTACCAAGTAATACCTTACGTGAGTAAGGGTCGATCCCACGAGGATTGATAGATCAAGCAACAATAGCGTTTGATAGGATTAGTTAGGCAAGCAGAAAAGGGTGTTGAAAGTTCAAAAGCATTAAACATTAATGTTAGACTTTCAGAAAGCAAAAGCAGCAATGAGTTGGGAATAAAATATGTAGAAAATAGTTAAGGTTTCAGAGTTATCTATTTTTTCGGATTAATTTTTATTACTAACTAATTTAATCATGCAAGATATAATTTCATGGCAAACTATATGTGACTAGGCCCTAATTCCTTAGACCTTCCTAGTCTTCTCTAAAATTCATTAACTGCCAATTCCTTGGTCAGTTAATTCCAATTAGAGGGTAAAAATCAATTTTCAGTTTATATGCCACAAAAATTCTAATTACCCAAAAATAAGGGGATTATATGTCACGTATCCCATTAAATCCAAATAATTAAAATTTAGGAGAATATGTTTTCAAGCTGTTGTTCAAGTAAAGAGCTTTTCCAAGTTTTACAGAAACTCAGTTAGAACGTGGGTCATACTTCCGTTCCACCCATGTTCATAAAATAAAGAGCAAAAACAATTATTGAAATATAAATCAAAGCATGGAATAAATTAGAAAGATCAAACGAATTAATCCATTACAAATAGACAGAGCTCCTAACCTTAACAATGGAGGATTAGTTGCTCATGGTTCAGAGTAGAAAATAAGGATTGTGGTAACAATCTCGTGCCTGTCTAAATGTACAGAGTTTCTATTTATTACTAATCCTAATAGGTTTAAAATCAAAAAATAATATCCTTTCCTAAAAGATAAGATTCGAATTTAAATTCAAATTAATTAACAGATCTTCAGTTGATGGTTGTGGACCACTTGATTTGTCCATTCTGCAGCTTCTAATCTGTGTTTTCTGGGCTGAAAAGTGGGTCAAAACAGCCCAAAATTCGTAACCAGCGTTATTTGTATTTTTGTAGACCGTGCATGTGGCGAGTCCGCGTCGTCCACGCGTTCGCGTCAATTGTGCATATTCCAGTCCACACATTCGCGTCAAGCACGCGATCGCGTCATTGCTATTTCTCCATTCCGCGCGGTCGCGTGAGCCATGCGTCCGCGTCGGTCTTCGCTGGTCATCTTTTTGGTTTCTTCTTTTTCTCTACAGAAACTTCATCAAATCCCTCCGAATGCTACCTAAAATAAATAAAATTGCACAAAACTCAAAATAACATCCATAGTGGCTAAAATATAATTAATTCTTAATTAAACTCAACAATTTAGATGCAAATTTACTAGAAAAAGATAGACAAGATGCTCACGCATCACAAGCCCTTTGCGGCCATGTGAAGCTCTTATCGAGCTCCACATTTCTATCTAAAGAAATATGGTAAGAAATCGGGTCTCACTTCCCAGTTTTGTGCCTTAGATTTTTGCATTTTTAGAGTCATGGTTTTGAGTAGATTTTGTGGTTTTGGTTGTTTAGGTAATCTCTAGTAGCGGGTAATTGATGGATTTTACCCCTAATCTCATTGGATAAGGTAAGGAACTTCTTTATCCTTGTGGTTTGGTATAGTATGAGTTTTAGTTGTTGATGTATGGTTATGTTGTATGTATGAAGCTTGTTTTTGGAGTTGGTGGTGGCTTTTAGTGTGACTTTGATGGTTTGGAGCTTGGTGGAAGCTTGATTGGAATGTTTGAGCATATTGGGAATCGGTAAAGGTATGGTTTCAGTTTCCTTTATGTAATATGTAATATTCATGGACCCTTAGGTTAGTAGCCCATAGGATATGATTGAATTGGATATATGGTTGTTGTGTTAAATGTATAATGATGGTGATTATTAAGGATTATTAGTGCTAATGATGTATTATGATGTTGGTTAATGTTAGTTATTTTTTGGTGATAAATTGTTGGAATTGATGAAGATTTATAGTGGTTGTTGATGTGGGTTGGTTGACGATGCTTGATGAATTGATTTTGTAAATGATGTTAAATAATGATATTGAGGTATGAGGTATATTAAATTTTGAATGAATGTATATTGTTGATTATTGGTATAAAGCATGAATGAGGTTGTTAAGAAAGATTGATAGTGAAAGAATGATGATTGGTGAAGGTGTTGGTGGAAGATTGATTATGGTGTTTTATATTTGATGTTTGGATTGATGAGTGTTGAAGGGGTTGATAATTTGAGATATTAAATATTGGATGTGGTATAGTTGAATAATGATGAAAGTGGTGAGAAGTCATGTTGATGTTAATAAGGTTAATGGAAATTTGAAAAATGTGAATTTGGTTGGATTTATAATTGTTGAATGGTTTAGAAAGTTGTGTGAGTGAGAAAATGACTGAAGTAGTATTTGTATGAATTTTCAGCTGTTTTGGTATGGTTGATATGTGATTGAATTGGTATTGGATCGAGGGTTGGTTAAAAATTAAGTTGATGAGATTTTGGGTAAAAATAGATTTTTTGTGAACTTTGTCTGATCATAACTTTTGCTTCGGTTTTCAAAATTTGTTGAATTTGGATTAGAATCAAAGATTATTAAAAACCCTTCGATTTGATATAAAGTTTGCAAAATTTAGAATTTTGTAGAGGAAGTTATGATCATTCAAACTTGGTGTTAAAAATCTGAAATTCTGCAGTTGCAGAATTTCAGGATTTCTGATATGTGCACACGCACAGCCTTGTGCGCATGCACAACCCTGCGAAAATGTTATTCCGTGCGGATGCATAGACCTGTGCATATGCACAGGCAGGGAAAAGGGCTCTGGTAGAGTGCTAGCATAAGTTGTGCGCGCGCACATCAATGACGAAATACGACCTGTGCGGACGCACAGCCCTGTGCACATGCACAAGTCGGGAAGGGACGTCTGTTAGGGGCGCTCGCACAGCTTGTGCGAGTGAACAGAATTTATAAATTTTAGTACCTGTGCGTACGCACACTTTCAAAATCTTCCTGGGTGTGCGCACGCACACCCCTACGACCTGTGCGGACGCACAGCCCTGTGCGCACGCACAGCCCTGTGCGCACGCACAGCCCTGTGCGCACGCACAAGTCGGGAAGGGACGTCTGTTAGGGGCGCTCGCACAGCTTGTGCGAGTGAATAGAATTTATAAATTTTAGTACCTGTGCGTACGCACACTTTCAAAATCTTCCTGGGTGTGCGCACGCACACCCCTGTGCTGACGTACACACCCTATTTCATAATTTTAAACTTTGTTTTCAACTGTTTCACCTTCCCGACAAGGTTGTAAGCTTCTATAATACCATTTTAAGACTCTTTGACTTATTTTCGGGTACTAGAACATGGAAAAGGTCCTAGGGGTTTGATTTGGGTTTTTCTCAGAATAGCTAGCAGACGGAAGTTTAGGTTTCTGGTGTATTGTAGAACAGTTAGTTGAGTGGGAAGGAAGAATGGTGCATATGGTGGTTGTTAACAATGGATTGGGAAATTGATGAACTAATGAGCTCGGAATGGAAGTGATGAATTGATGATGGTTATGATGAGTTGAAGACTCAAAGAGGAATGATGATCTTGTTGAATAATGAGAGTGTGCTAGGCACTATATCCTTGGGTTAAGTATGATAGTGTGCAGGGTATTATGTCCCTGGGATTGAATTATGATTGATAATCTTTTCTGCTGAAAGAGTGTGCCAGACACTATATCCTTGGGTTATGCATGCAAGTGTGCCCAGCACTATATCCGTGGGTGAATGGCGTATGCCCGGCACTATATCCGTGGGTCAATAGAGTGTGCCTGACACTATATTTGTGGGTGCGGTAGAAAACTGACATCCGAAAGGATATGTCGGGTTGGCATTTATGGACCGACAAGTGATATCACGAGCCAATAGGATATGCATTCATCATATGCATCTTTTACGTGCTTGTTTGCTTTGACTACGTGAGTTTGCCTAGTTGTATAATATGCCTTTTTGCTTACTTGAACTACTTGCTTTATATGCTTCTACTTATATTTTATTTGTTTGCATTAATTGTGATTGTCTGGTGCTAAGAAGGTTAGGTAGGCGGTGGCGATGGAATCGCACGAAAGTAAGGTTGGCGAAGGCTGTGGGATACAGCGGTGTGATTAGTATTAGTTAGAATCCCCCCTTAAGTTTAGATAACCCTGGTTTAGGTTTAAGTTCTTTTATTTATTTTGTTCTAAGCTTGAATATCAGTATGTAATGTGGAGTTCTAGGATTGCCTTTGGTGTCCCGAAGCCTTACATCTTACATCAGTGGGCACAGTTACCATACTGAGAACCTCCGGTTCTCATTCCATACTTTGTTGTTGCTTTTCAGATGCAGGTCGTAATCTACTTCGGTGAGATTGCGGATATGGTGACAGAGCAGAATATGGTTCCTGCTTGGTTTATTTCTTATTTACCTTATTATAGTTACTCTCACATCTCTTTGTATTTTATTTTATGGCCATAGAGGCTTACTTGAGAGATAGGTTGTATAAGATGTTTTAATTCCAAAACTCCGTATTTATCTATTTGTAACTAGTCGGCTTAAACTCCACAAGCTGTGGCTAGTTCCCGATGATCTATTATATTATATTTATATATGTTTACTCTCTTGCACCTATATCTTGTGTCTTGTGCTTTAGCTTCGTGTGAACGTTTCGTCCTCGTGAGCCTGAAGGATGGACCGATTGTGCTTCATTGCATACTATGTGTGTCTTTTCTTTGATGCTATTAGGTTATCTACTTGATATTTCATAGCATGCTTGTTTGTGAGTGCCTGTTTGGGGTAAATGAAGCACTAGGCTTTTGATATTGAGACTGATCACCTTGATATCGATTGTTTAGTGTAGACAGGAACCTTAATGACCACTCGTGGACAAGGTCGTACGCGTTCATGAGGAGAGAGTAAGAATGAGCAACTAGTTGATAACCATGCCGAGTTCATGGCGGCCAGGGATGGACATAAGGGGAGGCGAGTGGCGGCCTCAGCCCCCCAACTTTTTTTAATTGTAATAAGTTATTATGTATAATTTAATTTTTTAAAAAAATTATTTAATATTTAGTCTAATATAAATAAAAGTCCAGTCTAATTTAAATATTAATAATTTTTAATATCTAAAAAGTAAGTAACAATATTAAAGAAATCTGAAAAAGATATTATTACTAATATTTTTTAATTAAATAAAAATTTTCAAATCTCATAAAGTGAATTCTTTTTCTTCTTGTGGCCGTCTTTTTTTATTCATTTGATATTAATTCTCTCTGTTTCAACTGCTACAATTAAGAAATCTTTTTCAACCATGAATATTGTGAAAAATAACTTAGAAACAAAATAAAAGATGAATTTCTTATTAATTGTCTTTTAATTATATTGAAAAGAAAATTACTGAAAAATTTGACACAAATTCCATTATCGGTGAATTTTATGATACGAAAAATCGACCACTTCGTTAGTAAAAAGTATACACATATTTTTTTACTTTAAAATATATTCTCTGTCGATATATTTTTGTAATACATCTTATATTATATAATTTTTTACATAATTTTTAATATTATATGCGTTATTGCCCCCCTCCATAATATTATTTCTGGATCCGTCCCTGATGGCGGCAATGGCGAATCTTGCAAACATCATGAGGGCTACCGCTACTGCGATTCTGCAAGCTGTGCAGAGGTTAGGCCAACCGGCCAGAAACGGAAACGGAAACAAAAATGGTGAAGGAAATGCGAATGAGAATGCGGGAGGAAACGGAGATAACACGGGAGGTGCTCCGATGACCTTGGCGACCTTTCTCAAGGTTCATCCTCCGAGTTTTTGAGGTTCAACTAATCCCATGGAAGCGGATAACTATTTCCAAGCTATGGAACACGCACTACAAGCGCAGCATGTCTCGCATAACCAATACATAGAGTTTGCTACCTACCAACTTCGGGAAGAGGCCCAGCATTGGTGGTAGGTAGAATGCCGCTTGCTACAGCTCCAGAATGCAGATGTTCCTTGGGATGTATTCCAAACGGCCTTCTACAAGAAGTATTTTCCTGAGTCTGCAAGGGAAGCAAAGGAGATGGAACTTATGCAGCTGAAGCAAGGTTCCTTGTCTGTGGCAGATTATACGAGCAAGTTTGAGGAACTTTGTAGGTTCTCTAGCGCATGTCAGGGTGTCCCGGAAACCTATGAGAGCTAGAAGTGTATCACGTATCAAAGGGGTTTGAAGGACGACATCATGACTGCTGTGGCTCCTATGGAGATTCGTATTTTCTCTGATTTGGTGAACAAGGCAAGAGTGGTTGAAGAATATGCAAAAATGGTAGCCTCATCAAAGGAGAATTCTTGAGGAAATACTTTAGTATATTTTTATTAGTTTTTAAGCAAAATTCACATTTCTGGATTTTACTATGAGTATGTGTATTTTTCTGTGATTTCAGGTATTTTCTGGCTGAAATTGAAGGACCTGAGCAAAAATCAAATTCAGATGATGAAGAAGGACTGCAGATGTTGTTGGATTCTGACCTCCTTGCACTCAAAATGGATTTTTGGGAGCTACAGAAATCCCAATGGCGCGCTCTCAATTTCGTTGGAAAGTAGACATCCAGGGCTTTCCAGCAATATATAATAGTCCATACTTTTCCCGAGTTTAGACGATGCAAACTGGCATTCAACGCCAGCTTTCTGTCTTATTAACGCCAGAAACAAGTTGCAAGCTAGAGTCAAACGCCAGAAACAAGTTACGAACTGGCGTTTAACTCCAAAGAAGGCCTCTACACGTGAAAGCTTCAATGCTCAGCCCAAGCACATACCAAGTGGGCCCAGAAGTAGATTTCTGCATCATTTACTTGTTTCTGTAACCCTAGTAACTAGTTTAGTATAAATAGAACTTTTTGCCATTGTATTAGACATCTTGGGACGACCTTTTGGAATATATTTGAATCATTTTTAGTCCTTAGACATTGGGGGCTGGCCTCACGGCCATGCCTGGATCATCATCACTTATGTATTTTCAACGGTGGAGTTTCTACACACCATAGATTAAAGTGTGGAGCTCTGCTGTTCCTCGAGTATTAATGCAATTACTACTATTTTCTATTCAATTTATACTTATTCTTGTTCTAATATATCCATTCGCACACAAGAACATGATGAATGTGATGATTATGTGACGCTCATCATCATTCTCAACCTATGAACGCGTGCCTGACAGACACTTCCGTTCTACATGCAAACGAGCTTGAATGCATATCTCTTAGCCTTCTGGTTCACGATCAGAGTCTTCGTGGTATAAGCTAGAATCAATTTGTAGCATTCTTGAGATCTGGAAAGTCTAAATATTGTCTGTGGTATTCCGAGTAGGATCTAGGATGGGATGACTGTGACGAGCTTCAAACTCGCGACTGTAGGGCGTAGTGACAGACGCAAAAGGATAGTAAATCCTATTCCTACACGATCGAGAACCAACAGCTGATTAGCCATACGATATCTGTACATGGTATTTTTCATCTGAGACGAGAAATTCGACAGTTGATTAGCTATACAAAAACCGTAGAGGACCATTTTCACTGAGAGGACGGGAAGTAGCCATTGACAATGGTGACACCCAACATACAGCTTGCCATAGAAAGGAGTATGAAGGATTGAATGAAGGCAATAGGAAAGCAGAGATTCAGAAGGAACAACGCATCTCCAAACGCTTATCTGAAATTCCCACCAATGAATTACATAAGTATCTCTATCTTTATTTTATGCTATTTATCTTTTAAATTATTAAAACTCCATAACCATTTGAATTCGCCTGACTGAGATTTATAAGATGACCATAGCTTGCTTCAAGCCGACAATCTCTGTGGGATCGACCCTTACTCACGTAAGGTTTATTATTTGGACGACCCAGTGCACTTGCTGGTTAGTTGTGCGAAGTTGTGAAAAAGAGTTGAGATTACAATTATGCGTACCAAGTTGTTGGTGCCATTGAGATCACAATTTCGTGCAGCATTAATCCGGACCGGTTTAGGGTCTGGTTCATCAATTTTCTGGTCAAATCGGCCGGTCAGGTCCGAGTTTGATAACTATGATTCCAAGGTTCCAAACCCTTGGTTCCACTTCAAATCCACACAACTTCTCGCTCCGAGTTTCGATCACCGCACCATTTACGGTCACGCGTCTGCGGCGTTTAGCTCTACAAAGCCCATAACATTGTAAGGTAAGGAAGTCACATTTTCTTGATCAAGTTTCTCATTTCCAGTTTCAAATTCCTTGGGCTATGGTGTTGAGATTTTGTGTAATTTCGGTGTTTAGGATCGAGTTAACTTGGTGGACTTGTCGAGTCTTGCCCCAATTTCCCATTGGTAAGATGAAAATCCTAGAACTCTAGTTAATTCTCTAATTTTGTGTGTTGGGTATTAAATTTGGATATGTACATGTGTGGTAATGCGACATTATGTGTATATGTATATATATTAATTGGAGCTTGATTTGTGGACACTTGAGTCTTGGTGGAAGATTTGGTGATGTTGCCTTGGTGATTTCGGATCTCTTGGGGCTGTGCTCGGTGCATTAGTGGGAGGTCTCGGGAAATACGTAGAAATCGGCTAATGTATGGTTTAGATTTTGCGTATTTAATATATAATATTCTGTAAAAACTTAAGCTAGGTGACCAAAGAATAAGTTGGAACGTATGAGTATATTTAATGTTTAGTAACCTTGATAAGAATTGTGATATGGATTTGGTGTTTGTTGAATAAGTGTTAAGTGATATATTGTGAGTTTAATGTTGGTTGGATTAGTGTTTAGTGATGAATAGGGATATGCTCATCTTGTTGGTCATTTGAGATGTTGATGCATGATATGATTGAATTGAGAAATGGTAGGATGAGGAGATTGTTGTTTGTTTTGGATATCGAAATAGCTTGTTGAATGATGTATTGATGATAGTTGGCAAGTTGATGGTAATGAAATTGTATAGGAAATGGAGTATAGATGATCATGTTGATATAAGTGAAGTTAAAGCATTAATATTGTTGAAAATTAACGTTTAATGGGTGATTGTTGGATGTGGAGTGATATTGCTATGATATTGTATGAGTTGGTGCTGAATTTGAATGTTGTAGGTTGGTTTTTGAAAGGAACTTGCAAAAAAATTGAGTTTTGAGGTTTTGGGTAAAAATTGGTTTTTGGCCAAACTGCAGCGAGCCATAACTTGGCTTCCAGACCCTTGAATGGTTTCAAACTTGTTTTATCTGAAAATTGGGTCCGTGAAGTTTATGCCGTTTCGAAGAATGAAAGGAAAATGATTTAAGACGAAAAAGTTATGTGCGCTGAAAGTTTGGGATTTAAAATAGCAATTTTGCAGCTTTTTAGGCTTAGTTAAATTTTTGGAAAAACGCATTTCCATGCGTACGCGTGACATGGAATTTTTGCGTACGCATATACCCCTTTTTGCAGACAATGCTACTGCCTGGTTTGCATACGTACGCGTAATCAGGGGATGCGTACGTGTCTTGGCCTAAACGCGTACCGATACGTACTCGTGGCCCTATTTTCAGCAAAAATAGATTCTATGTTTTAAAGCTCTAAATCGAACCTCTAGATTTCTACTTTCATTTCTTTAGTCTAAATATTGTTAGTAAGCTTAACAATAGGATGAAGCTAGGAAAAAGGAGGTAAGTTAGAGATGAAGGAAGATAACTAAACTAAAGATTGGAAAAGATGGCTTTTATTTTGATAAGATGATGGAAGAGAGATATATGAGGCAGTTAAAAGAATAATGTAATATTGAGATTAATGAATGAGATAATCATGGACATTAACGAAATGAGGACGATGAGACGAGTTATGAATTTATAATTGTGTATCATAAAATATAAGAGGAATGAGTAAATGCTTGTGATTTATTGAGAAAGTGCAGTAGTATCGCGAGTATGCAGGAGATGCATATGTAAGCTAAAGATTGAACGTTATTGAGCTTGGGGTGTTGTCTCCCCCATGTCAGCCAAAGATTAGTCCTATAGATAACATTGAGCTTGGGGTATTGTTTTCCCCATGTCAGCTTGGGGTGTTGTCTCTTCTCCCCATGTCAGTTTGGGATTCGTCACATGGATATTATTGAGCTTGAGGGCATTCTCTTCCCCATGTCAGCTTAGGAATTCTCCCTATGGTGTATTTTTGAGCTTCAGAACATGTCGGGATTGCTACGTAACCAACAGTTGATATCAACAGCCATAGGACAGGCATGCATCATATGCATTTGTATGTATTTCTTGTTTGTGCATTAATTGGAATTGCCTAATTGATTAAAATATGCTAATTGTCATAATTGATATCTGTATTATCTGTATTCTACCAGTGCTTGCTTTGTCTGCCTGTTTGTCTTTGTAATATCGGAGATGGAGAAATGGAGGAAAGGTGGAGAGATTGAGGATTCTATTTAAGTTTCAGCTAGATTTAAGGAGTTGATTTAGTTGAGAAAGCCTTAGAGAACCACCCTGATTTATGGTTTCTGTTTAGTTCTTTAAGTTTTATAATCTAAGTATCAGAGTTTTAGGATTGCCTCTGGCATTCCCAGGACCTTATATATTTTGTGCGTGACACCTTTACCATGCTGAGAACCTCCGATTCTCACCCCATACTGTGTTGTGTTTTTCAGATACAGGTCAAAAGGCTCCTCGCTAGGCGTCTGGACTTCCGCAGCGAAGTAGTTCTTGGATTTATTTTGATATATAGCTTATGTATATACATATACTTAACTCTCTCTGATTGACTTGTTATTTTGTTCCTCTTAGACGTTAAGAGCTAGGGTTTTATTTATGTATATGTATATATGTATGTAAATATTCTCCGGCTAGCTTTGACTTCGCAGGCTGAGTTAGGAGCTTGTTATTATCTATCTTTTTGGCTCTCTACTCGTAGTTTCTGTTATATTATGTTCGTTGACTTTCGGTTTCTTTGCACGCAAGTAATCTCGTTCCCTGAGCGTTGCGCTTTTTATTTTACGAACTTTGTTTTACCTGCTTTTCAAGGCTCCTAGCTAAATATCTCTTTCACTATTATTATTATTATTATTATTATTATTATTATTATTATTATTATTATTATTATAATATTTACTTTTAGAGGTCGTAATCCTTTACTATCTCAGTCTTATGACTTAAGCATAAGATTAAGTGTGATAGGGTGTTACAAAATCAAAAGTAGAATATGATAGCACAAAAATTAAAAAATGATAAGAGAAATAAAAATTACATGTTATCACTTGATTGATTTACACTGCTATGATAGTTTGTCTGTGTTAAAAACACAAGATTATTTTCACTTGCCAAATTTACATGTGGCATTCTGAAAATAAAATAAACATTATTCAGTAAAACTAGAGTAATTACATAAGGTTTTAGAAAATTTTAGCAAAGAAAGAATTTCAGATATTGAATCTTACATTTATAAAGAATCATAGTGAGTTTGGGTGGAGTGGAGCCCAATTTCTGGAATATTAGTAATTTTTGTCTACATCCTAAAAAAGCAAACAATCATGAGAAAAAAAACACAATAAAATTAGAAAAATACACCAAAAAACACCACATGTTTTCTTTTTTTGGATTCAATTCTGAAAAAGCAAACAATCCTCAGACAAATGAACACAATAAAATTGACAAAATACACCAAAAAGAAACTCTTACTTTTTTGCAGGCCTTTTAATTTTTTTCTTCAATCTTCTTTTTCTTATTTCCTTACTTTCTTCACTTCTGATAATACATACATAAAATTCTGTTAATAAATAAAATTTTAACGAAAATGAAAAACATAGTATTACAATGATAGTTTTTTGAATTTTACTCATCCTCAGATTCAGTTTCTTTTTCGGAAGATGAATTCTCAATAATGTGCTTTTTTTGGATTGCATACTGAAAAAACAAACAATCATCAGACAAATAAACATAATAAAATTGATAAAATACACCAAAAAATACTACTTACTTTTTTGCAGGTTTGTAAAATTTTTTGGTCAATCTTTTTTTCTTATTCCCTTACTTTCTTCACTTCTGATAATACATGCAAAAAATTCTGTTATTAAATAAAATTTTGACCAAAAAGCAACACATAGCATTATAATGATAGATTTTGAATCTTACTCATCATCAGATTTAATTTCTTTCTCGGAAGATGAATCCTCAATTATGTGCTTCTTTTTTTTTTGGATTTCATCTTGGAAAAACAAATAATTATCAGGCAAATAAACACAATAAAATTGACAAAATATATCGAAAAATAATATGTACTTCTTTACCATCCTTTTTGGTAGTTTTCTTCTTTTTGGTGTCTCATCTGAGTCATGTTCAGAATCAGACTCAGACTCAGCAACACTTTCACTTTTTGAACAAATAGTCTTTTTCTTTTATGGCTTCTTTTGTTCCTTCTTTTCTTCATTCCTTTCTCCCTTCTTTTTGTCTTTTGGTTGTTTTCTCAGTTATGTTCTTTTCACGTTGCCCTAAAATAGAAAAAATATTTGTTTATACAATATATTTAAAACAAATACACCCCGAAATTAAAGAAAAAATTCTGTTGAGTTACCATATCATTCTTAATCTCAACTTGTATTCTTTTAACCAGTAATTTTTCGGTCCAACGTTGCACCCATGGTGGTCCAGGAATTGCATGTACTGACTTATTTTTGTGTGTGAATTCATGAAAATATACAATCATCAAAGCAAAGAGGTTGCCATTAACAGCATAATTCTTTTCCAATGTGTGCTCTTTAATGCGGTTGATGAGAAAGTTGAGCACATGACCACTCCAATTCTGTTCACGTATTGTGTCCACGTGAAGAATGGGCGGCATGTGAACCGAAGAAATTTTGTTTATCGTTGTCGGCAACAAGAAGCACATTTGAATATAGAGCATGAATGTCTTCTTGAATTTCAGCCGATTTTCTTCCTCATCGACATTCATCTCCATCATAGAGCTTGTCAATTTCGACAAAGTTTTGTCTTAGAAGTTTCTAACAACTTTCTTATTCTCCTCACTAAATTCTTGAAAATTAATTTTGGCTGATAGTATAGCCTTGCAAAAGCAGTAAAAATATTTCAATAACACAGAAATAATTTGATAATACACCGAAATTTTATTTACAAAATATATTACAAAATAGATTTCTACCAGATATAGTCAAGCCAAGGGCAGCTGCTATATTTTCTTGGGTAATCTTGATTATACCATATCGTGTGTCCAGTGTGTTATTATACAGATCGAATGAATATGCCAATTCTTTCAATAGCTTATGTGGCACATTTATGGGAGGGATATGCATCATACCAGCGAATCTCAGTTCTTGAACAATGACTTTTTTTGTCATCGCTCATGTTGTGAAATTTATCGTGAATGGATCTTGTGGAGCATCTCAAATCATGATTTTTCTATAAATAAACTATATTTATACAAAAACAATTGAATTGTTCAAACACATATACGCTTACATTATATTTTGACGCTTGTTATTTTGTCATTTTTCTGTAAGGAATTAAAAAAAGGTTAATAGGTAACAAGAGCACCGGATGCACCTCAATTCACATGAAATACACCGAAAGACAAACTAAATACACCGCTATTATTTTTTGATTATATCACACAATGAGATAAAAAAGACATACAACTCAATCAAACATGCATATAATGACACCAGAAACACTACAACAAAATTTTATGGGATAGTTACAAGAAAAAAGGACAAAAAAATCAAGTGCAACTCAATTCACATGAAATATACCGAAACGCAAACCAAATACACTATTATTATTATTTTATTACATCATACAATGTGAGATAAAAAAGACATACAACTCAATAAAACATGCATAAAATAATACCAAAAGCACTACAACAAAATTTTATGGGTAGTTACAACAAATTCATGAACAAAGTTCTTGAAAAATGGACATAAACATATGCAAATCACTCAAATATGTACAAAATAATATCAAAAGCACAAAAACAATATTTTATTGTCTAGTTACAGCATAAAGAGGAACCAAATACACTGCTATTATTTTTTTATTACATCATACAATGTGAGATCAAAAAGACATGCAACTCAATCAAACGTGCATAAAATGATATCACAAGCACTACAACAAAATTCTATGGATGGTTACAACAAATCAATGAAGAAAATTCCTGAAAAATGGACAAAAATATATGCAAATCCCTCAAATACATTCAAATATAGCTTAACCTATGCGTAACATTTTTACACCAACCTAACACAGTTATTACCAAATGAAGCATATAATGAGAACAGTAATACGTAATTCAACGCAAGAACACAAAATAAATCTACTAAATAAACAGAAATATCATTATGTAGTGTTTTGCAATCGAAATGAGAAAGAGAAAAGTAAAAAAACTGGATGATTAGTGAATAGTACCTTCAATAATCTTTCGTGTTCTCTTTCTGTGTTTCTAGATGAAGATTTCGAATTTAGCTTTGACACTTTCTTGACTTTTCGCTACGATTTTGAGAGATTTTTGAAAGATTTTGAGCCTGGTTTGAATTTTGAGCGTTGCGGTTTTGATCAAGGGAGAAAAATCATTTTTCATAATGATGTTTGCACTATTTAACAGTTGGGAGAGTGTCCAAGGTTCGAAAAATTGGACCGGTCATCAAACTGCTCTAGCTACTGGTTCACTGGTTTACTGGTCCAACCGGTCTAACTAGTGGTTCAACCGAAAAAACCTTTTTAAAATAAAATAATAAATAAACTATAAATAAACATCCTAAAATATAATTATAGTATAATATAAATATTAAAATAGTTTTCAAATTTAAAAAACTACATTAAATGTCATCAATTAAATTCATATAATCTTATTAATATACAAACTCAAGTTAAATAGTATAAAAAATTTCAAATATTAAATATCAACATAAAGATTTATCAATCATCAAAACCTCAAGATGTTCTTGTGAGTTTCTATTTTTTTGGAATAATTATTTAAATATATTATGTAATTATGATTGTGATTTCAACTATTGTGCTAAAGAAACCTTCAAGTAACAAGGATATGTTGATGGTGGTGGTGTCTTCTGAGTAGGGGTGTCAGGCGGGGAAGCCCGCCCCGCCCCGCCTATCCAGGCGGTCCCAAAATCCTAGCCCGCCCCGCCTAATGGCGGGCTGGCGGGCTAAGCCTGCCTAATTAATTGTTTTTTTTTATATTTATAAGGAGATATCTAATATCTTCTATTTAAATCAATATAAATACAAATATTAAATATAAATAGTCTTCAAAATAAATAAACATAATCCAATTATCCAAAATACAAAAACATAGTTATAACTTATAAATAGTCCCATAGACAAAATAAATATATAATCCAAAGTCCAAAAACATAATTATAAATAGTCTTCAAAGCAAATTAAACTTAATTTAATACACTTAATTTTCATCTTCATCTTCATATAAGTCAATAACATCATTGGAACCAACTCCTGAAAAATAGCCTTCTCCTTTTGCAATATCTTCCTGATCTTTATCTTCCTCTAGAAAAAAGTAATTAAATATATTAGCAAAATAGTACATAATAATGTACAAAATCACTCAAGTATGTATGTCATAAATATAATATACCAAAATCATCATATCCACGTATCCAATTTCTGGTGCAAATCACCGCTTCAACATTATCTGACAACAAACGACTTCTATACTTATTCAAAACATGAGAACCCATGCTAAATGCAGATTCTGAAGCCACGGTAGTAATGGAATGCTCAACAAATCTCGTGCCATTAGTGATAGTGTTGGAAAACGATGATGGTTGTCTTTCCACCATTGCAAAACATCAATGATTGCATCATTGCAAAATAATGTTGCCTCACTTAAATAAATATCCAGTTGGTTCTTTCCACTTTTCACTTCAACTTCTTGATTATGGGACATCAAATCCTTTGCATTACAAACAATATATGAATCAAAAAGCATGAAAAATAAAAAACACATATAATCAAGTAGATAAAAATACTTACAACAACAATTTTAATAAGCTGAGTTCCAATTGCAGAAGATGTTGCTTGAGAAAAATTACTTGAAAGTTGGGAAGAACACTCTACAGTTGTAGAGGAATTTTGGTCATAAACCTCAAAAAGCTTATATAACTTATTCTTCACAAGCTCCACTTTGTCTTTAGCACTAATAGGATCAATCTCATTATAGCAATGAACCAAAGTGTTGAGTTTAAATCTAGGATCAAGAACTGCCCAAAATGCAAGAACAACACTGTATTCTTCCCAATATTTCTTGAACTTAATCATCATTTTTTCTCCCATGTTCCTTATAAGCACTTCATCATTCTTCAAACTATTCATTAAAATAAGCTGGATTTGCCAAACTTGTAAAAAATACAAGTTGGATGTTGGGTAAGAAGTTTTGGACATCAACTTGGTAGTTTCGTAAAATGGTAACAATAAATCACATATCTTTTCAGTTCTTCTCCACTCATCTGATGAAGGACAATACTCCCTAAACCCAACTTCTTTTACTTTATACATTTCAAAAGATTTCTTATAAGGAATAGCACTTGCAAGCATTGCATAAAGTGAATTCCACCTAGTAGGAACATCTAAACATAATGCAGTCGTATACTCAAGTCCCTCAATATCTTCAAAACATTCTTTAAACTTAACCATTCGACTTTCAGATTTTCTCATAAACTTAATAGACTCTCTAATCTTATACACTGCATCACCACATATTTTCATTCCATCTTGGACAATAAGGTTTAAAATATGAGCAGAGCAACGAACATGAAAGAATTCACCACCACACAACAATGAACCATGCACATCCAAAGTACTTTTCAAGTGTTCAACACAAGTATCATTAGAAGAAGCATTATCCAAAGTAATGGAAAAAATCTTTTTATCAACTTTTCACTCAGTCAAAAGCGTAAAGATTTTAGAAGACAACTCAAATCCTGTGTGAGGAGGAGGCATATGACAAAAATTGAGAATTTTACTCTGTAATTTCCATTTCTCATCAACAAAATGTGCAGTCAAACATATAAACCCCTCATTGGTACTGGAAGTCCAAAGATCAGATGTTAAGCAAATTCTATTTGGAATGGAAACTAAAATTTTTTTAAGTTTCGCAGCTTCTCTCTTGTGAACTTTCACTATGTCAGCCTTAACCGTATTCCTAGAAGGAAGTTTCAAAGTTGGACTAATATATTTCACCCAATTTCTAAATCTCCTATCATCAACCATATTAAAAGGCTTATTCCCAGCAACTACATACCCAGCAAACATATCTCTAGCCACTCCTGAATCAATTTTAAGTGAACCCATTTTAAGTTGCAATTCTGCTATAGTCTGACCAATATCTTCATGCTTAATTTGAGTACAACTATCAAGATGTCGTTTTATAGTAGAAGTTCCATATCGCTTACCTCCAGCTTTAAACACTTTCTTGCATCCTTTACACTCAGCACGTTCTACTCCATCCTTATCTGGACCGAGCTTTTCGAAAAAATTCCAAACATCGGAGGTTGCTGGTCTTAGCCTTTTCGAACTAGGTTCATCAACCTCGACCAGAGCAGCCTCAGAACCAACTCCAGTAGTAACAAGGTTACTCACATTTTCAGAATTCATATTTTCTGAAATAAAAGTAAATGTAAATTGTTTATATGAACTAGGTTTTTCAACCATTAGCAAACCATACAAAAAACAGCAAACAATTTCTGAATCCGCATCAGATTCAAGTATTCAGCCAAATATCAACCATTATCAACCATAATCAAAACTCAACCATTATGAAACAACACAAAAAACAAGAAACAAATTCTGAATCTGCATCAGATTTAAGTATTCAGCCAAATATCAACCATTATCAACCATAATCAAAACTCAATCATTATGAAACAACATAAAAAACAAGAAACAAATTTTGAATCCGCATCAGATTCAAGTATTCAGCCAAATATCAACCATTATCAACCATAATCAAAACTCAACCATTATGAAACAACACAAAAAACAAGAAACAATTTCTGAATCCGCATTAGATTCAAGTATTTAACCAACAATCAACCATTATCAACCATATTCAAAACTCAACCATTATCAAACAACACAAAAAATAAGAAACAATTTCTGAATCTGCATCAGATTCAAGTATTTAACCAACAATCAACCATTATCAACCATATTAAAAACTCAACCATTATCAAATAACACAAAAAATAAGAAACAATTTCTGAATCTCAGATTTAACCAAATAGGCAAATATCAACTATTATCAACCATCATCAAAACTCAACCATAATCAGATTTAACCAAATATCAACCATAATCAAAATTCAACCAAATATCAACTCTAATTTACCTATATCAAACAGCACAAAACACAAGACCCAGAGCGTGGAGCAGCCGTGACCGAGAGCGAGACCAGCAGAGTCAGAGGACAAGTCATAAGACCCAGGAGCCCATGACCGAGACCAGCAGGCAACAGCGACGACGGCCAGAAGGAGCAGCAGCAGTGGCTATAACTCAGTAGGCCACGACAACCGAAGATCGACGGTGAGGAACTGACTCCGACTCAGCGACCGTCAGGGGTGAGGACGGAACTCTGAAGTTCGAGCTAAGGCCGATGGACGATAGAAGTGAGAGACTGAGAGTGACGGTGAGGAGCTGAGGATGACCGAGTGAGAGACTGAGAGTGACGGTGAGGAACTGAGAAACTGACGGTGAGGAACTGAGGAACTGAGGAACCGAGTGAGAGACTGAGAGTCGTTGAGGAGACTGGAGACGAGACGACTGAGTACTGACGAGGAACTGAGGAGTGAGACTGTGAGAGTGAGGCAGCTGCAAATCTGGAATTAGGGATTAGGGATTGGGAATTCAATTTAGGGTTTCAGCCGTTTCGCTGGGTGGGGAATGGGGATTGGGTCGGGTCAGGTCGGGTGGGTGGGTTCATGGGTAATGGGTTCAGCAAAAAAAAAGCTTTAGCCCGCCAGGGAAGCCCGCCCCGCCCCGCCAAAGCCCACAGTTTAAACGATTTGGGTTAGGCGGGCTTTTGTCTTTCGACGGTCTCAAATTTCCAGCCCAGCCCATCTTTTTTGGTGGGTTAATCGGGCCAGCCCAGCGGATTAAGGCCCGTTTGCCACCCCTACTTCTGAGGCATCAATGTCTCTTCATCCAGCCCCTCCAATTTCTTCAGCTAAAGCCATAACAAAAGGAATGGTACCAGAAAATGAGGTAGTTAATGGATAATCAAATGAGAAGCTTTTTGTTATTGCAAGTGAAGATGAATAGTCCAATGCACAAGTTTGAATGTAGCAACTTAACAGAACTTAACAGCAACTAAAGTTAAATACCAGCAACAAATAATCACTCTAAACCCTGAAATCAATAACTATTTCAACAAAAATTCAAAAGCATTCAAAACACTAAACCTTCACCCAGCAATTACAAACAAAGCCAGCAAAACCAGCACAACCAGCAACTACAAATCAAAGCCATTAGCAAATTTGAACAAAAAAATTAGGAGCCATTAGCAAAACCAGCAATTAGAAAACAAAGCCAGCAATTACAAAACACAATGAAAAACAGATATGAAATTAAAAATAGCCCCACAACACAATGAAAAATAACAAGTTAGGAACTATCAGCAACTAAAACCAGGAGCCACAACACAATGATTAACCATGTTCTTAACCTAAAGCAGGAGCCATCAGCAATTAAAAACAGGAGCCAAGACCCAAGAAGAGTAAGTTTTCAGCATTAACAAAATAGCAACACAGAGTAAATTTTCAGCAAAACAGAGTAAGTTTTCTTAACCTAAATTTGCCTACAGCATTCAACAATATTGCAAAACAGAATAAGTTTTCAGTAAAATAGAGTAGCATTCAGCAACAACCATTACAAAATAGCAGCATAACAACAACAGTGGCATAACAAAACAGCAGCATAACAACAAGAGCACCTTAACAAGTCACTAATCAAAAATTCCAAATTTAATTAGCAATCCTATTCTTGTTTCGTGCATTTAATTACTCATAAACAAAACTCAACTCCACCTGAATTGTTAATTTAACTTTGGTCTTATGGAATCATAAATAGGAATAAATTACATTGCTCTTCTAAAATTCAAGCAACAACACATGATTTCACATTTTAAAACCTTATTCACCAGCTTCTCTTCTAAATCATCTGGAATATGCGCAAATGCACTTTACAGTATCCAAATATTCAAATACAACAACTCAATAATCTCAAGTTCTCAACTCTCAAGGACAGCAACAGGTATACAACAAAAAAAATTAACAACGAAAGACAGAAGCAGAACCATAACAGAATCAAACAAAATCAGTCAATCACTATAAAACTAAAATTCAAAATAGAAATTAAAGACAATAGAACTGTAAATTATCAATCCTAAACCACAGACAACAATAATTGAAGAAGAAAAATGAAAAATCAATAAATCACAAATTCAAAATTATTAATTAAAAATATTCAACCATTATTCAACCTATTATTCAACCTAGGAATTCATAGATTAATTAACAATTATTCAACCAATAAGGCCATAACAAGTTCAGAGATTATTCAACAATTATTGTTAAAAAATAGTAAAATACCAAGAAGAACAGAGCTGGCGACGGAGGCATGAACAGAACTGGCGACGGAGGTAGGAACAGAGCTTGCGATGGAGGAAGAGAGCTACGCGACGGAGGCAGGAGGCAGGAGGCAGGAGGCGAGCTCGGCGACTGTGCTTCCACTGCTGAGAGTCTGAGACGTTAGCTAAGTGAGGGACCGACTGAGCTTCGAAGCTCCAACCGGCGACAGCGTCAGGAGCAGTCCGGCAGCTAAACGAAAGGGGGGGATTGAGCTCGCCGGTGTTGAGAGGAACGGCCAGTTCGAGGGCGATGGGAGGGACGAGAGAGGGAATGTGTGCTGCGCTGTTGGAAAGTTGGAGGAAGTTAGGGTTGGTAGGGTTGGGGTGTTTCACTAAATGCTAAACGGCTGTGTTTTGGCGTTTTTGGGCAAAATAAGAAAATCGGCTGGGTCCCGGTTCGGTCCGACCGACCGATTCTCAGCTGGTTCAACAGTTTAAAAATGGTTTTGATTTTGGCGGTTTTTAATGTTGAACCAAACCGTAAAGTCACCAGTTTGCGGTTAAACCGGTCGGACCGGCCGGTCCGATCCGATTTTCAGAACCTTGGTTTACACGCACTCTAATCTGAGATTAGTTTCTGTTAGGCTTGGCCAACTTAGTTGAACTTGGTTGCCAAAAAGATTTATGTGTAACAAAACTGTATTATAATATTTTTAAATTTTAAAAACTATTTTACTAAACACATTTATTGTTACTTATGCTTATTAAAAATTATTTTTAATTTAATTTATCAAATACATATATTATAAATTAAAAAAAAAACTAAATTTTAAAAATTTGCTTTTATAAACTATTTTTAAAAAATAAAAATTTTACCAAACTAAGTCATATATCTTTTGGAATAAATATAAATTGTCATTGTTATTTAGGGTTAGTTTTAACTTCGCTTCAAATAATTAGATTCCAAGAAATTAACCAAACCATCTGTTCCGAGGGTTACCTGAAACTGGAGGTCGATCTCGGACGAGATCTTCTGTACTGGTTGGTGCTAACGTGTCCGGCTGGTGGGAGACGGCCGGAGCTGTCGTGTCCGACTTGTTGGACTGGCTGCACTGCTGACCTTCGTCACCGGAGGGTGGGGGGTACCTGCAAGAGACTCCGATGCTTAAGTTAGCATGGGTATTAAACAGGTATTGAGTAGAATCAGAGTATGAGTTATACTTGGGTGCTCCAGTGTATTTATAATGGTGAGATGTGGCCTCCTGTTGATAAGATAAGTTAGTTATCTTATCTTATCTTTATCTTATCTTTAAGTGAGGTCATCTTATCTTCAAGGGAACCGCCTTTATCTTTCTGGGCTTTGGCTGCCTTTAGATTGGACCGTGTTCCTTCGTTTTGGGCCTGCTTTGGGCTCCTTTGGCGAGTTGGCCGAGCTCTTTGAGAAGAGGTCGGGCATTTGGCCGAGCTCTTTGAGAAGAGGTCGGATAGTCTGACCTGAAGAGGTCGGTCGGCTTGTCGCTAAACATCCCGGGTCGGGCAGCTTGACCCAGGGTATGAACAGTGCCCCTGCTTGAGTTCGATCTTTCCATGAGATCATGCTTTTCAGAGCTTCGATCTCTTTGGAAGTCGTGCTCAAGCATCTGTCTGGCTTGTTTCTTCATTGCTTTGCAATCTTTGTAGATTTTCTAGAGGTTTGGTACTTCACAGTCCAACCTCTTTTGAGTGGTAGCGTGGGTTTTCTACCCTTGCCTTCTGGATCACGCCTTGCTTTAAGTTTGTGTTGACAACCATCTGCTTTGGCGAAGTTGTCCTTGCGGCTTGATATCCGGACTTTTAGTGATTTGTCCAATGACTTTTTTTTTTAGTGTTCTTTATGTAGAACCTTTTTTAGTCTCGGATGACGTTCGTAGCCCTGTTTGAGATTGTGCCTTCTTTGAGTGGAGTTGTATCCCTTTTGGCTGAGCACATTTGAGCTTTAGGTTGTTTTTGAACCTTTATGGCTTTGTTCTTTTTTGAGATCATACTTGCACCTCTTCTTTAGTTGACGTCGACCTGTATGACTTTGCCCCTGCTTGAGTTCGGACTTTTCCGTGAGACCGTGCTTTCAGAGTTTCGATCTTTTCGGGGAAGTCGTGCTCAAGCATCCTGACTTTGGTCGATCTTTGAATGGTTTCTCCTTGTGCGAGTCTGATATTGCCCCTTTTACTTTGTTGAGGGGACTTTTCAGCCTTCTTCCGACTTGTTTGTCTTTGCTGTTCGGGCTTTTTAGTCATAATCCAACAACTTTTTAGGTAGTGTTCCGATGGGGAACCTCTTTATAGTTTGTTTTGAATGACTTTTTAGCTCCGTCTTTTATTTGTGCTTTTGCCTTTTAAGAAGTGTCTTTTTCCAAGACTTCGTTTAGCAAAGCATTTCTGGCCTTCCTCTGGCCGTTGCGAGATGTCTTTGTCCTTTTTTGTGGATCTTTGTAAAGTGTCGGTACTTTATTGTCCGACCTCTTTTGATCACTTCTGGTTTCGTCCACTTTCTGTTTGGTCGAGGTGGTCCTTGGGGCTAACTTGTCCGACGACTTTTTAGTGTTCTCGTAGAATACTATTTAGTCAGTCTGAACAATTTTGATAGCCTTGTCGTGGAGACGTGGCTTTTTGGGCGGAGCTATGTCCGTTTTAGCGCACGTTTTTCGTTGGTCCGACTTCTTCTTGTCGGTCCAAGCTGTAGCTTTCATTGGTCCGACTTCTTCTTGTCGGTCCAAGCTGTAGCTTTCGTTGGTCCGACTTCTTCTTGTAAGTCCATTCTAAGTTATTTCTAGTAATCCTCTCTTTTGGACCTTTGTCGGGTCTCTTTCAGGGATTACTTTTTATAACTTTTTGTAGTTTTGTCATGTCGGATCCTGTCGAGTTACTTGGTAATCCTCTTTCTTGGACCTTGTTCAGGTCTCTTTCAGGGATCACCTTTTGTAACTTTATTGTAGGAGTCCGACCTCATCATGTCGGGCTCTTCTAAGTTATTTTTGTAATTCTCTTTTTTTTTTGGACCTTTGTCAGGTCTCTTTCAGGGATTACTTTTATAACTTTGTTTTTGTAGGAAAACGACTTCGTTAGGTCGATCTCTTTCTAAGTTATTTTTGTAATCCTCTTTCTTGGACCTTTGTCAGATCTCTTTCAGGGATTACTTTGATAACTTTTTAGTGGTAGGAGTCCGACTTGGTTATGCCGGTCTCCTTTAAGTTATTTTTTGTAGTCCTCTTTCTTGGATCTTTGTCAGATCTCTTTCAGGGACTACTTGTATAACTTTTTGTTTTGGGCTGACTTTGTTATGTCAGGCCCTTCTAAGTTAAAGTAATCCTCTTTAATAGGGTTGGCCGACTTGGTTCGACTTCTTAACGTTCAACCAGTCCTTAAGTTATTATTTTAGCGATCCGTAAGACCTCGTCAGGTTCTTTTTTAGATCACTTTCGATAACTTCTTACATTATTCTGTGTTCATCTTTGCCGATTTGTAGAAAGTGGTTGTCATCTCTAGATCGTCCTTTGGGTGAATCGCGTTTTCACCTTTATCGGACGGTTGTCTTTATCGTGATCGTGTAGTGAAATTGTTTTTCACTTTCTGCCGATCTGTTGCTTTATAATCGGGCGATGAACTCTGCTTTCACTTTTTTGCCGACCTTGTCGAAATCGGGTGATGAATTCTGGTTTCATCTTTGCCGACTTTTATCATGATCGGGCGGTGAATTTGGTTTTCACCCCGCCGACCTTGTCGTGATCCGGCAGTGAAATTTGCGTTTCAGATTAATGCGTCTTGGTATAGCAGTGAATTTTGTTTTCACTTTGTCGAAATCAAATGATGAATTTGGTTTTCATCGTGGTCGGGCGGTGAAGTTGGTTTTCACCTTGCCGACTTGTCGCTTTGTAATCGGACGATGATTTTGGTTTTCATCTTGCCGACTTTGTCGTGATCGGGCGGTGATTTTGGTGTTTCACCTTGCCGACCTGCCGTAGTCGGGCGTCTTGGTAGGAAACTTTTTAGGGAATCTGTAATCTTTTAAACAATAATATAAAGATAAGAGTGCGTACATGTTAGTACTTACCTTTCTAGGTCGGGCAATCTTTTTGGATCTCGGCCTGGTGCCCTTTTTAGATTGCAGGCATGCCATGACCTTGGTAGCTCTTGCCCTTCGAGTTCGGACAGTCTGTAGCAACCTTTCCCCAGTTCTTCTAAACAACTTGGTATGGTCCTTTCCAGTTGGCTGCTAGCTTTCTTTCTCCAGGTCGAGTTGTTCCGATATCATTTCGGATTAGGATGAGGTTGTTGTTGGCAAAGCTTCGCTGCACTACCTTCTGATTGTATCTTGAGGCCATTCGACGTTTTAACGCCTCTTCCTTGATCGGAGCTCTCTCTCGGACTCTTGGAAGTAGGTCGAGTTCTTTCCTTTGGATTTGGGAGTTGACCTCTTCATTGTAGAAGATCATTCTGGGGGATCCTTCTTTGATCTCTACTGGGATCATTGCCTCCATTCCGTAAATCAATTGGAAGGGTGATTCCCCCGTGGTGAAGTGTGAAGTTGTCCGATATGTCCATAGGACTTGTGGGAGCTCTTCAGCCCAAGCTCCCTTTACGTCCTGTAGTTTCCATTTTAACCTAGCTAGTATGACTTTGTTGGCAGCTTCTGCTTGTCCATTGGCTTGTGGGTGTTCTACGGATGTGAATTGGTGCTTGTAATAATGTTTCTGTACAAGAATTTCTGACTTCTTTGAGCAGTGGCACTAGCTAGGGGTTCTGCCTCAATCCATTTTATGAACACCCCTACAATGAGGAACTTGATTTGTCCCAATCCTTGGGGAAATAGTCCGAGGAGGTCGAGTCCCCTCTTTGCGAACGGCCAAGGTGATGTTACACTGATGAGCTCCTCTGGTGGGGCAATGTGGAAGTTGGCATGCTTTTTGATGTAAAGCTTTGACTTTGTATTTGGGTTTTTGCTCCGTTGTTGCCTCCAAAGGGTGCCCCTGGACCTTCGTGTGAGTCCTGGGATTTCCCTTTTACTGTTGTATCTGACACCTGATATTTTGCTGTAATTGTTTGAGTTGTTGCCCGAGTTGTTTGGTAGTAACCCCATAGTTGACCTATGTCTTTGAGATGTATACTAAGATCCCGGACGGCATGTCTAATTGGCTGGATTCCATAGTTTTTTAATGCGTGTTACTGTGGCTGACCCTGAGTACATCCCTGAGATTGACTTGTTGTGGTCTTGTGATGTAGCCTGGATGAGGATTCTGTTATTGCCCCCTAGTTTGGTGTTGGCTAGTTTTGAAAATGCATCAGCTCGGGCGTTTTGCTCCCGAGGTATGTGTCGGACCTCATATCCCCGAATTGTCTAAGCTGTTGGTGCTGGCTGGTTTTGAAAGTGCATTAGCTCGGGCATTCTGCTCCTGAGGTATGTGTCGGACTTCATGTTCCCGAGTTGTCCGAGTTATTGGTACTGGCTGGTTTTGAAAATGCATCAGCTCGGGCATTCTATGTTTCTATGTGTCGGACTTCATTTTTCCCGATTTGTCCGAGCTATTTTCTGTTTTTGTCCAGGGTCCCCCGAATTGTCCAAGATGTTTTCTGGTTTTGTCCAGGGTCCCCCGAATTATCCGAGCTGTCCTCTGTAGGATTCTTCCACCTAAGTTTGTTTTCTGTAGGATGTCTTTTATGGGCTGGTTGGTCCGAACTCTGATAGTGTGAGCTTGAAAGTATGGGTGGAGTCATCGAGAGGTGAGTATGAGGGTGTAGGCAAACTTTTTCTATCTGTTGATGGTTTAGTTCGGTCCCTTGTAGAGCTTTACTGATGAAGTAGACGGGTTGTTGCCCACTTTCATCTTCTCTGACTAGTGCTGAGGCTATTGTCTGACTTCCCACTACGAGGTGTAATGAGTTCTTCACTTTCCCGTGGTCTGGAAAGAATGGGTGATTGCCCCAAGAATTTTGAAATCTCGGAAGGCTTGTTCGTACTCCGTTGTCCTTTTCAACTCGTCCGACCTCTTTGGTGTGAGGTGGACGTTCAGCTCGTTCGACCTCTTTGGCGTGAGGTAGATGTTTAACTCGTCCAACCTCTTTGGTGTAAGGTAGACTTTCAACTCGTCCGATATCTTCGGTTTGAGGTGGACCTTCAACTTGTCCGACCTCTTTGGTGTGAGGTGGACCCTAAACTCGCTCGATATCTTTGGTGTGAGGTGGACCTTAAACTCGTGTCCGACCTCTTTAGTGTGAGGTGGACCATAACTCGCCCGACCTCTTCGGTGTGAGGTGGACCTTCAACTCGCCCGACCTCTTCGGTGTGAGGTGGACCTTCAACGCGTCCGACCTCTTTTGTTTTTGATTGGGCGAGTTGATGGGATCTTCTCAATGTTGCATATTTCTCGGTAAATATCCACAACAGACACTCGAAGGGGGTGTAATTGTGGTATTTTCTAGGCTTCTCTCCATGTTGATCTTTTTTTTCCTTGGACTCTTTATCCTTATCCCGAGAGGAGTAGGAATGTTCGGTTTTTGAGATCTCTCCTAGTCGAGAGTTTTCCTCCATGTTAATGTACTTCTCTGCCCGTTCCTGTACCTCGTTCCGAGATGATTGGGTACTTCTTGGATATTGAGTGGCTAAAAGGTCCTTCTCGTAGACCATTGATGAGACCCCTGATAGCTGCTTCTGTTGGCAGACTTTGTATGTCCAGACATGTTTTGTTGAATCTTTCCATGTAGTTGCGAAGGCTCTCTCGATCTCCTTGCTTGATCCCTAATAGGCTTGATGCGTGTTTGGCTTTGTCCTTCTGGATGGAGAATAACGGATTGCATCTGAGGCCTCCGTGAGATACATCCTGCTTCTGAAATTGCTAAGATGATAGCTTGGATCTGATGTGCCATCGTACGGAGTCACGTTGGGAGCTTTGAAGTCATTTGGGACCTTTAGCTTTCATGATCTCTTTGGTGAATGGGTCTTGATCTTTGTGGGGGCTATCTTCGTGACTGGATCGAGCCGTCTCGGTTTTGAGATCAACTTCGAGTTTTAAGAGCTTATCTTTTAACTCTCGGCGTCGCCTAGTTTCCCTTCGGAGGTCCTTCTTGACTTCCCGTTGATGCTCGTCTTCTTTTTCAAGTTGTTGGAGGCGGTTTTGTTGAGCTTGTAGTGCTTCCATGATTTCTGTGTTTGCAGGTTACATATCTCCCCCGTTTTGGGGTGTGCTTTTGGGGATGGCGTCCGCGTTTTTATGCGGCGTTCTATCCTCTAGATCTGAATCGTGGTCGTTGTCATGGTTGTCCGCCATGGTGGTGGGATGACTTCCAGGTTCCCCGGCAACGGCGCCAATGTTCCGAGGGTTACCTGAAACTGGAGGTCGATCTCGGACGAGATCTTCTGTACTGGTTGGTGCTAACGTGTCCGACTGGTGGGAGACGGCCGGAGCTGTCGTGTCCGACTTGTTGGACTGGCTGCACTGCTGATCCTTCGTCACCGGAGGGTGGGGGGTACCTGCAAGAGACTCCGATGCTTAAGTTAGCATGGGTATTAAACAGGTATTGAGTAGAATCAGAGTATGAGTTATACTTGGGTGCTCTAGTGTATTTATAATGGTGAGATGTGGCCTCCTGTGGATAAGATAAGTTAGTTATCTAATCTTATCTTTATCTTATCTTTAAGTGAGGTCATCTTATCTTCAAGGAAACCGTCTTTATCTTTCTGGGCTTTGGCTGCCTTTAGATTGGGCCGTGTTCCTTCGTTTTGGGCCTGTTTTGGGCTCCTTTGGCGAGTTGGCCGAGCTCTTTGAGAAAAGGTCGGGCATTTGGCCGAGCTCTTTGAGAAGAGGTCGGATAGTCTGACCTGAAGAGGTCGGTCGGCTTGTCGCTAAACATCCCGGGTCGGACAGCTTGACCCAGGGTATGAACACCATCTATTGCAAGTTTTTTGCTTATATTAATTATTTTTAATTTTTTTACTAATATTATAACCTTATAGATAATAGTAATAATAACATAACTAATAATACATATCTAAATATTTTTATAAATCAAATTCAACCAAATTTAACAATAAAACTTAGAATATAATAATCATAATTAATTTTTATTATACTAAATCAATTTAATTAAATTTGATTAATTAAAAATAATATTAAACATACTTTTCTTAAATAATAAATTAAAATAATACAATCTATATGATAATTATTAGTTGAAATAAAATATAAAAAAATATTTACTTATTTATTTCCTTATTTTTCGGATACACAGATATGCGAATAGCTACACAAAATTCGCAATTCGATTCGATTAGTGTGCAAATCTGATCTGATCTAATCCAATAATCTTGCAGATCAAATTTATATCCGCAATTTTTAAATCAAATTCGAATAAATACGGCGAATATACAGATTGGATCGGATCTATGAACACTCCTAAATATATGTTTTGCTATTTGTAAGCGCCCATCCACAATTTGCAAATCCCTAATCGGTGACACATCAACCGGTCACCATCAAGTCACCGTTTATAGGAAAAAACTAAAAACAATAAAATATTTGTGATTGTATGGATGACCACCAACGCTTTATCCAATTAAAGGTGCTTGGATAATACAAATCTTTAATGTAGACAGTACCATCATTTCCAAAGCTTGAAAAAGCTAATATTGTACAAATTTAAATAGGAGACATAGTCATAAGTAATATACACACACAGCAATAAAATTTTCTCTCTCACTTTATATTACTAATACAATTCTCTCTCTTACTTTATTTTACAAGTATTTTTGAATACTCTCCTCTCTCACTCTTTATATATATTATTAGTAAATATATTAATCATCTTTATTATATTGAGATAGTAATTGTGGTACTAGAGTCTTCTATTTATACTTTTTATTTTATATTTATTTTACAACACGTTATCAACACGAGACTCTGATCAAATTTTAAGAAGACTCAGGCAACAAATTTTTATTATGTCGAAGCTCTCTCACCTTGAATTTAATGCTCTTGATATATCTGGAAACAATTATTTATCATGAATATTAGATGCTGAAATTCATCTTGATTCAATGGATCTTGAAGATACCATTAAGGCTGAAAATAATGCATCCCAAAAGGATAAAGGCAAGGCCATGATTTTCCTTCGTCGTCGTTTTGACGAATGATTGAAAATAAATATCTCACATTAAAAGATCCTGCACATCTGTGGAAAGACCTTAAAGAAAGGTATAATCATCAAAAGACGGTGATACTTTCTCAAGCCCGATATGTTAGAGAAAACTTTCTCAACCTTCCATACCTTGAATGTGCTCCTGCAGCAGCAGTATCGAGAAAGAGAATTTAAAAAATATTCTGAGCTAATTTCTTGCCTTCTTGTTGCTGAGCGCAACAATCAGTTACTCTTAAAAAATCATGAAGCGCGCCCAGCTGGCACCGCCCCATTTTCTAAAACAAATGCGACAAATCATAACCCTAGAAGAGATAAATGGCAAGATTTTGGTAATAAAAAAAATTATGGAAGGAAGAAGAATTATATTCACAAGAAAGGATCCCACCAGAAGTAGGATAAAGAAAGAAACAATGGGCAAAGTAAACCAATTGAGGATAAATGCTTCCGTTGTGGTGGAAATGGCCATTGGTCACGTACCCATCGTACCCCAAGACACCTAGTTGATCTTTATCAAGCATCCTTGAAAAAGGATGACAAAGGAAAGGAAACAAATTTTGTTTCAAATTATGAAAATTCCACCACTCATTATGATGTATCTAATTTCTTTGAGGATTCTGAAGGAAATATTGGCTATTTGATCAATGATGGAATAGCCTAATATGTGTGTTTGTTAAGTATTCATGTGAATAATTTTACTGTGCATGTACTGTTACTCATTTTATTATTATTATTATTATTTGTCTTTGAAGAGAATGACAAGGACATATAATAAAGATGTATGCCTTGTAGATAGTGCAAGTTTGCACACCATTCTCAAAAGTGATATATATTTTATCCATCTTGTGCCAAAAGAAGAATATGTTAATACTATTATTGACTCAAGCAATGTGATAGAAAACTCCGGAAGAGCTATGATTGTATTTTCTAGAGGAACAAAATTCATAATAAATAATGCACTATTATCAACCAAGTCTTTGAGGAACTTGTTGAGTTTCAAAGATATTCGCCGAAATAGATATCATATTGAAACAATGAATGAAGGAAATCATGAGTATTTATGTATCACAACTCATGATTTAAATAAAAAGGTTATATTAGAAAAGTTACCATCACTTTCATTTGGATTGTATTATACTAAGATTAGTGCAATTGAATCACATGCCATTGTAAACCAGAAGTTTACTAGCTCAAATGAATTCATAACTTGGCATGATAGATTGGGTCATCCGGGAACAACCATGATGAGGAGAATTATTGAAAACTCCCATGGACATTCACTAAATAACTAGAAGATTCTTAAAACTAGTGAATTTTGTTGTGCTGCATGTTTTTAGGGAAAGTTAATTTTAAGGCCATCACCAATAAAGATTGGATTTGAGTCCCCTGAATTCCTAGAAAAGATTCAAGGTGATATATGTGGACCTATTCATCCAGCATGTGGATCTTTTAGATATTTTATGGTCCTAATAGACCCATCTTCGATATGGTCACATGTGTGCTTATTATCTTCTCGCAACATGGCGTTTGCGAGATTACTGGCTCAAATTATTCGATTAAAAGCACAATTTTCACAAAATCCAATCAAAGCAATTCGTCTTGATAATGCTGGTGAATTTACTTCCCAAGCTTTTGATGCTTATTGTATGGCTAATGGAATAAGTGTTGAACATCCAGTCGCTTATGTTCACACACAAAATGGGTTAGCAGAATCACTTATTAAACGCCTCCAGTTAATAGCTAGACCCTTACTTATGAGAACAAATCTCCCAACCTCGGTTTGGGGCATGCTATTTTACATGCCGTAGCACTTACTCGTTTGAAGCCAACAAGTTACCATCACTTCTCTCCTATACAATTAGCTTTTGGCTAGTAGCCAAATATTTCCCATTTAAGAATATTTGGGTGTGCGATATATGTTCTCATTACACCACCTAATCGCACCAAAATGGGACCCCAAAGAAAATTGGGGATATATGTTGGATATGATTCTCACTCTATAGTGAGGTATCTTAAAATACAAAATAGAGATGTATTTAAATTCCGGTTTGCAGATTGTCATTTTGATGAATCAAAATTTCCAACATTAAGGAGAGAGAATAAGCTTCCTAAAAAGGAACTTAATTAGAATGCATAATCCTTGATGCATTTAGATCCTCGATCAGGGCAATGTGAACTAAAAGTTCAAAAGATTATACATTTGCAAAGAATAGCAAATGAATTGCCTGATGCATTTTCCGATACAAAGAGGATAATCAAATCTTATATACCAGCAAAAAATACCCCCAATTCGAATTGATGTCCCAGTCGGACAAATAGCCACTGAAGCAAATTTACGCCAGAAGCGTGACAAGCCTGTCGGTTCCAAAGACAAAAATCCTCGAAAGAGAAAAGAGGTAAATACTATTCCTGTTGGAAAAGACATAGCAAAGACACCTGCAGTTGTCCAAAATTCTGATATAATTTTAACGCTAGAAGACGTTCAGGTACCTGAAAATTGTGAAAATGACGAGATCTCGATAAATTATGTCTTTACATGAGAGAAATGGGACCGAAATAAGACAATTGTTAATGAAATATTTGCATATAATGTGACATTAAATATCATGCATGAAAGTAAGAATCTTGAGCCAAGATCATTCGAAGAATGTCGACAAAGGAATGATTGGCAAAAATGGAAAGAAGCCATGAAAGCTAAGATAGACTCACTTGCAAAACGTGAAGTTTTTGGACCTATAGTCCGTACACCAGAAGATGTAAAACCTGTTGGATACCGATGGATATTTGTGAGAAAACGAAATGAGAAAAATGAAGTTGTACGCTACAAAGCTCGACTTGTAGCACAAGGTTTTTTACCGAGACCCAGTATAGATTATGAAGAAACGTATTCCCCTGTAGTGAATGCGATAATATTGCATTATTTGGTCAGTTTATCTGCATATCATAAACTGCATATGCATTTAATAGATGTGGTAATAGCCTATTTATACGGCTCATTAGATTGGGATATTTATACGAAAGTCCCTGAAGGACTAAAGATATCTAAAGCATCCAATAAATATTTGCAAGGGTTATACTCAGTCAAATTGCAAAGATCTTTATATGGTTTAAAGCAATTTGGACGAATGTGGTATAATCGTCTTACTGAATATCTGGCCAAAAATGAATTCAAGAATGATGATATCTGTCCAGAAATCTGCATCTGAATTCATTATAATTGCTGTGTACGTTGATGATTTAAATATCATTGGAACTCCTGAAGAGATTCCAACAATTATAAAACTCTAAAGAAGAGTTTGAGATGAAAGATCTTAGAAAGACTAAATTTTGTCACGGCCTACAGATTGAGCATATAAAAAATGGGATCTTTATTCATCAAACAACATACATAGAAAAGATCTTAAAAAGATTTTATATAGATAAGTCACATCCCTTGAGTACCCCCAATGATCCTAAGATATTTAGATGTGGAAAAGGATCAATTCCGTCCTAAAGAAGAGAATGAAGATATCCTTGGTCCTGAAGTACTATATCTTAGAGTCATTGGAGCGCTAATGTATCTTACTAATAATACACGACCCGATATATCATTTGCTATAAATTTACTAACAAGATATAGTTCTTCTCCAACCAGAAGACTTTAGAGTGGAATCAAACAAATATTTCGATATCTTCATAGAACGGTTTATATGGGATTATTTTATCCCTATGGATCCAAGTCACAATTAGTTGGCTATGCAGATGCTGCATACTTGTCTGATCCACATAAAGGGAGATCTCAAAAAGGATACCTATTCACATATGGTGGTACAGCTATATCATGGAGATCCACGAAACAGACAATTGCAGCAACATCCTCTAATCATTTTGAAATACTAGAGATACATGAAGCAAGTCGCGAGTATTTTTGACTCAAGAGTTTGATCCAATATATTTTGTCATCATGTGGACTGATTGATCATAAGATAGCTCCAACTATCCTGTTTGAAGATAATACAGCATGCATTGCTCAACTTAAAGGCGATAGAACAAAGCATATTTCTCCTAAATTCTTCTTCACTCATGATCTTCAAAATCAGGAGACAATTGATTTCCAACGAATCCGCTTAAGTGACAATCTGACAGATTTATTCACAAAGTCACTCCCAAAATCCTCTTTTGAAAGATTGGTACATAAGATTGGGATGCACCAATTTCGAAACATTAAATGATGTCAATAAGAGGAGGAAACTGTACTCTTTTTTCCTTGTCAGGTTTTTTTTTCCCATTGAATTTTTCTTGACAAGGTTTTTAATGAGACAGTTCCATCACAAAGAATATTGTACTATTTTTCCTTCATTAAAGTTTTTCTCATTGGATTTTCTTTAGTAAGATTTTAATGAGGCATATTCATAATGGTCATCCAAGAGGGAGTGTTACAGTATGGATGACCACCAACGTTTTATCCAATTAAAGGTGCTTGGATAATACAAATCTTTAATGTAGACAGTACCATCCTTTCCAAAACTTAAAAAAGCTAATATTGTACAAATATAAATAGGAGACATAGTCAGAAGTAATATACACACAGCAATAAAATATTCTCTCTCTTACTTTATTTTACAAGTATTTTTGAATACTCTCCTCTCGCACTCTTTATATATAATATTAGTAAATATATTAATCTTTATTATATTAAGATAGTAATTGTAGTACTAGAATCTTCTACTTATATTTTTTTATTTTATATTTATTTTACAAAAATATTTATATATTTCCAAGTAATTTTGTTCTATTTTGAAGAGCTTTTTATGCAGCCTGCATATGAAGGCTAAAATTTTTATAAATGGATAATTTTAACATGAAATACAAAAATATTTAATTATTTTAATATTTTACACTGTTATAACGGTATTTAATAAAAAAATTTTAATTATAAAAGGACTGGTGGTTTGTAATAAAAAATATTATTTTAATTATTAAAACACAAAACATCACCGTGTTTTGTAAAAAAAATATTATTTTAATTATAAAAACACAAATCGTCATTGATGTTTTGTAAATGCCCATACGCAGTGTATACTGTATAACACATTTTGTTCATCGCTGGGGATTTCACACCTAATAATCGAATATTAAAAAGAAAAAGGTTCGCTTATGAATGTGTAAACTTTGTAGAACTTCCATAAGATCAATTCATATCAATAGCAAAAGCACCTTGATAAGATGAGCCAAATCTCTTCTTTGGGCCAGAGAGTATAGTTGTTTCATTTGCTCCAAGAATTCATCGCCCACGCTTATTCAAAATTCACAACATTGATTGGTGGAATAGCACTTTGGCACTAGAGTATACATATTTAGCATCATCTGCACAAGAAAGACCCCAACATAAACAAAATGATACCAGGGGAAAAGGAGATTGCAATGGCACTATCACGGTTAGAATGCACCCAAGACCCAACAATAAAGATTGTCATTAAAAGAAACCTTGAACTCTTTGAAAAACGACCCCTTGAACTTTTCTAGATGTGGATATGACAACTTTTCCATAAATAAAAAATTCAAAAAAAAAATTAAAACACACAATTGGTACACCAAACACTCGTAATACTCAAATAAAAATATGATTGCAATGTTCCATATTGAAGTTCGGAGGACGATTTACAGATAACTGACAATTCTAGGAGGAATAGGCACTTAGTTTAGCTAACATGCACATTTAGGAAAGTTTTTGGTTGGTTTGCACATTCTTAAAAGTTAAAAGCTAAAATGCACATTATAAAGTTTTGGCTGTATTTTTCGTACAATTTCCATCCCAAATAATTCAATTCCATAAACAGATTGTTAACTCTCCAAGTTTTAAACATGCAACAAATGAAGCAATTCGACATGTGCATGAATATGGCTGTATCCACATACACAAGTAAAACCTTACCAGCAATGGTAGCTAAGCTGAAAGCAGAAGGGACATTGGCCTCAGCCTCAACAGCAGCTTTAGCCACAGCAATGCCAACTGACACGCTTTGTATAATATCTAACCCTGCAGAGATTGATGTGAGAGTTCCGCCAACTAAACAATCACCAGCTCCAGTAAGCCTCACAACTGATGCAGGAACTGAGGGCAAATGCAATGCAAAGAGACGAGAACTTCTACCATGTTCTGAAAAAGAATAAGAACTAGGTGGAAACCTTTGCATAACAGTCCTATACAATTCTCCACCAAAACCATGCCGACGAGTTTTCTCTACAGGGATTTTAATGCAGTTTGGCCCTCCCTTACTGCATAAAAATACCCCATTTGAACCCAGGGTCACTAGAACCACTTTGATGCCCTTTTCTAACAAAACACATATTGCTGGTTTCAGAATTTGAAACGACGATGCTGGTGACTGGTTATTTTCCTTATGATATTCTTTGAGCGGATGGGACTCATCGCTCCCAGATAAAGCATTTGCCATTGCAATAAGTTCAACTTCATTTGGAGAAGCAAATGTCACCTAAACAAGGTACAGCGACATGTTACATATAGCAACTTGATCACAATGGATGAACTTTATAAGCAAGAGAACAATAGCCATTGTGGTTGACAAATTTAGATATGTTGGCACACACAAATTAATAAATCTAAAGAATTTTCCACTCATGCTAGCACGAGTTTAAATTAACATGTAATGATGACACCGGTACAGAAATCATGAAAACAAAGACGCACAAGGAGAGTTGCTGACACCAAAACAACTGTTTATAACTATTGTCTATTACAGGATGTTGCAACTCCCAATTTCTCAGACACATTTGACCAAATCATTAAATAGTTCTGAGGAAGAATATCACATTTGTATAAAGTATAGCACTCACATACTCGGCAACAGAACTTATTCTTCGGGATTTAGTAACAGATACTGGCTCAAACCAGACAGGACACTCTGCATCGGCCGCCACTGAGGAGTATTTATGCAAAGGGAAGAAATAAAATTCAAGTTAGTTCATAATCCAGCAAACAAAGACACGGCAGGAGTGTAAAAACGCAACATACATTTACAAGAAGCTTCTAGAGAAGGAGGACTCAGATTTGCATCAACCATTAATACCGGAGCAGAAAGTAAAGTGCTCTTGAAGTGTAAAATCCAGTCAGGTGTAAGATATTTTTCCTGCAACAATGTTATTGAACGTTATATATTTTTCCCATGCTTCTCTCAAAACCAACAACTGTCATTATGGAACTACAGAGATTCTAAGGTACATCTTTTAGCTTGCTTTGGTTTGGAGTATCTTAAGACATGAATGATCTACTTACAATTGCTTGCACACTAGCAACACCAGCTGCCACCTCACCATTAACATCAAATATATTGCACACAACTGGAGTGTCAATAACTTTATCCTTCAAAATACCTACCTCAAATTCATTCATGTACAATTAAATTGTTATTTTACTTAGTCATAACGTATCTATGTGATGAAAGGGAAATAATAAAAAGAGCTCACCCTCTATAGATAGGCCAGTTGATTTCCACTTCTCCAATAGCAGATTTCCTACAAATTAAAAATTATACAGAAATGAGGCAGAATCATGCAAGTTTCTTCCCAAAATTTATTTTCCAATTCCACCCTACATACTATCCTTCTACTAAAATCGCAATTCAATTCAAAACCCCTGGGTTAGATTGGCATGCATTCCTAACAAACAAATTGCATAACTTTTCAGAAAACAATATTATATATTATTAGGTAAAGTATATTTTTTGTCCCTAAAGTTTGGTAAAAGTTTTAAAAATAACTTTAAGTTTTGTTTTGTTTCAGTTTTGTCTCAAAAGTTTTCGATTTGCATCAAATATACCCCCTAGCGGCTGAAAAAATTTAGAACCAATTCAACAACAACTACATAAAAACAACCTTCAACACAAGCAAATCAAATATAATTGTGATGAATTATTGTTGAATTGGTCTTAAATATTTTGAAAATTTAGCTGTCAAGGGTCTATTTGATGCAAATCGAAAATTTTTGGGACAAAATTAAAACAAAATAAAACTTACGAATATTTTTGAAATTTTTGCCAAACTTCAGGGACAAAAAATATACTTTAATTCAAAGTTTGAAAAAGAAAAAAAGAAAAAGAAACAGAGTTTTGTGGTGTGATCCGTTAGACAAAACATGCATCTAAATTCAGGAAAATAAATTAGAAGAATGTTTCAAGTTGCGCCACAAACTAACAAATTCAAAACTAGGCCAGATGAAGTTTCTCTACAGCAGGTGCTCATTGCTGGATAATCCAAGGGATAAAAAAACGTAGCGATGAAAAAGGAATGTGTGGTAAAATCTATTTACCAGCCATGTCAAACCCGAGAGCACTAATCATGTATGGCTTTGCTCCTAGCTTTGACATGCACTCTGCTACATTCCTTGCTACACCTCCTTGAACATAATAGACCTAACATGAAGAAGAATAAGAATTCTCCCTTTAAAGCAATTATCATTTATTCTTTTTGCATCATTAACCAGTTCCGGCTGGCATCACCCTCATCTAGTCATTTAGCATTAGGATGCAATTTTCCATCATCATTATCATCATCACTCGTTAAAAACACCATTTTGTAGCGAGTAAACGAATCGATGGCAATTTAAAACATGTATTTTATACATTTTCAATTTTATATTTATAGGTTATACCTTAGCAACTAATAAGCACATGTAATTTACAGGAACCCCGATAAGAGAACAATATAGAGAACGAGATAGAAAATGTAACCTTGCCAGGAGTTGTGGTTCCTGGTTTAGCAGCGATTGAAGGTGTGGCATGAATGTCCAACACCATGCCCCCAATTATTACTACTTCTGCATCTTCATGCTCCAATTTCACACCTTTTACCACAAGCTTACAACACAAACAACAAAAAACTACCATAAAACTTGTACTAAACTCAACAACACAGACGATGAGGGACAAATAAACAATAATATGAAGAAGAAGAAAAGAATAATATGAAGACTCACAGGATGATGATGCTGCATATTCCTCATACGAAATGCTAAATTGCTAATGATATATATATGAATCTTTAGAGAAAGAAGTAGGGTTTTGTTTGAGAGGGTTCAGCTGAGATTTCAGAGGGTCGCTTGGGGGTTGAGGGACTTGAGAGTGAGAGTGAGAGTGAGAGGGAGAGACAAGAACAGGAAGTTAAATGAAATTCTTTTTCCCATCGTGCCCTCTCCATTTTTGTGATATTCCAATTTTACCCCTCCCAGAAACTAACCATTCTCATGCTGGTGGCTTGTCGGCAGCCAGAGAGAAACTTTAAGTGTCACACTGACACCATTTCGCCGCCGCAAGGATCTTCGCACGATCGGCGGCATCGAACACAATCACTTGAACATCGATCCTCTCCTCCTCTTTCTCTCGAACGGTCCAGAATCGTGGTTCTCCTCTCCGAATCTGCCACCATGATTTCGAGCTCGCCGGTAGAGGTAGCAACTCGTGGCTCAGAAGGAGAGAAAAATGTTAAAATGGTGAGGAGTGGAGAGCAGGGACTGATGGAAGAGGAGAGGGCTGAAGGAGGATGTGGTGGGAAGGTGTGTAGATGGGTGGCGGAGGGAGATGATGGGAGAGGAGGTAAATGGTTGTCGGGGTGGGAAGCGAAAGACGACTGCTGCTAGTGGCACGGGGAGGAAGAAAGGAAGCTGGGTTTTGGATTTTTTTTTTTAATATAAAAAAACAATTTTAATATTTTTAATGTTTTTATTATTAAAAAAACTACTATTTTTATTCGCAAATATTCATATGTTTGACAAAAAATATTAAAAAAATTAATATTATACCATAAAAGATTGGATTCGCCAAATAAAAAATTTTAAATTTTAAATTTTTATTAATTTTTTAAAAAATTACTCAAAATTATTAAAATATCCTCATTTTTTATCGTCATTTGAGTACCTCGCACACTATTCTCTTTTAGTTTTTAGTAAGTGGGAATAGATTTTTTTTTTGGGTTATGCTACGGTGAGGAAAGTTATTTTATTCCTGGTGTGTAGAAGTGATGTGACTATTACTGGAGAGTTACGCGTGTAAGCAGTGTTTAGAAAGAGGGAGACAGCTCCTGCAATACTATCGTGCAATACTTAATAATGCTAAATGCTTTAGCGTAAAGGAAATGATTAAGTTTATGGGCCTTTTTGGTATTTAATTTAAAATTATTTTAAAAGAATATGGATTGGATTGATAGTGGATATTTTTTATCCATCAAATAAATAAAGATAGAATGAATTTTTTTTCATGAAATCTGTGTAGATATAATAATAATAATAATAATAATAATAATAATAATAATAATACCAGTACATTTAATTAAAATATGTTAATCTTGAACTTAGTTTTTTCGAAAAATTATAATTTATTAGCTTTTTTTAAATAAAAGAATAATATTATTATAATAAGAATAAAATGTAACTATAATTTAAAAATTTTAAAAATAGTAATTCAAATAAATAATTTATAAATAAAATTTTTAAATTAGTTCAACAACATTAAAAATTAAATATCTAATATATTAAGAAAATACATTTAAAAATTTAAAAAGTATCAACTTAAGTAAATAACTTTAAATTTAAAGAATAACAATTTAAACAAATAATTTAAAATTAAAAAATAACAACTTAAATAAATAATAATTTATAATTTAAAAAAATAAACTACAAATAACTTGAAATTTAACATATATTATTTTACTCTTATGTAGATGGCCAACTTGAATAAAGTTTAACTTGGATAAAGTTGCAATGATATCAATTTTATGTTTTAAATTTTATTTATTAGTATGTTAAATAGTATATAATGATATAATTAGCTGGAGAAAGAAAATTATTGGTATCATGAAATAGTTTAAGATTAGCTAATGATTGAAAGTTTTCACACTCAAAAAATTGTATGGTTTAGAAAGTGCAAGAGAATGTATTAATGGCATGATTAGGCAATTAAAAAGTGCCTATGTAATTTTTTTCACACAGAAAAACGTATTGAATGTTTTTGAAATTAAAAATTAAATAGATTGAATTTAAATTAATAATTTAATGGGATTCAATTTGATAAAAGTAAACGTATTGGTATTATTTTTGTCGTATATTTAATTATGTTCATTCGTAAATAATTATTTTTTTGTTTTGAAAATAATTATTTTTTGTAATATGCATGAAAAAAATCAAAATTTTATCTTTATAATAATATAAATAGGGAGTTTTTATGTTAATATGGTGCTCATAAATTAAGTTTAAAAATTATTTGCTTAGGTGTTGACACTAAAAATTTTTAAAATTTTATTTATAAATTATAAATTATTATTTTTTTATATTATTACTTTTTAAATTTTTTAATACGCTTTATTAGGTATTTAATTTTTAATATTATTGAACTAATTTAAAAAAATTATTTATAAATTATTTACTTATGTTAGTATTTTTAAAATTTTTAAACTATAGTTACATTTTATTCTTATTATTTAATTATTACTCTTTCATTTAAAGAAAAAAACAAATAAATTATAATTTTCAAAGAAACTAATTTCACATAATAAATTAACAACTAATATGGATTTAAACCAACGTACCGATATGCACAAACTTTTAGAATCGTCAAGTATCTTACAGTATGAATTTAGCTTTATGAGTTTTGACACTTTCAATACTCCTATGTTTGATTACACCTATTTAATTGGTAAGTTTATTGTTTTTTTTTAAAAAATAAAATCATTGATAAATTTATTTATTTCATCGATTTTTTTTAGCAAACTTATCGACAACAAATTCTTTTTATCATTTTAAGTTATTTGCTTAACTTGTTACTTTTTAAATTTTAATTTATTTCCAGTTTATTCTTTTAAATTATAAATTATTATTTATTTAAATTATTATTTTGTAATTTTAAGTTATTTACTTAGGTTGTTATTTTTTAAATTTAAAATTATCTACTTAGGTTGATACTTTTTAAATTTTTAAATACACTTTTTTAATATATTAGATATTTAATTTTTGATGTTATTGAACTAATTTAAAAATTTTATTTATAAATTATTCTTATTATAATAATATTATTCTTTTATTTATAGTACTACTATTATTATTATTATTATTATTATTATTATTATTATTATTATTATTATTATTATTATTATACCTACACAGATTTTATGAAAAAAAATTCATTCTATTTTTATTTATTTGATGGATAAAAAATATCTACTATCAATCCAACTCATTTTTTTAAAAAATTTCAAATCAAATACCAAAAAGGCCCACAAACTTAATCATTTCCATTATGCTAATATATTTAACATTATTAAGTATTAAACAACGACAATATCTACAATCTCTAAAAGTATTGCAGAAGCTGTCTCCCTCTCTCTAAACACTGCTTACACGCGTAACCCTCCGATAATAACCACATCACTTCTACACATGAGGAATAAAATAACTTTTCTCACCGTAGCATAACCCTTTTTTTTCGTTCAATTAAAAGTATAAGGTGCGATTTTTAATTTTTTTTAATTTTTTAATTCTATCTATAAAATATATGATAAAAAATTATACTTTATCTCCTTCCTATAAAAACAAGGCCAAAATCTAATTCTGTAGTAAGCCTACTCCTCACTGTGTCATCATCATTACTATTTTCATTCTTTCTCAAAATTTTCAAAAGTTGTCGTTCCCCATCTTTTTTTATTTTATCAGCCATTGTAATTCTAATCTCTTCCCAACTTCAACCTTTTCTAACAAACTTCACCACAATATCTTTCTCTATCTCTAATTTCTGTCGTAGCTTTAATTCTTTTTATTCATTTTTTGTTGATTCTGAAACTATTTTTGTTTCTATTATTGTTCTTGTTATTTTATTTGTTTGTTTAAATTTTATTTTAAATATTTGAGAATTGTAGATTGTAAATTTTATTTTTCGTTTTTGTTGTGAATTATTATTATTAGTTTCTAAATTTGTTATTTTTTATGGTGATGGTGGTGATAGTTTAAAGAGAGAGTAACGAGTAAGAATTGAGACAAAATAAAATCTCATGACAACAAGCCATCAACATTGAGAGAGATGTGACAGCGATAAGAAGTGTAAAGATGGTGAATAGGGAGTTGAAATTTTGGGTGAATATGGTATAATTATGAGGTCGTGAGTTTCAAATATTATGGTGAGAGGAGTGGCTAGTAGATGCTTGTAAAGATAAGGGTAATTTAGGAATTTTGAATGATTTTTTAAAGAAGTTAATAAAAATTTAGGGATTAAAAATTTTTGTTAGACAAATTCTATTTTTGATGGATATAAGGTTAGTTTTATTTTTTTGTGATTTTTTTTTTGGGTGAATATGGGTATAATTATGAGGTGGTGAGTTTGGAATATTATGATGAGAGGAGTGGCTAGTAGATGATTGTAAAGATAAGGGTAATTTAGGAATTTTGAATGATTTTTTAAAGAAGTTAATAAAAATTTAGGGATTAAAATTTTTTGTTAGACAAATTCTATTTTTGATGAATATAAGGTTAGTTTTATTCTTTTGTGATTTTTTTTTTTTTTTGGTGAATATGGGTATAATTATGAGGTGGTGAGTTTGGAATATTATGGTGAGAGGAGTGGCTAGTAGATGATTGTAAAGATAAGGGTAATTTAGGAATTTTAAATAATTTTTTAAAGAAGTTAATAAAAATTTAGGGATTAAAAATTTTTGTTAGACGAATTCTATTTTTGATGGATATAAGGTTAATTTTATTCTTTTGTGATTTTTTTTTTTTTGGTGAATATGGGTATAATTATGAGGTGGTGAGTTTGGAATATTATGGTGAGAGGAGTGGCTAGTAGATGATTGTAAAGATAAGGGTAATTTAAAAATTTTGAATGATTTTTTAAAGAAATTAATAAAAATTTAGGGATTAAAATTTTTTGTTAGACGAATTCTATTTTTGATGAATATAAGGTTAGTTTTATTCTTTTGTGGTTTTTTTTTTGTGAATATGGGTATAATTATGAAGTGGTGAGTTTGGAATATTATGGTGAGAGGAGTGGCTAGTAGATGATTGTAAAGATAAGAGTAATTTAGGAATTTTAAATGATTTTTTAAAGAAGTTAATAAAAATTTAGAGATGAAAAATTTTTGTTAGACGAATTCTATTTTTGATGGATATAAGGTTAGTTTTATTCTTTTGTGATTTTTTTTTCAGTATCTTAAACATTTATAGGTAAAAATGATAATTTTTTTATTATTTTTAAATAATAAAACAATTATAATATTTAAGGATTTATGTGTTCTTTAAAAAATTGAGTAATTATTCAAATAAGTTTATGAAATTCTTAATAAAGGACATTTTAATTTCTCAAGTTTCAAAATATACAAAATAATTTCTCATATTTAGACAATACATTCTCTCTCTAATTTTATTCATTTAATAAAAATAATTATTTTAAAATTTTTAAAATTTGTCAGATTTTGAAAATTTTTAAATTATTCGGAGATTATTTTATTTTTCACCCTTGAGATCAAATTAAAGAGGATTGTATAGTTATATTATCTAACAGAGATAAACATTGGGATAATTTTGTGTATTTTAAAATTTAAAAAACTAAAGTGTTCGAATTTAAAAATATGAGAAATTGATTTAAATAATTATTCTAAAACTTTTAAAATTTTACATTATATTACTTACCTCGTTAGTAGTGCATATTAAGAGAACTCATGACCTTGAGTGGAAATTGGTCTTCCAACTGTCTTTCATGGTATGTTGTGGTTAAATCACAACTGGTATTCGAACCACTTTAGAAATAACCTCTTGAGGAGAAAACCCCCTCTCAATACCATGAACGCTTTGACTAGTAGCATAGGTGCTTATAGCATGGCGACAATTCTATACATAGGATCAATATATCTACTCCCACTCCATTCTGGTAGTAGACTAGTAGCATAGGTGCTTATAGCATGGCGGCAAGGATAATTCTGTGCCTACAATAATTTGCAACTACATATACCTATATTAAGATAAATGCAATATGAGCTTTGACTTCATCTATCTATTGGTTTTAATTCCTCTTCACTGAACATAAATGATCTATTAAAATTTTCTATTAATAATAATTTTATTAGTAATTATTTAAATTAGTCTTTTTGAAATTTTTAAAATTAGATATTTTAGTTTCTTAGATAACGATTAAGAAAGTGCTAAGCCTTGAGTAATTCAAGGAACTAGGGATTAATCTGGGTGTCGGATTTGTAGGATTAGTATTTTACAAAATTTAATGGTTAGAATAAAGTTAGAGATTGAAAATTTGAGATGCATAATTAAAGTTATATGGATTGTTGATGAACTTAATTGAGTTGAGTGTGGTTGTGCTTAAAATTTGTAAAGTTAAAATCTATAACTAGAAGTGAGGTTAGTGTTTTTTTGAGCCGCATTCGATAGTTAGTACTTTGGAGGAGAGACTCAAACTGAAAAATAGAAACTGGGAGATAGAAACTGAATTAAATCTTTATATTGTGTTTGGTGAAAAGTGTACAAAATTAAGTTATGTTTCAGTATCTTATTTGGTTTAAAATAAAAATAGAGACTTAAATAAGTGAGATTACCAAAATACCCTTACTAATAAAACTCTCTCTCTCTCTCTCTCTCTCTCTCTCTCTCTCTCTCTCTCTCTCTCTCTCTCTCTCTCTCTCTCTCTCTCTCTCTCTCTCTCTCGCATTGTGCCGCCTTTGTTCAGATCCACGTACGCCTTTGTGCCGTCATGTTGTGCACGTTCTCTCTCACTCACGCCGCTTCTGTTTGGGTTCACGTGTTGCCTCTGTTCCCTCACCTTTGTTCGCTATCTCTCTCTCTTCGTCGCCATAGCACAGCACCCACGATCCACTCCGATCCAGCACCCGTCGGTGGCTCCTCTTTTTGTGTCGTTGTCTCCTCTTCTTTCCTTCCTTCCTCTCTTTTCTTCTCTTCTCCCTCTGTTTAGATTTTGAGAAATATTTGATGTTATTATTGGTATTATTGTTCTAATTTTGATATTGTTCTTGATATTATTGTTGGTGATGATAGATTGTAAAGAGGAATAATGACAGAAGTATGGTGGTAGAATGAGAGATGGTGTGGAGTTGGGAGGTGAGAGGTGGTGGTCTTGGCAGTGGCGATAGGACAGAGGTGGCGGTTGAAGAATTAGACGAGGGTAAACTTGAAATTATTAATTTGGGATCAGAGTATTTTGAAAAAAAATTATTTGTTAAAGTTTCAGTCTCTGTTCTTAAAATTTTAGTTTCCTGTGTTCTATTTTTCTAAAAGTACTGAAAAGATTGGAATTTTGAAGACGAAGACTAAAACTAAAATTTTAGTCTCTAACCACCAAACACAATACCGAGTCTCAATCTCCCAATCTCAGTACCAGCACCTCTTATCAAACACTACCTTAGATTTTAAAATATATAAAACAGTCTCTAATATTTATTTTTGTGACCCAATACAACTTTTTAGTTTTAATCTTATATTATCTAATGAAAATACATATTAGAACTATTTTTTGTATTTAAAAATTTTAAAAATCAAAATATTTGATTTTAAAAATCGATTGATTTGAGTAATTACTCATGACTATAACATATCCTCTTCTAACTTAAGTATTAAAACAATCTTTGAATATCATAATATAAGAGTAAACTATAAAAATTATTTATGAAAAAATGACAACTATTTCTAAAAAGTTAAAACAACAAAAATATTCCAAAAAACTTAAGAACATGACATAAAATAACAAAAGAAAATACTATTTTTTATAAATAACAAATAAATTTTATATTTAATAAACGAGTACATTTGATTCACATTTTTATAAAAATATTTGAATAATTATTTTAAAAGTATATCCAAAAAATTAGAGCAAAATTTAATTTTTTAAATATTTTTTGTTATTTCTTTTCAAACACAATTTTGGCCATTCAAAAATCAAAAGTAAAAAAAATTATTTGTCTAAACTTACTAATTTTTAAAGATAAAAATGCTTCATTCTTTTGACTACAGTGACAAGAAACATAACTAAAATTTGATCTCTAAAACTCTTTTTAATAATAAATATATAATGTTTAATTATTTTTATCATACTTTTTATTTTTTTAAGTATTTTATAATTTTAATTTTGAGAAGTATTTTTTATTTGTGTTTAAATTTTTGGGACATTTTTGGTGATTTATCTTATATAATAATAAATCATTATATATGATTATCATATTAATATCCACATTATCTCATTTTTCTATTTATTAAATATGCAAAAAATAATTGTATGAATAATCAAGATGGTAAACACTATATTTTAACTAAAAAAGTTTGAGTTTAAATTAAAAAAAAACATTTATTTTTTATTCAAACTTAAAAATAATGAAATGCATTTATAAGACTAAAAATAATAAAAGATATCTTAAAAAAAACATACACCGAACTCTTCTAAATCTCCTAAATTGAAAAGATCCAATGAGTTTAGAAGGCTCATTTCCTTAGTTGCTATTGAATTTTTGTAGAATATAAAAAAAGAAGAGATGCAATTTTAAAAAAATTAATTTATAGATCATATTATGCTGAAGATATTTTTACATTAAAAAGTAACTATGGCTCTTTTTTATAATAAAAAAATAAAAACATATTTTTTTAAAAAGATTTACTTATAATATTCACTCTTAATTTTTAAAATTTAATTTCTCACAAAATATTTATATATTTAAGAAGTATTTAATTTTAATATACTAATAAGTAATAACGTAGAATATTTTATACAATCATCTATTTACTGTTCAAGCAATTAATTTAAGTAAATAATTATTTTTAATGATATAAAAATTATACAATTTTTATCTTTATACTAATACAAATAAATTTTTTTTATTTTATTCTTATTCTTATAATAATATAAATGAGGAGTTTTTATGTTAACGTGATATTTATACGTTGAGTTTGAGAATTTATTTGTTTAGATGTCATTACTAGAAAGTTTTAAAATTTTATTTATAAATTATAAATTATTATTTACTTAAATTGTTACTTTTTAAATTTTATGTTGAGTTAAGAATACAATTAATTTAATGATGATGACAAACATTGATATATTGGGTTAAATACTCAATTGGGTTTAATTATTTTATTTATTGTGCATGCCCAAACTTGTTTGAGATGCGGCCCAAAGCAATGAAGCCGAATGCACTCAAGGACGATGAAAGAAAATTGATCCACAAACCAAGCTCATTGCCATTCAACTATAGTGAATCAAACCTAAGCTAAAGCTCACAAGTACACCTCGGTTAAATGATAGAGCTTCGGTTTGTGTTCAAACACTAAAGAGGAAGTAAGAAAAGCTAATCAATGAAGACATTGTCAAATCAAGACAATCAAAAGCATGTTAAGTTAAGTCAGAGGTTAAAGATAAATAATTTTCATTTGCATGCAAGTTGATTTCTTCACATCTTTTCCTATTCTCTGCAACGCCGTTTTGGAAAATTTGAAGAAAATGGTGGTTAATTATCTTTGCTGTAAATCAAAGGCTCAAATTGTTAATTGGAGCCAAAGAACAATTTCAAGGGTTTGAATTTGGTATTATCTCTGAGCAAGCTCATCTCTACTTATCTGCACTCCTCAATTAAGCTAAGAAATAAATTTCAAATCCCTAATTTTGGGGGTTGATTGAAGAAAGACAATGGATGATTTCTAAAAGCCCAAGATCCAAGAAGTTAACTTGGGAAGAACCCTAATTGTAGCTCTGACTAAGGTACAGAAAGAAAAATTGAATCTCATCAGAGCTTAGAGAGAGAGAGAGGAGAGAGAGAGAGAGAGAGAGAGAGAGAGAGAGAGAGAGGAGCACTCCGCCAAGATGAAGAACAAGGTTATGAGTTTAGATGCTAGGTTCAGTGCATAGAGTCAAAACTGTGAATCATCATCTCCTTCATTATTTACTGTTTGTATTTTTGTTTCAATGTATATCTTTCTTTGTATTTTGTCTAAGGTAAAAGGCAAGAAAGAGAGGCATTGTGAAAAAGTCATAGAGTGAAAAAAGGTCAAGAAAAACACTTGAGAGAAAAACTAAGAGTGATTTCAGATTTCTTGTGGTTGTATTTTCTGTTTTGTATCATATACCAGAGAGGTATCCCTTGCTAAGTTAGGTAAGCACTTAGTATGGTGAGTCTAGGTATTTGCCTAGCCAAGTCAAGCTTATGTTGAAGTTTGTGTGCCTAGATAGGATTACGTTGGCTCCTAGAAAATTGGTGTATGTAATACTTAGATTGATAGTGAAAATTCTACCAACGTTGTGGTGGAGACTAGATGTAGGTTGCATTGCACAAAGCAACTGAACCAGGATATATGGTTGTGTCACATTTTTCCTTTCTGCTTTAGTTCTGTTTTTTCTAATTTTTATGAGACAAAAAAAATTGTCTTCAGCATAATCCGCTGCACAGACTAAACAGTAGCCAAGTTTTATTTCTTGTTTTAAGACTTGCTTTATCAAAGTTAAAGAAGGCATAAATTCAACCCCCATTCTCTAAGCCTTTTGAAATCTTCAATTGGTATCAAGAGTCAAGGTCTCAAGAATCAAGCTTAACAGCTTGGAGCAAAGGTCCAATGGCGAACAACTTAGGCACAACCACAGTGACCTACACGCTAATAGAGAGTCGGTCAAATAACAGGCCTCCCTTCTTCAATGGAAAGAATTATGCTTACTGACAAGAAAGGATGCGGATCTTCATTCAATCAATTGATTACAACATATGGAGGATAGTTATGAGTACTCCCAAAATTTCAATAAAGATTAGTGTTAATAGAGTGGTGACTCCAAAGGAGCAAGTTGAATGAAACGATGATAACAAAAAGAAGCTGGAGCTGAATGCTAAAGCTATCAACTTGCTACACTGTACTATCAGCTTCGAGAAGTATCGAAAGGTATCTAGATGCAAGACAGCAAAAAAAATTTAGGAGAAAGAGTATGAGATGTTTACCAAACAAGTCAAAGAAACAAGGATTGATATGCTGTAAAAAGAGTATGAGATGTTTACCATGAAGGATGGAGAAAGCATTGATGAGATGTTTGAGAGATTCTCAATCATCATCAACAGCATTGATGCTTGATGCCAGGGCATCTAGGCCAGTTTCATTGACCTTTTCTTTACTGTTTTAGGGTAGTTTCATGCATTTTCCTAGTAAACAAGGCAAGTTTTGGGTGAAAATACACTTACACCTTCATTCAAGCAACTATTGTGAATTTTGCATGATTTCATGAGATTTTTTTGCCAGAATTACATGATATTTTAATGATGCATGATGAGCGGATAATTTATACGCTTTTTGGCATTGTTTTTAGTATGTTTTTAGTATGTTTTAGTTAGTTTTTATTATATTTTTATTAGTTTTTAGTTAAAATTTACTTTTCTGGACTTTACTATGAGTTTGTGTGTTTTTCTGTGATTTCAGGTATTTTCTAGCTGAAATTAAGGGACCTGAGCAAAAATCTGATTCAGAGGTTGAAAAGGACTGCAGATGCTGTTGGATTCTGACCTCCCTGCACTCAAAGTAGATTTTCTGGAGCTACAGAAGCCCAATTGGTGCGCTCTCAATTGCGTTGGAAAGTAAACATCCTGGGCTTTCCAGCAATTAGTCCATACTTTGCCTGAGATTTGATGGCCCAAACTGGCGTTCCAAATCAGCTCAAAATTGCCCAGCGTTAAACGCCGGAACTGGCACAAGAATGGGAGTTAAATGCCCAAACTGGCACAAAAGCTGGCGTTTAACTCCAAGAAAAGTCTCTACACATAGAAGCTTCAATACTCAGTCCAAGCACACACCAAGTGGGCTCGGAAGTGGATTTTTATGTCATTTACTCATTTCTGTAAACCTTAGGTTACTAGTTCTCTACAAATAGGACCTTTTACTATTGTATTTTCATCTTTAGATCTTGGAATCTTTTGATCACTTTAGATCTTAGGATCATCTTTGGACGTTTAGTTCTTAGATCATTGGGAGGCTGGCCTCACGGCCATGCCTAGACCTTGTTCTTATGTATTTTCAACGGTGGAGTTTCTACACACCATAGATTAAGGTGTGGAGCTCTGCTGTACCTCGAGTATTAATGCAATTACTATTGTTCTTCTATTCAATTCAGCTTATTCTTGTTCTAAGATATTCATTCGTACCGAAGAACATGATGAATGTGATGATTATGTGATGCTCATCATCATTCTCACTTATGAACGTGTGCCTGACAACCACTTCTGTTCTACAAGCAAACAAGGCTTGAATGTTTATCTCTTGGATTCCTTAATCAGAATCTTCGTGGTATAAGCTAGAATTGATGGCGGCATTCAAGAGAATCCGGAAGGTCTAAACCTTGTCTGTGGTATTCTGAGTAGGATTCAATGATTGAATGACTGTGACGAGCTTCAAACTCCTGAAGGCTGGGCGTTAGTGACAGACGCAAAAGAATCAATGGATTCTATTCCAACCTGATTGAGAACTGACAGATGATTAGCTGTGCTGTGACAGAGCGCGTTGAACATTTTCACTGAGAGGACAGGACTGTAGCCACTAACAACGGTGATGCCCAACATACAGCTTGCCATGGAAAGGAGTAAGAAGGATTGGATGAAGACAGTAGGAAAGCAGAGAGACGGAAGGGACAAAGCATCTCCATACGCTTATCTGAAATTCTCACCAATGAATTACATAAGTATCTCTATCTTTATTTTATGCTTTATTCATATATCATCCATAACCATTTGAATCCGCCTGACTGAGATTTACAAGATGACCATAGCTTGCTTCATACCAACAATCTCTGTGGGATCGACCCTTACTCGCGTAAGGTTTATTACTTGGACGACCCAGTGCACTTGCTGGTTAGTTGTGCGAAGTTGTGAAATTATGTTTAGACCATGGTATTGAGCACCAAGTTTTTGGAGCCATTACCGGGGATTGTTTGAGTTGTGAAAAGTAGAGATCACAATTTTGTGCACCAAGTTTTTGGCGCCGTTGTCGGGGATTGTTGAGTTTGGACAACTGACGGTTCATCTTATTGCTTAGCTTAGGCATTTTTCTTCAAAGTTCTTAAGAATGAATTCTAGTGTTTCAAGATGATGTTCTTATCATCACCAAAGCTGATTGATTCTCATCAATTTAGCTCTTGAATGCAATGTCCTACTGAAGCTTGGCTAGCCATGTCTAATTTCTTTAGACTGAAGCTTTAGACTAACATTGCATGATTCCTGGAATTCTCATTAAGAATTTTGATATCCTTATTTTCTTTCAATTTTTGAAAAAAATCCAAAAAAATTACAAAATCATAAAAAAAACCAAAAATATTGCATGTTTCTTGTTGAGTCTAGTGTCTCATTTTAAGTTTGGTGTCAATTGCATGTTTTTATTCTTCTTGCATTTCTCGAATTCATTCATGTGTCTTCATTAATCTTCAAGTTGTTCTTGATGATTTCCTTGCTCTGATCTTTAAATTCTCTTGATTTGAGTGTTTTGTTGTTTCTCATATGCATTCTCAATTTGTTAGTGTCAGTAATATACAAACTTCTAAGTTTGGTGTCTTGCATGCATTGTTTATTTGGTCTTAGTTTCATTTTGATTATTCCTCATTATTAAAAATCCAAAAAAATTTTAATTTGTGTCTTTTCAAGTCAATAATACAGAGAATTGAAGATTCAGAACATACAGCAGAGGAATTACACAGAAAAAGCTGGGCGTTCAAAACGCCCAGTGAAGAAGGAAAACTGGCGTTTAAACGCCAGCCAGGGCACCTGGTTGGGCGTTTAACGCCCAAAAGGGTAGTGTTTTGGGCGTTAAACGCCGGAATGTATACCATTCTGGGCATTTAACGCCAGGATGGCACAGGAGGGAAGATTCTGTTTTTAATTCAAATTTTTTTTCAAGTTTTCAAAATTTTTCAAAATCAAATCTTTTTCAAATCATATCTTTTCAATCATATGTTTTCAAAATTTATTTCTTTCTTTTTCAAAGATACTTGCTAACAATTAATGATTTGATTCAACAATTCAAGTATGTTACCTTTTCTGTTGAGAAAGGTTTAATGTTTGAATCATATCTTTTTTTGTTAGCCAAGTCATTAATTTTCAAAATAAAATCTTTTTAAATTGTTTTTCAAATCATATCTTTTCAATCATATCTTTTTTTAAAACCATAACTTTTCAATCATATCTTTTTAATCACATCTTTTTCAAAAAAGTTTTCAATAATATCTTTTTAATTTCTAATTTTAAAATCTTTTTCAAAAATCACTTGATTTCTTTTCCACTCTTAGTTTTCGAAAATCAATTAGTATTTTTCAAAATGATTTTAAAATCTTTTACTTTATTTTCGAAAATTTCTTCCCCTTTTCTCACATCCTTCTATTTATGGACTAACACTCCTCCTCAATGCACAATTTGAACTCTATCTTTCTTGATAAGTTCAAATTCTTCTACCTCTCCTTTTATTTTTCTTTTCTTCTGACACTTCAAGAAATCTCTATACTGTGACATAGAGGATTCCATATTTTCTTGTTCTCTTCTCTTTCATATGAGTAGGAGCAAAGACAAAAGCATTCTTGTTGAGGCTGACCCTAAACCTGAAAGGACCTTGAAGCGAAAGCTAAGAGAAGCTAAGGCACAACTCTCTGTAGAAGACCTAACATAAATCTTCAAAGAAGAAGAACCCATTGCAGCCAAAAACAACAACAATGCCAACAATGCAAGGAAGGTGCTGGGTGACTTTACTGCACCTACTCCCGACTTCTATGGGAGAAGCATCTCTATCCCTGCCATTGGAGCAAACAATTTTGAGCTTAAGCCTCAATTAGTTTCTCTAATGCAACAGAATTGCAAGTTCCATGGACTTCCATTGGAAGATCCTCATCAGTTTTTAGCTGAATTCTTGCAAATCTGTGACACTGTCAAGACTAATGGGGTTGACCCTGAGGTCTACAGACTTATGCTATTCCCTTTTGCTGTAAGAGACAGAGCTAGGATATGGTTGGACTCACAACCTAAAGAAAGCCTGAACTCTTGGGAAAAGCTAGTCAATGCCTTCTTGGCAAAGTTCTTTCCACCTCAAAAATTGAGTAAGCTTAGAGTAGAAGTCCAAACCTTCAGACAGAAGGAAGGTGAATCCCTCTATGAAGCTTGAGAAAGATACAAACAATTGATCAGAAAGTGTCCTTCTGACATGCTTTCTGAATGGAGCATCATAGGTATCTTCTATGATGGTCTGTCTGAACTGTCCAAGATGTCATTGGATAGCTCTACTGGAGGATCTCTTCATCTGAAGAAGACGTCTGCAGAAGCTCAAGAACTGATTGAAATGGTTGCAAATAACCAATTCATGTACACTTCTGAAAGGAATCCTGTGAACAATGGGACGAATCAGAAGAAAGGAGTTCTTGAGATTGATACTCTGAATGCCATACTGGCTCAGAATAAATTATTGACTCAACAAGTCAATATGATCTCTTAAAGTCTGTCTGGAATGCAAGCTGCACCAGTGGTGGACGAAATTGTGATCATCATTATATGTTTCTTGGATTTTGAATGAATATACTCTTAGGGCACTGTTTATTTTCACAACTCCGTTCAACTAACCAGCAAGTGTACTGGGTCGTCCAAGTAATAACCTTACGTGAGTAAGGGTCGAATCCACAGAGATTGTTGGTATGAAGCAAGCTATGGTCACCTTGTAAATCTCAGTCAGGCGGATTAAACATGATACTTAATTAGATTCAAATAATAAAATAAAAATAATAAAAGGGATAGAATACTTATGTAGATTCATTAGTAGAGGTATCAGTTAAGTATATGAAGATGCTGTATGACTCAAGGACGCCTGCCTTCCCACTGCTTCTACTCAATCCTTCTTACTCCTTTCCATAGCAAGCTTTGTATAGGGGTTCACCATCAGCTGTGGCTACTTTCTTCCTCTCGGGGAAATATCCTATGCGGCTGTCACTCGCACAGCTAACCAGTCTGGAGGCATCACCCATGGTTGATGGCTACATCCCATCCTCGCAGTGAAAACTAATGCTCACGCACTCTGTCACAGTACGGCTAATCACCGGTTGGTTCCCTCCCCTACTGGAATAGAATCCCTCTTTTGCGTCTGTCACTAATGCCCAGCAGGTTACAAGTTTGAAGCACGTCACAGTCATTCATTACCGGAATCCTACTCGGAATACCACAGACAAGGTGAGACTTTCCGAATTCCCAGGATCCTACTCGGAACACCACAGACAAGGTTGGACTTTCCGGATCCTCATAAATGCCGCCATCCATCTAGCTTATACCACGAAGATTCTGTTGGGGAATCTAAGAGATACACATTCAAGCTTCTTTGCATGTAGAACGGAAGTGGTTGTCAATCACGCGCGTTCATAAGTGAGAATAATAATGAGGGTTATCTAACTCATCACATTCATCATGTTCTTGGGTACGAATGAATATCTTGGAATAAGAATAAGAGAGATTTGAATAAAAGAAAATAGAACTTCATTAATACTTGAGGTACAGCAGAGCTCCACACCCTTAATCTATGGTGTGCAGAAACTCCACCGTTGAAAATACATAAGTGAAAGAGGGTCAGGCATGGCCGAATGGCCAGCCCCCTAAAACGTGATCAATGATCTCCTAGGATGAAGAATAAAGTAAAACTGAGATCAAAGATGTCTAATACAATAGATAAATGTCCTATATATACTAGACTAGCTACTAGGGTTTACATGAGTAAGTAATTGATGCATAAATCCACTTCCGGGGCCCACTTGGTGTGTGCTTGGACTGAGCTTGATCAATCCACGAGCTGAGGCATTTCTTGGCGTTGAACTTTGAGTTATGACGTATTTTGGGCGTTCAACTCCGGATCATGACGTTTTTCTGGCGTTTAACTCCAGACAGCAGCATGAACTTGGCGTTTAGCGCCAAGTTACGTCGTCATTCTTCGAATAAAGCATGGACTATTATATATTGCGGGAAAGCCCTGGATGTCTACTTTCCAACGCCGTTGAGAGCGTGCCATTTGGAGTTCTGTAGCTCCAGAAAATCCATTTTGAGTGTAGGGAGGTCAGAATCCAACAGCATCAGCAGTCCTTTTGTCAGCCTTCTTCAGAGTTTTGCTCAAATCCCTCAATTTCAGTCAGAATTTACCTGAAATCACAGAAAAACACACAAACTCATAGTAAAGTCCAGAAATGTGAATTTAACATAAAAACTAAGGAAAACATCCCTAAAAGTAGCTTAAACTTACTAAAAACTATATAAAAACAATGCCAAAAAGCGTATAAATTATCCGCTCATCACAACACCAAACTTAAATTGTTGCTTGTCCCCAAGCAACTGAAAATCAAATAGGATAAAATAAGAGAATATACTATAAATTCAGAAATATCAATGAATATTAATTTAATTAGATGAGCGGGACTTGTAGCTTTTTGCTTCTGAACAGGTTTGGCATCTCACTTTTTCCTTTGAAGTTCAGAGTGATTGGCATCTCTAGGAACTTAGAATTTTTGCTAGTGTTATTGACTTTCCTAGTTAAGCATGTTGATTCTTGAACACAGCTACTTTTGAGTCTTGGCTGTGGCCCTAAGCACTTTGTTTTCCAGTATTACCACCGGATACATAAATGCCACAGACACATAACTGGGTGAACCTTTTCAGATTGTGACTTAGCTTTGCTAGAGTCCCCAGTTAGTGGTGTCCAGAGCTCTTAAGCACACTCTTTAGCTTTAGATCACGACTTTAATCATTCAGTCTCAAGCTTTTCACTTGGACCTTCATGACACAAGCATATGGTTAGGGACAGCTTGATTTAGCCGCTTAGGCCTGGATTTTAATTTCCTTGGGCCCTCCTATCCATTAATGCTCAAAGCCTTGGATCCTTGCTTTAAAATTTTCGCCATTTTTTTTTCACTGCTTTTTCTTGCTTCAAGAATCAATTTCATGGTGTTTTTCAGATCATCAATAACATTTCTCTTTGTTCATCATTCTTTCAAGAGCCAACAATTTTAACACTCATAAACAACAATATCAAAAGACATATGCACTGTTCAATCATTCATTTAGAAAACAAAAAGCATTGTCACCACATCAATATAATTAAATTAAATTCAAGGATAAATTCGAAATTCATGTACTTCTTGTTCTTTAGAATTAAAACATTTTTCTTTTAAGAGAGGTGAAGGATTAATAGAATTTATTCATAGCTTTAAGGCATGGTTACTACATACTAGTGATCATGAAATAAAGACACAAAACATAGATAAACACAATAATTAAAAACCGAAAAACAGAAAGAAATAAGAACAAGGAATGAATTCACCTGAGTGAAGGTGGTGCCTTCTTGAAGGTCCAATGGTGCTTTTTGAGCTCCTTTATGTCTCTTCCTTGCCTTTGTTGCTCCTCCCTCATTGCTCTTTGATCTTCTCTTATTTCTTGGAGAATGATGGAGTGCTCATGATGTTCCACCCTTAGTTGCTTCCAATAATTGTGTGGAGGACAACTTATTCCCTGAGGTATCTCAGGAATCTCTTGATTTGCAGCCACATGTTCTAACCAACTGAGCTATTCCAGTTTATATGAGTCTTTCCATCTCCCATGACTCAGAGGTAGAAGCTTTTGTCTTCCCTTTTGAGGTTTCTCTGGCCTTAGGTGCCATTAGTGGTAATGGAAAAGCAAAAAAGCTATGCTTTTACCACACCAAACTTAAAATATTGCTCGCCCTCGAGCAAGAGAAGAAAGAAAAGAAGAAGAAGAAGAAGAAGAAAAGAGATGGAGGAGATGGAGGGATGTGTGTATTTGGCTATATGGGTGGGATTGGGTGGGGAAGAGAAGGTGAATTGTAATGGTAGGTGGGGTGTATGGGAAAGAGTGAGTGGTGAATGAAGAAGGGATGACCATGAATATAGAGAGATAGGGCGAGGTAGATGGGGATCCTGTGAGGTTCACAGATCCTGAGGTGTCAAGGAATTCCATCCCTGCACCAATTTAGGCATGTAAAATGCCTTTGCACACCATTCTGGCGTTCAAACGCCCATTGGTGCATGTTCTGGGCGTTCAACGCCCATGTAATGCATGTTTCTGGCGTTGAACGCCAGTTTCATGCTTGTTCCTGGCGTTCAGCGCCAGTTTGTCCTTGCTGTGCACCATCCTGGCGTTTAACGCCAGGTTGTTGCTTGTTTTGGGCGTTCAGCGCCAGAATGGTGCTCTGTTCTGGCGTTGAACGCCAGCCAGATGCACCTTCTGGGCGTTGAACGCCAGCCCGTGCGTCCTCCAGGGTGAAAAATTTTTTTCTTCTGTTTTTGACTCTGTTTTTAATTTTTTTGATTTTTTTCGTGACTCCTCATGATCATGTACCTAATTAAACATAAAAATAACAAAGAAACAAAATAAAATAAAATTAGATAAATAAAATTGGGTTGCCTCCCAACAAGCGCTTCTTTAATGTCAATAGCTTGACAGTGGCTTTCATGGAGCCACAAGGTGATCAGGTCAATTTAAGTGTGGTATTCCCAACACCAAACTTAGAGTTTGGATATGGGGTTTGAACACCAAACTTAGAGTTTGGTTGTGGCCTCACAACACCAAACTTAGAGTTTGACTGTGTGGGCTCTTCTTGACTTTGAACTGAGAGAAGCTCTTCATGCTTACTCTCTTTTGTCACAGAGGGATGGCCATGTGCCTTAAACACAAGGTAGTCCCCATTCAATTGAAGGACTATCTCACCTCTGTTGACATCTATCACAGCTCCTGCTGTGGCTAGGAAAGGTCTTCCTAGGATGATGCATTCATCATCTTCCTTCCTAGTGTCTAGGATTATGAAATCAGTAGGGATGTAAGGGCCTTCAACCTTTACTAGTACGTCCTCTACTAATCCATAAGCTTGTCTTATGGATTTATCTGCCAATTGTAATGAGAACAAGGCAGGTTGTACCTCAATGATCCCCAGCTTCTCCATTACAGAGAGTGGCATAAGATTTATCCCTGACCCCAGATCACATAGAGCTTTTTCAAAGCTCATGGTGCCAATGGTGCAAGGTATTAAGAACTTGCCAGGATCTTGTTTCTTTTGAGGTAGAGTTCTCTGAATCCAAGTATCTAGTTCACTAATGAGCAAGGGAGGTTCACTTTCCCAAGTCTCGTTACCAAATAGCTTGGCATTCAGCTTCATGATAGCTCCTAAGTATTGAGCAACTTACTCTCCAGTCACATCTTCATTCTCTTCAGAGGATGAATATTCTTCAGAGCTCATGAATGGCAGAAGGAGATTTAAAGGAATCTCTATGGTCTCTAGATGAGCCTCAGATTCCTCAGAATCCTTAATAGGAAACTCCTTCTTGCTTGAGGAACGTCCCAGGAGGTCTTCCTCACTAGGATTTTCGTCCTCCTCCTCCCTTGTGCATTCGGCCATATTGACTATGTCAATGGCCTTGCACTCTCCTTTTGGATTTTCTTCTGTATTGCTTGGGAGAACACTGGGAGGAGTTTCAATAACTTTCTTACTCAGCTGGCCCACTTGTGCCTCCAAATTTCTAATGGAAGATCTGGTTTCATTCATGAAACTGAAAGTGGCCTTTGACAGATCAGAGACTATATTGGCTAAATTAGAATTGTTTTGTTCAGAATTCTCTGTCTGTTGCTGAGAAGATGATGGATATGGCTTGCTATTGCCTAGCCTATTGCGTCCACCATTGTTAAAACCTTGTTGAGGTTTTTGTTGATCCTTCCATGAGAAGTTTGGATGATTTCTCCATGATGAGTTATAGGTGTTTCCATAAGGTTCACCTAAGTAATTAACCTCTGCCATGGCAGGGTTCTCAGGATCATAAGCTTCTTCAGAAGCTGCCTCTCTAGTACTGTTGGATGCATGTTGCAATCCATTCAGATTTTGAGAGATCATGTTGACCTGTTGAGTCAACACTTTGTTCTGAGCCAATATGGCATTCAGAGCATCAATTTCAAGAACTCCTTTCTTCTGAGGTACCCCATTATTCACGGAATTCCTCTCAGAGGTGTACATAAACTGGTTGTTTGCAACCATGTCAATGAGTTCTTGAGCCTCTTCAGGCGTTTTCTTCAGGTGAATAGATCCACCTGCAGAATGGTCCAATGACATTTTCGAAAATTCAGAGAGACCATAATAGAATATATCTAATATGGTCCATTCTGAAAACATGTCAGATGGACATCTCTTGGTCAGCTGCTTGTATCTTTCCCAAGCTTCATAGAGGGATTCACCATCTTTTTGTTTGAAGGTTTGAACATCCACTCTCAGCTTGCTCAGCTTTTGAGAAGGAAAGAATTTATCTAAGAATGCAGTGACAAGCTTATCCCATGAGTCCAGGCTATCCTTGGGTTGTGAATCCAACCATACTCTAGCTCTGTCTCTTACAGCAAAAGGGAAAAGCAAGAGTCTGTAGACTTCAGGATTAACTCCATTTGTCTTTGCAGTGTCACAGATCTGCAAGAACTCAGTTAAAAACTGGTAAGGATCTTCAGATGGAAGTCCATAAAACTTGCAGTTTTGTTGCATTAAAGCAACTAGTTGAGGCTTAAGCTCAAAGTTATTGGCTCCATTGGCAGGAATGGAGATGCTTCTTCCATCAAACTTGGACGTTGGCTTTGTGAAGTCACCAAGCATTCTCCTTGCATTATTATTATTATTTTCTTCTGCCATCTCTTTCTCTTGTTCGAAAATTTCTAGAAGGTTTCTTCTGGATTGTTGTAATTTAGCTTCTCTCAATTTTCTCTTCAGAGTCCTTTCAGGTTCTGGATCAATTTCAACAAGAGTGCCTTTATCCTTGTTCCTGCTCATATGAAAGAGAAGAAAACAAGAAAAGAAAAGGAAGCCTCTATGTCACAGTATAGAGATTCCTTTATGTTAGTAGAAGAAGAAAGGGGTAGAAGAAGAGGGGGAGACAAAGAATGTAATGTAATGGAAGAAACACAACTGTGAGGATGGCAGAGATGTGAGATGAGATGTTAGGATATGAATGAATAAATAGAATAAGATGGGGGAGGGATAATTTTCGAAAATTATTTTGAAAAAGAGTTAGTGATTTTCGAAAATTAGAGATAAAATGTAATTTAAAATTAAAACATGAAACAATTAATTAATTAAAAAGAATTTTTGAAAAAGAGAGAGATATTTTCGAAAATTAGAGAGGGAAAAGTAGTTAGGTGGTTTTGAAAAAGTTAAGAAACAAACAAAAAGTTAGTTAGTTAGTTGAAAAAGATTTGAAATCAAATTTTGAAAAGATAAGAAGTTAGATAAGATATTTTGAAATCAAATTTTGAAAAAGATAAAGTTTTTGAAAAAGATAAGATAAAAATAAAATAAAAGTTTTAAGAAAAAGATATTTTGAAAAAGATTTAATTTTTAAAATTACTTAACTAACAAGAAACTACAAGATAAGATTCTAGAACTTAAAGATTGAACCTTTTTTAACAAGAAAGTAACAAACTTCAAATTCTTGAACCAATCACATTACTTGTTAGTTAATTTTCGAAAATTAGATGTAAAGATAAGAAAAAGATTTTGAAAATATTTTGAAAAAGATTTTTGAAATTTTCGAAAAATAAAAAAAATGAAAAAGATATGATTTTTGAAAAAAAGATTTTGAAAAGATAAGATTTTTTAAAATTTGAAATTTTGACTTGACTTGTAAAAAACAACTAATTTTGAAAATTTTTGACCAAGTCAACCCAAAATTTCGAAAATTTGGAGAAAAATTAGGAAAAGATATTTTTTTATTTTTGAATTTTTAATTATGAGAGAGAAAAACAACAAAAATACTCAATGCATGAAATTTTTAGATCAAAACAATGAATGCATGCAAGAATGCTATGAATGTCAAGATGAACACCAAGAACACTTTGAAGATCATGATGAACATCAAGAACATAATTTTGAAAAATTTTTTGATGCAAAGAAAATATGCAAGACACCAAACTTAGAAATCTTTAATGCATGGAAAATATGAATGCAAAAATGCACATGAACAACAAACAATACAAAACAAGAAAGCATCAAGATCAAACAAGAAGACTTATCAAGAACAACTTGAAGATCATGAAGAACACCATGAATGCATGAGATTTTCGAAAAAATGCAAGAAAAATTTTAAAAGCATGCAATTGACGCCAAACTTAAAAATTGACTCAAGACTCAAACAAGAAACGCAAAATATTTTTGATTTTTATGATTTTCTAATTTTTTTTTTTGTATTTTTATTAAAAATTTTTTTCGAAAAACATGGTTAGAAAAACGAAAAAGAAAAGAGAAATTTTGAAAAAGATTTTTGAAAAGAAAATTACCTAATCTGAGCAACAAGATGAACCGTCAGTTGTCCATACTCGAACAATCCCCGGCAACGGCGCCAAAAACTTGGTGGACGAAATTGTGATCATCATTATATGTTTCTTGGATTTTGAATGAATATACTCTTAGGGCACTGTTTATTTTCACAACTCCGTTCAACTAACCAGCAAGTGTACTGGGTCGTCCAAGTAATAACCTTACGTGAGTAAGGGTCGAATCCACAGAGATTGTTGGTATGAAGCAAGCTATGGTCACCTTGTAAATCTCAGTCAGGCGGATTAAACATGATACTTAATTAGATTCAAATAATAAAATAAAAATAATAAAAGGGATAGAATACTTATGTAGATTCATTAGTAGAGGTATCAGTTAAGTATATGAAGATGCTGTATGACTCAAGGACGCCTGCCTTCCCACTGCTTCTACTCAATCCTTCTTACTCCTTTCCATGGCAAGCTTTGTATAGGGGTTCACCATCAGCTGTGGCTACTTTCTTCCTCTCGGGGAAATATCCTATGCGGCTGTCACTCGCACAGCTAACCAGTCTGGAGGCATCACCCATGGTTGATGGCTACATCCCATCCTCGCAGTGAAAACTAATGCTCACGCACTCTGTCACAGTACGGCTAATCACCGGTTGGTTCCCTCCCCTACTGGAATAGAATCCCTCTTTTGCGTCTGTCACTAACGCCCAACAGGTTACAAGTTTGAAGCACGTCACAGTCATTCATTACCGGAATCCTACTCGGAATACCACAGACAAGGTGAGACTTTCCGGATTCCCAGGATCCTACTCGGAACACCACAGACAAGGTTGGACTTTCCGGATCCTCATAAATGCCGCCATCCATCTAGCTTATACCATGAAGATTCTGTTGGGGAATCTAAGAGATACACATTCAAGCTTCTTTGCATGTAGAACGGAAGTGGTTGTCAATCACGCGCGTTCATAAGTGAGAATAATAATGAGGGTTATCTAACTCATCACATTCATCATGTTCTTGGGTACGAATGAATATCTTGGAATAAGAATAAGAGAGATTTGAATAAAAGAAAATAGAACTTCATTAATACTTGAGGTACAGCAGAGCTCCACACCCTTAATCTATAGTGTGCAGAAACTCCACCGTTGAAAATACATAAGTGAAAGAGGGTCAGGCATGGCCGAATGGCCAGCCCCCTAAAACGTGATCAATGATCTCCTAGGATGAAGAATAAAGTAAAACTGAGATCAAAGATGTCTAATACAATAGATAAATGTCCTATATATACTAGACTAGCTACTAGGGTTTACATGAGTAAGTAATTGATGCATAAATCCACTTCCGGGGCCCACTTGGTGTGTGCTTGGGCTGAGCTTGATCAATCCACGAGCTGAGGCATTTCTTGGCGTTGAACTTTGAGTTATGACGTGTTTTGGGCGTTCAACTCCGGATCATGACGTTTTTCTGGCGTTTAACTCCAGACAGCAGCATGAACTTGGCGTTTAGCGCCAAGTTACGTCATCATTCTTCGAATAAAGCATGGACTATTATATATTGTTGGAAAGCCCTGGATGTCTACTTTCCAACGCCGTTGAGAGCGCGCCATTTGGAGTTCTGTAGTTCCAGAAAATCCATTTTGAGTGCAGGGAGGTCAGAATCCAACAGCATCAGCAGTCCTTTTGTCAGCCTTCTTCAGAGTTTTGCTCAAATCCCTCAATTTCAGTCAGAATTTACTTGAAATCACAGAAAAACACACAAACTCATAGTAAAGTCCAGAAATGTGAATTTAACATAAAAACTAAGGAAAACATCCCTAAAAGTAGCTTAAACTTACTAAAAACTATATAAAAACAATGCCAAAAAGCGTATAAATTATCCGCTCATCAACCAGGCAGTACTAAGGACGCTTCATCTGAAGAAGAAGCTTATGATCCTGAGAATCCTTCAATAGAAGAGGTGAATTACATGGGAGAATCCTATGGAAACACCTATAATCCTTCATGGAGGAATCATCCAAATCTCTCATGGAAGGATCAACAGAGACCTCAACAAGGTTTCAACAACAATAATGGTGGAAGAAACAGGTTTAGCAATGGCAAGCCTTTTCCATCATCTTCTCAGCAACAGACAGAGAATTCTAAGCAGAACCACTCTGACTTAGCAACCATGGTCTCTGATCTAATCAAAACCACTCAAAGTTTCATGACTGAAACAAGATCCTCCATTAGAAACCTGGAGGCACAAGTGGGACAGCTGAGCAAGAAAATTACTGAACTCCCTCCTAGTACTCTTCCAAGCAATACAGAAGAGAATCCAAAAGGAGAATGCAAGGCCATTAACATGACCCACATGGCCGAACTTGGAGAGGAGGAAGAGGCAGTGATCGCCACTGAGGAAGACCTCAATGGACATCCACTGGCCTCCAATGAGTTCCCTAATGAGGAACCATGGGAATCTGAGGCTCACACTGAGACCATAGAGATTCCATTGGATTTACTTCTGCCATTCATGAGCTCTGATGAGTATTCTTCCTCTGAAGAGGATGAAGATGTCACTGAAGAGCAAGTTGCCAAGTATCTTGGAGCAATCATGAAGCTAAATGACAAGTTATTTGGTAATGAGACTTGGGAGGATGAACCCCCTTTGCTCACCAAAGAACTGGATGACTTGACTGGGCAGAGATTACCTCAAAAGAGACAGGACCCTGGAAGGTTCTCAATACCTTGTACCATAGGCACCATGACCTTTAAGAAGGCTCTGTGTGACTTAGGGTCAAGTATAAACCTCATGCCTCTCTCTGTAATGGAGAAGCTAGGGATCTTTGAGGTACAAGCTGCAAGAATCTCACTAGAGATGGCAGACAATTCAAGAAAACAAGCTTATGGACTTGTAGAGGATGTTCTGGTAAATATTGAAGACCGTTACATCCCTGCTGATTTCATAGTCCTAGAGACTAGGAAGTGCATGGATGAATCCATCATCCTTGGTAGACCCTTCCTAGCCACAGCAAAGGCTGTGATTGATGTTGACAGAGGAGAATTGATCATTCAAGTGAATGAAGAATCCTTTGTGTTTAAGGCTCAAGGATATCCCTCTGTTACCATGGAGAGGAAGCATGAAAAGCTTCTCTCAAAACAGAGTCAAACAGAACCCCCACAGTCAAACACTAAGTTTGGTGTTGGGAGGCCACAACTAACTTCTAAGTTTGGTGTTGAACCCCCACATTCAAACTCTAAGTTTGGTGTTGGGAGGTTCCAACATTGCTCTGAGTATCTGTGAGGTTCCATGAGAGCCCACTGTCAAGCTACTGACATTAAAAAAGTGCTTGTTGGGAGGCAACCCAATGCTATATTTATCTATTTTCCTTTGTTATTTTATATTTTCTGTAGGTTGATGATCATGCGAAGTCACAAAATCAATTGAAAAAGCAAAAACAGAATGAAAAACAGAAAGAAAAACAGCACACCCTGGAGGAAAACCTTGCTGGCGTTTAAACGCCAGTAAGGGCAGCAAATGGGCGTTTAACACCCAGTCTGGCACCATTTTGGGCGTTTAACGCCAGAAAGGGGCACCAGACTGGCGTTAAACGCCAGGAAAGGGCAAGAAGTTGGCGTTAAACGCCAGAAATAGGCACCAGCCCGGCATTTAACACCAGAATTGGCATAAAGAGCATTTTTGCTCGCCACTTGGTGCCGGAATGAATTTTCCTTGACACCTCAGGATCTGTGGACCCCACAGGATCCCCACCTACCCCACCACTCTCTCTCTTCTTCACCCATTCACCAATCACCTCAACACCTCTTCCCCAAAAATCCCTCACCTATCAAATCCCACTATTCTCTTTACCACTCACATCCATCCTTCATAAAACCCCACCTACCTCACCATTCAAATTCAAACCACTTTCCCTCCCAAACCCACCCATAATAGCCGAACCATACACCCCCTCTCCATTCCTATATAAACCCATCTTCACTCCTTCATTTTCACACAACCTAAACACTACTTCTCTCCCTTGGCCGAACCACAAAGCCACCTCCATCTCCTCTATTTCTTCTTCTTCTACTCTTTTCTTCCTTCTTTTGCTCGAGGATGAGCAAACCTTCTATGTTTGGTGTGGTAAACTATTGCTTTTTGTTTTTCCATAACCATTTATGGCACCTAAGGCCGGAGAAACCTCTAGAAAGAGGAAAGGGAAGGCAAAAGCTTCTAACTCCGAGTCATGGGAGATGGAGAGATTCATCTCAAGGGTGCATCAAGACCACTTCTATGAAGTTGTGGCCATGAAGAAGGTGATCCCCGAGGTCCCTTTCAAACTCAAAAAGGGTCAACTTTGATCAAAGGTTGGACCAAGTCTTCATGAATATCACTAAGAAAAGGATGGAACAAACAAGAGATCCCACTCATGGACATGAGCATGAGGAAATTCCTCACCATGAGATCCCTGAAATGCCTCAAGAGATGCACTTCCCTCCACAAAATTATTGGGAGAAAATTAACACCTTCCTAGGAGAATTAAGTTCCAACATGGGACAACTAAGGGTGGAGCACCAAGAACATTCCATCATCCTCCATGAAATTAGAGAAGACCAAAGAATCATGAGAGAGGAGCAACAAAGGCAAGGAAGAGACATTGAGGAGCTCAAGCACTCCATAAGATCTTCAAGAGGAAGAACAAGCCGCCATCACTAAGGTGGACCCGTTCTTTAATCTCCTTGTTCTTTATTTTCCTGTTTTTCGAATTTTCATGCTTATGTTTATCCATGTTTGTGTCTTATGATCATTAGTGTCTTAGTGTCTATGCCTTAAAGTTATGAATGTCCTACGAATCCATCACCTTTCTTGAATGAAAAATGTTCTTAATTGAAAAAGAGAAGAATTGCATGAATTTTGAATTTTATAACAGATTAATTATTTTGATGTGGTGGCAATACTTTTGATTTCTGAATGTATGCTTGAACAGTGCATATGTCTTTTGAATTTTTTGTTCATGAATGTTGGCTCTTGAAAGAATGATGAAAAAGAAGACATGTTACTGAGGATCTGAAAAATCATAAAAATGATTCTTAAAGCAAGAAAAATCAGTGAATACAAAAAAAAAAAGAAAAAATAATGAAGTTGTGATCCAAGGCAAGAAGAGTGTGCTTAAAAACCCTGGACACATCTAATTGGGGACTCTAGTAAAGCTGAGTCACAATCTGAAAAGGTTCACCCAATTATGTGTCTGTGGCATGTATGTATCCGGTGGTAATACTGGAAAACAGAGTGCTTTGGGCCACGGCCAAGACTCATAAAGTAGCTGTGTTCAAGAATCATCATACTTAACTAGGAGAATCAATAACACTATCTGGATTCTGAGTTCCTATAGAAGCCAATCATTCTGAATTTCAAAGGATAGAGTGAGATGCCAAAACTGTTCAGAGGCAAAAAGCTAAAAGCCCCGCTCATCTAATTAATACTGATCTTCATAGACGTTTTTGGAATTCATTGCATATTCTCTTATTTTTATCTTATTTTCTTTTCAGTTGCTTGGGGACAAGCAACAATTTAAGTTTGGTGTTGTGATAAGCGGATAATTTATACGCTTTTTGGCATTGTTTTTAGTATGTTTTAGTTAGTTTTTATTATATTTTTATTAGTTTTTAGTTAAAATTTACTTTTCTGGACTTTACTATGAGTTTGTGTGTTTTTCTGTGATTTCAGGTATTTTCTAGCTGAAATTGAGGGACCTGAGCAAAAATCTGATTCAGAGGCTGAAAAGGACTGCAGATGCTATTGGATTCTGACCTCCCTGCACTCGAAGTGGATTTTCTGGAGCTACAGAAGCCCAATTAGCGCGCTTTTAATTGCGTTGAAAAGTAGACATCTTGGGCTTTCCAGCAATGTATAATAGTTTATACTTTGCCCGAGATTTGATGGCCCAAACTGGCGTTTCAAATCAGCTCAAAACTGCCCGGTGTTAAACGCCGGAACTGGCACAAGAATGGGAGTTAAATGCCCAAACTGGCACAAAAGCTGGCGTTTAACTCCAAGAAAAGTCTCTACACATAGAAGCTTCAATGCTCAACCCAAGCACACACCAAGTGGGCCCGGAAGTGGATTTTTATGTCATTTACTCATTTCTGTAAACCCTAGGTTACTAGTTCTCTACAAATAGGATCTTTTACTATTGTATTTTCATGTTTAGATCTTGGAATCTTTTGATCACTTTTGATCTTAGGATCATCTTTGGACTTTTAGTTCTTAAATCATTAGGAGGCTGGCCTCACGGCCATGCCTAGACCTTGTTCTTATGTATTTTCAACGGTGGAGTTTCTACACACCATAGATTAAGGTGTGGAGCTCTGCTGTACCTCGAGTATTAATGCAATTACTATTGTTCTTCTATTCAATTCAACTTATTCTTGTTCTAAGATATTCATTCGTACCCAAGAACATGATGAATGTGATGATTATGTGACGCTCATCATCATTCTCACTTATGAATGCGTGCCTGACAACCACTTCCGTTCTACAAGCAAACAGGGCTTGAATGTTTATCTCTTAGATTCCTTAATCAGAATCTTCGTGGTATAAGCTAGAATTGATGGCGGCATTCAAGAGAATCTGGAAGGTCTAAACCTTGTCTGTGGTATTCTGAGTAGGATTCAATGATTGAATGACTGTGACGAGCTTCAAACTCCTGAAGGCTGGGCGTTAGTGACAGACGCAAAAGAATCAATGGATTCTATTCCAACCTGATTGAGAACCGACAGATGATTAGCCGTGCTGTGACAGAGCGCGTTGAACATTTTCACTGAGAGGACGGGACTGTAGCCACTGACAACGGTGATGCCCAACATACAGCTTGCTATGGAAAGGAGTAAGAAGGATTGGATGAAGACAGTAGGAAAGCAGAGAGACGGAAGGGACAAAGCATCTCCATACGCTTATCTGAAATTCTCACCAATGAATTACATAAGTATCTCTATCTTTATTTTATGCTTTATTCATATATCATCTATAATCATTTGAATCTGCCTGACTGAGATTTACAAGATGACCATAGCTTGCTTCATACCAACAATCTCCGTGGGATCGATCCTTACTCGCGTAAGGTTTATAAAGAAAAAGCAAAGAGAAGACATGACCTGCATATTGCACCCAGGAGTTTCGAAAAGGGGCAACAAGTACTCCTCTACAATTCCAAATTGAGACTGTTTTCAGGAAAACTCAAATCAAGGTGGTCCGGACCTTTTCTTGTCACAAAAGTCTCGCCATATGGACACATAGAAATCATGGATGAAAGTTCATAGAGGACTTTCACTGTGAACGGACAAAGGCTAAAGCATTATATGGGCAACATGGGGGAAAATCCCAGAGTAAAGTATCATCTCAAGTAATGGAGGAATCGTCGAGCTAGCGACGCTAAAAGAGCGCTCTGTTGGGAGGCAACCCAACCTGAGGTAGTTTCCTTTTCATCTTCACTTCAATAAAGATCACAAGTTGTTTCCCTTGTATTGCGAGGAGCTAAGTTTGGTGTTCCACACCAAAACAATCCAAGAGTGAAAGTGTAATTCTAAGTTTGGTGTCCCACCAAAGATATTAGTTAGAATCACACTACACCCCCAAAAACACATTGCTAGCTCCAACCAATCAAGGGAATCACTTAGCTGTAGTTTAGTTTCCAGTTAAGAATTGTCTTGTTAACAACATGATATAAGGTTTTCTGCATGTATGCAAACTTTTGTACTGGGCAAGGAACTAAGTTTGGTGTTCACACACCAAATCCAGTTCAGAAGTTCACAAGCATACATGCAAGCTAACTATTTCTTAAGTGCTTCGGGAACAAGCAACTTCTAATAACTTTGCAGGAACCTTATGAGGAAATGGTGCACCTTCATCCAAGGAGGTAAAGTAGCAAAGACTATGGATGATGACAAAGAGGAGGACAACTAGAAACCATCACTCGAAGGTTGTATTGTTACTTAATTCGATATGCTGAGAATGTTAAAATTGGAAGTCCAAATGCACCTTTGATTAATAGTTGCTCGTTAGTTGGAACCTTTTCAATTCTATCTTCAATTCCCATTGTTTAAGTCTATGTTATTGAGCCTAATGTCTTGAATGTTCACTTGCACCTTTCTTACGTGTATGCTTGTCTCTTTAAGTTAATCAAAAAGAAAATGTTATGGAAAGAACAAGAATGGAGTCATTTTGTGAAGTGCATTCTAAGTGTTTGTGGTAGGATGATTAGTAAGCTAAGTTGGTTCACCAAGAAAGGAAAGAAAGCAACTATCCATCCTAAGTCATAAGTTTGAGACACATTCCTTGAGGCTAGCTAAATAATAAGATCCCAACAAGAAAAGAAAAAGAGTAGCACAAGTGAAAATAAGAAAGGGAACACAAAAAGGAACAATGCTAGGCACCAAGGGTTTTGAAACTTAGGCATGTGTCTGTGGTGTTTATGTACAAGGGATATACTTGGATGAATAAGATCTTAGGGGTGCCTTATCACTTGGTAACTTGGATTAACTAATCCGGAATTATCAGCTGGAAGTCCACTATCAAGAGTAACCCTTGTTACAGAGCACTTAGTAACCCAAAGAGGTGCTGGACACCAAGGTCTCAAGAAAGAAAGAATAACAAACCATGTGCCTGTGGTGTGTATGTATGAGGGAAAGAGACTTGAGGGAGTAAGTCCTTAGGGGTGTCTTAATACCTAGCACCTTAAAACCAACTGGTTTGGGAGTGTTGGCTGAAAACTTATCATAAAAAGTCGCCCTCTTACAAAGCACCTAGCAAAAAGAAAAATAAACTTTGAAAAGAAAAAAAAAAGAAGCCTCAAGGGATGCAATCAAGAGAATGACTAGGGATTTGATAAAGTCTTGAAACCTAAAAGGAAAGAACCTAAGTTGCTATGCATGAAACTCCATGAACCATGAATGCTATTTCCATCTTATCTTCTTGTTCTTTTATTTCATTTTTCTTATGCTTCAGTACTTGCTTAGGGATAAGCAAGTTTTAAGTTTGGTGTTGTGATGCCAGGGCATCTAGGCCAGTTTCACTGACCTTTTCTTTACTGTTTTCGGGTAGTTTCATGCATTTTCCTAGTAAACAAGGCAAGTTTTGGGTGAAAATACACTTACACCTTCATTTAAGCAACTATTGTGAATTTTGCATGATTTCATGAGATTTTTTTGCCAGAATTACATGATATTTTAATGATGCATAATCTCATGATTTTGGCTAGAGCTTTGATGCACTTTAATTGCTTGATTTCAGGACAAATGAAGCATGGAAGAATCACATTAGCATTCACGTTAACTTAGTTAACGTGACTACTAACGTGGGATGGCAATTGGCTTGCAACGTTAATGAGAAAAGTGATCACCAATAACGCCTGCGAAGCCATTCATAGCCTACGTTAAGAACCACGTTAACTAAGTTAACGTGGTACTTAACGTAGAAGAAAAAAAGGACTCCACGTTAATGAGAAACGTGAACTCCAATAACGTTTCTCCTCAATGTTAGTGGAAAAAGTGAACACCACTAACGTTGGGAAACTAGGCAATGCCCCACGTTAAGAGTCACGTTAACTAAGTTAACGTGGACGAGGATCAACAATGCCAACGTTAGTGACACTCACTTTTGTCACTAACGTTGGATCATTTGCATTGCCTACGTTAACTCTCACGTTAAGATTGTTAACGTGAAAGTTAACGTGGAGTGGGGTTCAAAGAACCAACGTTAGTGACACTCACTTTTGTCACTAACGTTGGAAGATGGCTTCATTACTACGTTAAGAGCCACGTTAACTTAGTTAACGTGGGTTCTAACGTAGGGGCTTAAGGCAATTAGAGCGTTAGTGACAAAGGTGAGTGTCACTAACGCTCTCGAAGGTGATAGGTGCCCACGTTAAGAGCTACGTTAGCTAAGCTAACGTGAGACCTAACGTAGAGGGCAAAAGGCAAGCAACGTTAATGGGAAAAGTGATTCCCATTAACGTTTGCGAAAAGGGGTACAAGCCAACGTTAATGGGAAAAGTGAGTCCCATTAACGTTGGCCAAGAATTGAGAAGGAACGTTAGAAGTCATGTTAAGACTTCTAACGTTGAGAATAACGTGGGCATATAAGGGTGGAATGTTAGTGGAAAAGGTGAATGCCACTAACGTTCTCGCACCCAGAATTGTATTCCACGATTAATCTCACTAAGTGCCTGAGCCTAAATTCATATTTCTCTGCAAGATGGGCCCACTAAAGATGAGAATTGCTTCAACTCAAGGTCCAAATCCCACATCCAAGACTTGAAGAACTCACTAGAAGCATACTAGAAATTAAAGATTTGAGCAAAGTGATTTGTCACAATTTTAAAGATGCTAGACATTTCAAGTTCAATTTTCCAAAACTCAAGAAGGAGGACAAAGGAAAGAAGGAAAAGAAGAAAGTCCTCATGACTTCTTGGAAGGATCTAGAGAATGATTAAGATGAGATAGAGGACTCTGGATATGAAGCTCAAATTTGTTTCATGGCTGATGAAGATCAACTAGATGAGGTAAATTACTATGACCTATCTATGGATGATTTCCACATTTTTGTTGATGATCTCACCCACCACTTTGAGAAATTTTTGAATAAATATAACAAATGCAAAACTGAAAATGAAGTGTTGAAAGTTGAAAATAATTTCTTGAAAGAAAAAGTGAAGGAGACCAAATATGCTATCGATCTTATTGAAAAAAATAGATTTTTGAAATATGAAATCGAAAAGTTTAAAAGAAAGCACATTATTGATCCTTCTAAAGAACTTGTTGCTGAAAATGAGAGATTAAATGAAATTATTAAAAGATTGAATAGTGATTTGGCATAGTTTGCTCATAGTTCAAGTAACTTGTACAAATTACTTGCAAATCAAAGACCATTGTTTGAAAAATCAGGTTTGGACTATGTGACAAAAGAGGATGCACTTTTTGAAAAACCAATTGCAAAATTCATGACTTTTTCTTCAAGAACAAAAACCTCTTTTGATAAACCTGGTCTTGGATATTTTTTCAATAATAATGCTTCTTTTGAACAGCCATATTTTGATGAAATTGTATAATCCTCTAAAACTGAATCGGGTCTAAACAATTTAGGTCTGGACTACTTGTCAAATAATGAGGTTGCTTTCAAAAGACCACATTTTCTCAAAATAATCTCACATTCATGAAGTTCTTTTGCTTCTAAAAATTATGATTTGAAACCTTTTGAAAGATGTGCTAATACAAGAAATGAATTTGTAAAAAAATGCGCCTTTCTCAAAAAACAGAAAAGTTCACTTTTTTAATCATTATCATCATCAAAGCTTCAATCAATTTTAGCAACATGCACGCAGAAATTATTATTTTAATTGCAAGAAACCTAATCACTCTTACTCTCAATGCTTTATTGACAAAAGAAGAGTAGAGAACCAAACATACAATATTATTTGTGATTTTATTGCACTTGGACAACCAAGATGGATAAACTTCAAAGGATCCAAACTTGTTTGGATACATAAGGCCACTTAAGATTGATTGCAAACTTGTCTAGCGTCAAAGAGGAAGAAAGATCTATGGTACTTGGACAGCAGATGTTCTAGGCACATGACGGGGAAGTCTATCTTCTTTGTCAGTCTCAACAACTACGATGGTTTCTTTGTGATCTTTGGGGATGACGGTAAAGGAAATATAATTACAATTGAAAAAATTGGTAAAAATCTTTCTACCTTCATTGATAATGTCTTCTTAGTTGATGGACTGAAACACAATCTTTTGAGCATAATCAACTGTGTGATCTTAGTTATTTAGTCATTTTCAAAAAATTAGAATGCCAAGTTATTTGTGAAAAATCAAATGAAGTATTGCTTGTAGCTAAACAGTGTGACAATGTCTATGGACTCACTCTTAATGAATTAAAGAGTCAAAATGTAGCTTGTTTTCACTCAAAAGATTTTGAAAAGTGGCTATGGTACAAACGATTGAGCGATGCTAGCATGTTTCAGATTAACAAGCTTGTTAAAAAGGATTTGGTGAGAGGTCTTTCTTTGATCAAATTTGACACTTGTGATGCATGTCAAATGGGAAAACAAATAAAGAGTTCTTTTAAATTAAAGGAAGACGCTTCCATTAAAAGACCACTTCAGTTGCTATATATTGATCTCTTTGGTCCAATAAGAACTCAAAGTTTGGGTGAAAAATATTATGTCTTTGTGATTGTGGATGATTATACTAGATTCGGTTGAATTTTGTTTCTTGCTCATAAAAAAATGCTTCTTCAGCGTTTGAGGTTTTTATCAAAAGAATTCAAAATGAAAAGGGTTTAAAGGTTGCTTCCATTAGAAGTGATCATGGAAAAGAATTTGAAAATTAATATTTTGAATCCTTTTGTGATGAATTTGGAATATCACAAAATTTTTCTAGTCCAAGAACACCACAATAAAATGGTGTTGTTGAAAGAAGAAATAGAAGCATTCAAGAAATGACTAGAGCCATGCTATGTGAAAGTGATGTTCCAAATTTCTTTAGGCTAAAACTGTTAATACAGCTTGCTACATTTTAAACAAAACATTAGAAAATTATTAAAGAAAATCCTTTATGAGCTTTGGAGAAGACACCCACCAAATTTGAATTATCTTCATATCCTTGGATGCAAATGTTTTGTTTTAAATAACAAAGAAAATTTGAAAAAATTTGATCCAAAAGTTTATGAGTATTTGTTTGTAGGTTATTCCACATCTAGCAAAGTCTATAGAGTTTACCATCAAGATTCTAATGTCATTGAGGAGTCTATACATGTTACTTTTATAATACTAACATGGTTCAAAGTATTTTGAAAGACTGTGATGTAGGAAACCAAGTAGAGAGTAACGTTAATGAAGCCCAAAATCAAGAAAAAGAAAATTCTGAGCAACCTGACTCTGAACTTGCTGCTACAAAAGATTCTGCAGGAGATAATTCTGTTTTATCTCCTAAAACTGGCAAAATTCTTCGGAATACGAGTTCTATTGATCCCAACTTGACCGGATCTGTTCCTAAGTTCTCAATGCCCCGTGATGGAGATTTTTGAAGAATTATCCATAAGAATTTGTCATTGGAAATGTCTTTCAAGGTGTCACAACTTGATCCTCCACTAGAAAGACAATTAAAGAAACAAAATTGGCCTTTCTATCCCAAATTGAGTCTCAGAACATCAAACAAGCACTTGATGATCCTTCTTGAGTAAATGCTATAGAAGAAGAGCTTCAACAATTTAAAAAGAATCAAATTTGGACGCTTGTTCCAAAATCAAATGAAAAGAAAGTAACTGGCACTAAGTGGATCTTCAGGAACAAATTGGGTGAAGATAGAAGTATTGCTAAAAACAAAGCAAAATTGGTGGCACAAGAATATGATCAAGAAGAATCAAGTTTGGACGCTTGTTCCAAAATCAAATGAAAAGAAAGTAACTGGCACCAAGTGGGTCTTCAGGAACAAATTGGGTGAAGATAGAAGTATTACTAAAAACAAAGCAAGATTGGTGGCACAAGAATATGATCAAGAAGAAGGGATAGATTTTGATGAATCCTTTGTCCATGTGGCCCGAATGGAAGCTATTAGGCTTCTTCTAGCATATGCTGCCCATTATGGCTTTAAATTATTTTAAATGGATATGAAGTGTGCATTTTTAAATAGAGTCATTGATAGAGAAGTGTATGTGGTACAGCCACCTGGTTTTGAAAATAAAGAGCTTCCAAATCATGTTTTCAAACTTTCAAAAACTCTCTATGGATTAAGACAAGCTCCTAGAGTTTGGTATGAAAGACTCAGTTCTTTCCTTTTGAAAAATAATTTTCAAAGAGGCACCACTAACACTACTCTATTTATCAAGAATTCTAATTATTCTTTTATTCTAATCCAAATTTATGTTGATGATATAATATTTGGACCAGTAAATGAATCACTCTGTTATGGATTTGGAAAACTCATGATAAGTAAGTTTGACATGAGTATGATGGGTGAACTTAATTTCTTTCTTGGACTTCAAATTAAACAAACTGAAAATAAAATATTTATTCACCAAGAGAAGTATGACAAGAAATTAGTTAAGAAGTTTGGTTTGGAGAATGCCAAACCCATGGGAACTCCCATGCATTCTAACTTTAAGTTAGACAAGGGTGAAACTGAGAAAGATGTTGATGAGACTATGTAAAGAGAAATGATTGGTTCTCTTATATATCTACTTAATATCTTCTAGACCTGATATTGTGCAAAAAGTGTTGGAATTTGTTCAAGGTTCCAATCACAACCGAAAGAATCACATCTTTCTGCAATTAAAAGGATCATTAGATATGTTCATGACACATCCAACTTTGGATTATGGTATTCTAGGACTGATGATTTTTCTGTAGTAGGTTATTGTGATGCAAACTTTGTCGGAGACAGAATTGATAGAAGAAGTACATCTGGCATTTGCTGTTTTTTAGGCAGATTTTTGAATGTTTGGTCTAGCAAGAAGCATTCAATAGTGGCTCTTTCCACAATTCAAGATGAATACATTGCTGCTTCTTCTTGTTGTTCTCAGTTGCTTTGGTTGAAAACTCAACTTGCTGATTATAAGTTGAATGCCGATAATGTTCTCTTGTTGTGTGATAACATGAGTGCCATAAATATTTTCAAAAATTCAATTTTGCACTCAAGAACATGTTCGAAAAGGACAATATTTTAAAATCAGAGGATCAACTAGTTGATATTTTTACTAAACCTCTGGCTGAGGACAGATTTTGTAAATTAAGAACTAATCTAGGCATTCTGAGTCATAATTCTTTATTTTAGCCTTGCTTATATGCTAATTGGTATTTTTGTCTCTCAGATAAGGAGGAGACAATTCTAGGCAAATAATGAGCCATCTTTCTGGATTTTGGCTTCTGGGGTTAGTCTCGAGTTTTGAATCACGTGGGCCAACCTTCCTGTTCAGAATTCTTATAGTCCAATGTGTTTCCTTAAACATAACCACCTTTGGACCTAATGGGTGTTACATTCATTTTGTAGGATTTTCTATTTTGTCTTTTATTAAAATGGTTTTCTTTTAAATGTTGTTTTATTATCTTTATTTATTTTATTTTAAATAAAACCTTTTCAATATGATGTCAAGTCTTTTCAAAGTGTAGTCATAAATTCTGCATATGCATGTTTTCAAGAGACCTTTTACTTGTAGCAGTTACTCAACTTCTCTCTTCATAACTCCCTGCATAACCTCTTTGATTTCTTTTCACTACCATCATTGTTTTGATACTTGCCAAATCCTTGCTTCACATAAAAATGAGAAACAAAGCCAAATCCTTGCTTCACATAAAAATGAGAAACAAAACTGCTACCCGAAGAGGTTCTCTCACTCAACTTCCCAGAATTCTTAAAAAATCAAGAGCCTCTTCACGTTCTAAAGATCCTACCTTTACTCCTTCTCCCACTCCATCGCTCTCTCCTCCTTGCACCGATCCAATAGCAAGAACAAAAACTACTCCAAGATATTCTTTGTCTTCTAAGCCAAAGGCTCCACAAAGTGGTCTCTCTCGTCCAAACTCTTCGAAGGAGAAGCATACTGCCACAGAGGAACTCGTTCCTGAACCTATAAGACCAAAGCCTAGATCAGTTCCTCAGCATCCTCAAACAGGTAATCCTCATATCCCTCTTCAATCAGTTAAGGAACCTTACAATATTGATCCTTTTCCTCACAAATATTTCTTTATGACCTCTCACTCCAATTATAACCCTCACTATTTTTGCTTTGCTGTGAACCATGATTTTTATCACGGAGTTGTTGTTTATCATCCCATTTGTCTTACATTTTTGGCTGAGTTACCAAATCTAAAAAAAAGAAAGATTTTGCATTTGTTGAAAATCTTGAATTTCTGTACTAGAATCAATTTTTCAAAATCAAAAAGCTTGTTTTTCCAGATTTAGTTCAGGAGTTTTTTGCTAATTTGACCTACCATGAGGGATCCATTCATTCTTATGTCAAAGGTCGTGATCTTGTCCTGAACAGTGAATTAATAAGTAACTCCATAGAATATACCGATGTTAGTGTCTGTGCTTATACCTCTAATAAATGGGATGAGGGGTTGGGTGTGTCGTATAAAGATGTTCTAACTCATGTGTATGAAAATATCTCTCTGATTGATGGTCTGACTCCTAATCATCTTGCCCTTGGCCATTCTCATGCTCAATTGCACCGAATAGTAAACCACATTATTTTACCTCAAAGCGGCTCATATAAGAGGGTGTCTTTCTGTGATACATTGATTTTATATGCTATCATCACTAATTTTTTTTTGCATATTTAATGGTGAGGCATATGTTTGATTGCATAAGGAGTGACAAAAATGTGGCTCTTTCTTATGGCATATTTTTAACTTGCATCTTTGAACAATTTGGTGTTGACCTGTCAAATGAATCATATGAAAATAGACACTCATGTCAAAAAGAAGGTGGTTCAGTGAAACAGCACAAGAAAGGGCCTACGAAAATTGAAAAGGTAGTCCTAGATAATGATGATGATAAACTAGATGACATGCCTCCTCACTCCACTTTGGAAACTTCAGCCTCAACTGGTCACAAATTACTCCTTTATGGAGTTGTTAAAAATGTTCTGCAGGAGTTTGTGAACCTATCCAACCATCTAATCTTTACAAGCTAACAAGAAAAGAAGCTTGCAGTCAGAAATGAGAATATCCTCAGAAAGTCAAGGGATAGAATGGTTGTCCTTCTAAAGTATGTTGACAACATTAATGAGGACGAAACCATGGCCACTAACCATGAAGAACCACTTGATTCTCAGGAGGATGGCTCGGATGCTTGAGAATGTCTCGAGTTGCTGATTTCTGTTATATTAACTCTTTGTCTCTTGGAACAATTTAGTTTGGTTTGGACACTGTTTTATTTGAATGACTATAAACATTAACAACTGCTTTATTTGGACTTATTTTAATTTGATTAATCCTTTTGTGCTAATAATTTTTGCAGGTTTGAGTTGTCTTTAGTTTTTTCTTTGATGACAAAAGAGAGGAGTAGTTTGGAGTAATTAGATAGTTCTGATTGGTAAATAGATAGTTTTAACTTGATGCAGTAGTAATTAGATAGTTTTGACTTGATGCATTGATGTTGCTGGTGGTTTGGTCTGACAATTAAGTACATGCTTTGTTTTGAATTTTTTTTGCTAATAGATCTAATATTGATTATCAATTTAGTGTTATTATCACTCTTGAATCTTGATTAGGTACTTGATTTCATTGCTTGGGTGCAGTTTAATGCATGATACCTTTTTATCAAGTAGTTAAAAATATTGTATTACAAATTTTTGGACAAGCATGTGTGTGTTCTCTATATGGATACATATGAACAGAAATAAAAGAAGAGCACAAAGTTAGGGGGAGCAATCCTTGAGAAAGAAAGCGAAAGCACATTAAAACTACTTGATGTCATCAAAGAAAAGTGCTTTAATCTTATCTAATTCAATTTCTTTGATTCTATCCTTTGAAATTATGTTTGTCATCAAGGGAGAGATTGTTGAGTTAAGAATACAATTAATTTAATGATGATGACGACAAACATTGATATATTGGATTAAATATCCAATTGGGTTTGATTATTTTATTTATTGTGCAAGCCCAAACTTGTTTGAGATGTAGTCCAAAACAATGAAGCCAAATGCACTCAAGGGTGATGAAAGGAAATTGATCCACAAACCAATCCCACTGCCATCCAATCATAGTGAGTCAAACCTAAGCTAAAGCTCACAAGTACACTTCGGTTAAATACACAAGAGAGAAAGAGTGAGCTTCAATTTGTGTTCAAAAACCAAAGAGAAAGTAATAAAATCTAATCAATGAAGACATTGTCAAATCAAGACAATCAAAAGCATGTTAAGCTAAGTCAGAAGTTAAAGATAAATAATTTTTATTTGCATGCAAGTTGATTTCTTCACATCTTCTCTTACTCTCTGCAATTCTGTTTTGGGAAAGTTGAAGAAAATGGTGGTTGATTATTTCTGCTATAAATCAAAAGCTCAAATTGTTACTTGGAGCTAAAGAACAATTTCAAGGGTTTGAATTTGGCATTATCTCTGAGCAAGCTCATCTTTACTGCTCTGCACTCCTCGGTTAAGCCAAGAAATAGATTTCAAATTCCTAATTTTGGGGGTTGATTGAAGAAAGAGAAGGGATAATTTCTCAAAGCCCAAGGTCCAATAAGTTGACTTGGGAGGAACCCTAATCATAGCTCTGACTAAGGTACAAAAAAGAAAATTGAATCTCATCAGAGCTCAAGGAGAGAGAACCCGAGAGAGAAAGAGAGGGATAGCAAAGAGTGAATCCTCACTACTGAGTTTGAAGTCTTGGAAGCATTACACCTACATTAAAAGGAGCACTCCGCCAAGATGAAGAACAAGGTTATGAGTTCAGATGCTGGATTTAGTGCATAGAGTCAAAGCTGTGAATCATCATCTCCTTCATTGTTTATTGTTTGTATTTATATTTTAATGTATATCTTTCTTTATATTCTGTCTAAGGTAAAAAGCATGAAAGAGAGACATTGAGAAAAAGTCATAGAGTGAAAAAAAGGTTGAGAGAAACACTTGAGAGAAAAGCCAAGAGTGATTTCAGATTTCTTTTGGTTGTATTTTCTGTTTTGTGTCATGTACTTGAGAGGTATCTCTTGTTAAGTTGGGTAAGCACTTAGTGTGGTGAGTATAGGTATTTGCATAGCCAAGTCAAGTTTATGTTGAGACTTATGTGCCCAAATAGGATTACGTTGAGTCCTAGGAAATTGGTGTATGTAATACTTGGATTGATAGTGAAAATTTCACCAACGTTGTGGTAGAGACTGGATGTAGGTTGCATTGTACAAATCAACTGAATCAGGATATATGGCTATATCACATTCTTCCTTTTTGTTTTTCAGTTTTTATGAGACAAAACGAAATTGTCTCCTGCATAATCTGCTGTGCAGATCAAACAGTAGCCAAGTTTTATTTCTGGTTTTAAGACTCACTTTATCAAAGTTAAATAAGGTCATAAATTCAACCCCTCCTTCTCTAAGCCTTCTGGAACCTGCATTTTAAATTACGCTTTCTTAGGTTGTTAGGTATTAGTTTTTAATACTGTTGAATTAATTATTTGCTTTGGTATCGTCATTAGAAATTTTTAAACATTATAAATTATTATTTGCTTAGGTTGTTACTAGAACTTTTTAAAATTTTATTTATAAATTATTATGTGCTTGGATTGTTACTTTTTAATTTTATTTATAAATCACATATTTTGTTGTTGGACACAACGTAGATAACTTTAAGACTACACATCATGAATATGTGATGAATTAAAACTAACGTATCGATGTGCACAGACTTACGGAATCGTCAAGTATCCCACAATAGGAATTTAGTTTTGTGAGTTTTGACGCTCTCAATGTTTCTAGATTCGATTACATCTATTTGATTGGTAAGTTTATTATTTTACAAAAAATAAATTCATTGATAGATTTATTTATTTCATCAATTTATTTTAGCAAAATTATTAACAACAAATTCTTTTTATCTTAATTTATTTTAAATATTATTAGATATCTTGCTGGAATTAAAAGTAAGAAGACTTTTGAAAAGGATCGCAAGTCTATCAAGTACAATATTATTATTAATCAATTTTTTTGGATTCTTTAGCTATAAATTTAAACCTTTTATTTTCCATTGTCGTCATTAAAATTTTTTAAAACTTTATAAATTTTAAGTTATTTACTTAGTTGGTTATTTTTTAAATTTTAAGTTATTTGCTTAAGTTATTTTGTTTAGATTGTTAGTTTTTAAATTTTAAATACACTTTCTTAAGTTTTTAGTTTTAGATATTTGCATAATTTATCAGGGTATTAATTTCAAAATGGTAATGAATTTTTCATTTTTATCGACAAATAATAGAATAGATACAATTTACAACGAAACTAATAAAAATATTTCTAATTTTTATTTTCTGATTAGATTAAAAGAGTTTTATATTTTAAACAATATTCAATTTCAATTTTTCTCATGCTATTATTTTGAAAGGAGCGTAAAATAAAAATATTAATTAATTGATTAATTTTAATTAAATTTTAGATAAAATCAAGAGTGAAATGTGATAATCCATGGACAACTTTACGTTATTTTGTCAAGAGTTAAGAGTCGCAATGATCTAAACGTTCTAATTCTAGACGTAGACAGCAATTCAAAAGCCTTAACAATAAATATCGTGTTTAAAAAAGTTTTTAGTAATATTTAGATTAAAAAATAGTATTTTTATTTTAGTAACATGTTATAATTTACACTTTATACAAATATTTATCGTAGAAATAACTAATTTATCTATAACTATACTTTTTAGACTTGAAATAAAATGTATAATATAGAACACAACATCATATGAAAATTGTTAATCTAATGAGATTAATAAAAGGGCAATGTACGAATATAAAATAAAAGAGAGAAAGCTTTACGTGAATGCAACATTTGTAAAGTCCTTACGTGAGTGTCTTTTTTGTTTACTATGTAAACTGTGGGAGCTAACCACGGTTTCGAATTTGTGCATAAACCGTGGGAGGCTTGGACGGTTTTCACTTAGGAAAGTTTGAGCATAAATCGTGGCTGCTCACCATGGATTATGAAGGAAAATTGCTAGCTAGAAACCGTGCTTGGTCACCACGGTTTATGAAAAAAAAGCTCTGAGCATAAAACCCTATTGGCTACCACGGTTTATGCTTAGAGTAGTATAAATACATAATCCGTGGATAGTCATCACGGCTATCATTTGTGCCAAACCAAAATTTGTTGAAGCTTGGAGGTTGAGAGAGTTTGAGGGAGAGGATGTAAGGTTTTGGTGCCATTTGGGTGGTGGAGCCATGGAGGACGAAACTCGCATGTACCGACTAAATGGCGTTGTACACGTGGCTGGATACATCGACCAAGAGGTTAGTTATTATTATTATTATTGTTGTTGTTGTTGTTGTTGTTACTTTTATTTTTATTATTATTCTGAGTTGCTATTATTATTATTATTATTATTATTATTATTATTATTATTGGAAGCTGTTAGTATTATTATTATTGTTATTGTTAATACAATTATTCCTGTTGGTATTGTTATTATTGTTATTGTTATTACTATCATTAGAGAAAATAGAAAACCAATGTGGGTGTATAATAATTTTTTTAAATTATATTTGCTGTTATTAGTATTGGTCGTATGTTGAGGATTTTCTTACCCACATTTTGCAGCCTACTAGGGTTATTAGCGGTGTCATGAGACAACAGAATATGCCTTTACACAACCGGATTATACTGTATCTGGAGACCGCTGGCTTGTATCACCTCGCTAGACTGAATAGTCAGTGATTCTGGGTTGATGAGCCTCTACTTAGCGCATTGGTTGAGAGGTGGCGTCCTGAAATCCACACCTTTCACATGCCGTTTGGGGAGTGCACCATCACTTTGCAAGATGTGGCATATCAACTGGGTTTGCCCATCGATGGCGAGGCCGTTAGTGGGTGCCTGACTGACTTTGAGAATCTGATGGAGAACGGAATACCCGCATGGGTGTGGTTTCGTGAGTTGTTTGGCGAGTTACCGCCGCAGAATAAAGTTAAGCAGATGACGGTGTGCTACACATGGTTCCATGAGAGGTTCCAGATTCTCCCAGCAGACACGAGTGAAGAGACCGTGCGTATATACGCGCGTGCTTATATTATGATGTTATTGTCCTCTCAACTGTTTGCGGACAAGAACGCAAACCGGGATCACCTTTGCTAGTTGCCTTATTTGGCATCGATAGACGACTTGGGTAGATATAGCTGGGACTCGGCTGCACTGGCCTGGTTGTATAGATGTCTTTATCGTGGGATAAACAGAAATATTGTTAACTTGGCCGGGCCACTACAGCTTCTACAGTCTTAGATTTTCTGGAGGTTTCCCAGTTTGAGACCTAGTGGTTTTGATGTGTTCGAGTTTTCACTTGCATCCAGATACAGTTTATTATTTTTGGTCCATAACTTGTTCAATTTCATGTGTTGTTGTTCGTTATGACATGCTTTCAATGGAACTTGTAGGTGGGCTACATATCTACCGAGAAATGATACAGGGGATCAAAGAGTGGTATCTGCACACCTTTCTTTGGATAGATTGCTTGTCCGCGATGTGAGTCGTTTAGTTATTGCTCTTACAAGTAGTGGTTCAAGTTTACACTTTTGGTCTTACCTAACATTACTTTTTCCAATATAATTTGTGTGGGAGCCTTATTCTTCTCCCAAGGTTGCTACTGTTGCTCATCCGGATATACTAGTTGACGAGCACCGTAGGCTATGGACGGCGGTCACTAGGCTGATATATTTTACTGCGATTGAGTGGCATCAGGTGGATAGGGTGGTACCACAGTTCGGCGGTGTTCAGCATCTCCCTCAGTTGGCTCTGAACATAGATTGGCTCCATGCAAAGGATGGAAAGGGTTGAGATCGATGGTTTCCCAAATATTATCAGGAGTGGCATTTGCATTGGGAGAACCGGGTTGATTCAGTCATACCAGTCGATTGAGTAGCTGACCCCGGTCTATCAGTTGAGTACTTGGACTGGTGGTGTCGTGTGGCCCACAGATTCTTATCCCCAAATATTGCATTTCATGATCCTAGACCGATTGTTTTGACCGAGGAGGCTCGTCATAGAGGATCGTCGCAGGCACCTCCCAGGGTGCAGGTTCCTGACAAACCAGACAACAAGCGAGTGGATCGGCGTCGGCGTATAGGCACACGTACCACCGATCGAGAGTGGCGATGGCTCGACGACCGTTTGGATGAGGACCTAGGTGGTGCTGATGATGGAGGTGTTGTAGATCATCATGTTCCTCGATGTAGAGCCAGACGGCAGGGTGGGCGGGATGGTCGTGGATGGGCTTGAGGTAGAGGACCAACCGCTGAGGATGATGGTGCTCAGCACACTGTTGGTGAGGATGTTGGAGGTTTGGGCACCGGGATGGATCAGCCCACCTACGATGTAGGGGGTAGCTCTCAGCTGTTCGGGAGTATCGGGCCACAGGTATTCGCTGATTTTATTACCGCGGCCGTCGGCATGGACATCGATGATCCTGTTAGTCAGTTAGAGTTCTTTAGGGATATAGCAGACATGCTGAGGGATGACGATGCGACCCATTATAGGCCACAGATGCCTGAGATTCATTCCCAGTTTGCTGAGTACCAGCCACCGGTTCACGATGTTTAGCCTCAATTGCCAGTTGACCTCAATAAGCCTGCAGCTTCTCCATCTAACCCATGGTTCGCGTTAGGAGGGACCCCAGCATTAGCATTCAACGCCGTTCTGCCACAGACTGATCCATGCTACCGCGGATCCTGGTTGCCTTCGGACGTCCTTCCCTTGCACGCCTTATGTTAGGATCAGGAATGACTGTTGGTCCAGCATATGGGGGCCATAGGCCTTCTGGGATAAGCGAACAAACCCGTGCTTGTACACGTTGAACACCTCAGTCATACGATACACCTCGTGAACATATGACGCCCAATTCAGACGCGAGTGGGCGCAACATGCAATGGCGTGACAACATAGATAATGGAGCGCCTGAAAGTGGCAACAATCGCATGTGTAATCCTTACGGGAAACTCGATAGCTACCTAGCGAGAAGTTTCCGGTCGGTGTCGTCTCAGCCATCGTGTACTCTGATTGGTGCCTGTCGTATAACATGACAGTAAAGCACCTGGAGTCTCTTATGTTCCGATCAATAGCCTTCACTAACACCTGATACAATTCATGCCCAGATCCAAGTTGTGCCTCTGCCGTCTGTTCGTGGACCACTAATAGCTCAGCAAGCCTCCCGTAAGTTGACTTAACCAACGAAGTGACCGGGATGTTGCGAGTTCCCTTTAACACAGAATTCACACATTCACTAATGTTGGTTGTCATGTGCCCAAATCGTCTACCGCTATCCTCATGTTGGGTCCACTTGTCATACTCCATCCGGTTGGTCCAGTCACACATGGCCGGTGTAACCACCCTATCCCATGAGGCCTGTGATTTCTGATTCCTTACAGCATTCGCTGGTGCACCTAGGATTAGATATATGAAAATATAAAGCGTAGATAATGAATTAGTTGAGAAATTAGCCTAAAAGCGTTACCAACCATTAACTCGGTTTTTCCTTCCTCTTTTTCAAAAGCACGATTTTCTTTTCCTTTTTCCTGTTCAACAGAACCAAACTTTCCCTACTCAAATCCAACCCTGATCACCTCTCCTCTCAGCGCCGTTTGAAACCATGGTCACACCTCTTCAAGCATGCATTGATGCTGTGTTGAGGTGAGGAGAAGTCACGAAGCCTTATGCACCGCCTCACCCACTTCCTTTTCTTCTATCTCTTGTTAATAGTGCTTCTCATTTTCTTTGAACCAAAACACGCACGACGAAGGAGAAGAATAGAGAAGGGAAGCAAAACGAAACTGAAGAGGAAGGAAGAAGCCATCCGCAGCAAGAAGGAAGGCACCCCACCTCTCATCACTCTGAATCTTTGAAGCTTCTTTGTTGGGTGAGAACCAGCAACTCTCCTTCTTCCTTTTCTTCAAATTCAAATTCTGTTCTTCCCTTTTATTCCACCTCTGCCATTCTAATTCCAATTCTTGCTAGAACAGTAGTGACCGTAGGCAAGAACTCTTCCCTTGCTTGAGGTGAGGTCAGCCATTCATTCTTGAAAGAGAGGCTAAAGCTCCAATTCCATACGGTTAGGGTTCTGATTCCGGAAAGAAGTAAAAATAGAATTTTCAACTTCAAAAGAGGTAAGGGTTAGGACAATTAGACTATTATTCTTGTGGCTGTGCTTGTGATGAGAATAGATAAACTATTATATGCTTGATTTATGATAAATATGGCTCTAGTTTGTGTTTGAATGATGGTTAGGTCATATGAATTGTTATGTTTGATATAGTGCTGAAAAGTGGAAGTTTGATTATGGTTAAGTAATTGAAATTGTAAAATTTATTGAATTTGTTTTCTTGGAGCTGTTCTGACCATTCTAGCAACTTTAGTTAGTTAAAATAAAAGTAAAATTATAGTTTTAGATGAATTCTAGGCTTGAACATAAGATTTGGCATGTGAAGTTGTTGGAAGTGCATTATGTAGAATTCTGTAATTTCTGCATAATTGGCAGCAAAATGAACAAATTTCTGGGAGCATTCCAGATCATAATTTTGGATAAAATTATTTTTCTATAAAAATATAATGTGTTTTTAATATCTGGTAAAAATTTTAGAATTAATTGATAAGTGGATTGGGAGAAAGGAATTTTTGAAGATTGATGGTTTCAGCAGAAAATTCTGTTTCTTTACTGCAAAAAGCACCAACTTCCAATTCACTTAATTTATAATTCTAATGAGTATTTGGGCTGAAACCAACGGCAGTCTCAAGCTTTATGTGTCTAAAATCTTCAGTTTAAATTTTGTGTCAAAACTCTTTCTAACCAATTAGTTATGTTTCAAGAAATGAGGATAGCTTGCTGAATTTTGAAAATAACATTCTAAAAGGCAGGGCTGTGTTCCTAAACTCATAATTTTTTCAGGTGACATAGTAATAATCTGAAATTTAGTTTTTTGAAAATCTGGAAGAATCTTGTTTAATTACATGTATTTTGAAAGGTAATTGGTGAAAATTGAATTTTTAATAAATTTAACAAATTTACTGCTCGCTGTTGTTTTTTCTGCAATGATAGCATAATTTTTGAAAGATTTGTACAAGTTTCAATTATGGTAGGAATGCCCCAGAACCAAGTTTTATTTTCTAAACCCGTGGTTTTATAATAACTAAGGGGATTAAAGAGAGTATAATGACCAATTAAGAATGTCTACCTGGTAAATTATTAAGAGAAGTTTGAACGATATTAAAACTAAGGGAACCCGTAAGGGTGGTTTTAGTGCTATTTTAGGGGAGATTATGTCCGAATTTCTATAAAAGTTCAGGGACTTGGTTAAATGAAAATGCGTAAATTGTTCCCAAGAAGGTTTAACGTTAATGGGTGATTCGGAGGTATGTATAATTAGGCGGTGGTGCGGAGGTATGTATAGTTAGGCAGTGATGCGGAGGTATGTTTTATAGTGTTAGTAATGTGGAGGCATGATAAAGAGAAAGGAAATGAGAAAACCATGTATGAAAGAGATAGTTGAAACGAATGATAAATTATGAAAAGTGTATGTTGAATGGGCCTTGTGCCAGACTGCTACTGCGAAAGTACCCGCCTAACGGATAGCCTGAGATTGCTAATGCGGAAATGTTCGCCTAACTGATAGCACTGTTCCTTACTGTGATACACATTGAAATGTTATTATAATAAGGCCTAATTGACACGGGTAATCGTGATGCCAATGTGTCTAATTGACACAGTAAAGGGACCATATTCGGGGTTCACTCCGAGTAACGTCGGGTTGCGGGTAGACAACTGACGCATGAGCTCATGGCCTGCGCTAGGAACAAGCATGCATCATCTTGTTTGCGCATATGAACTTCTTGTGAATTATTTACTGCCATTTCTTTCTTGTTCATGCTATTTACTTGTTATATATATATGTTTGTGCCTTGAGTCTCTGTGTTTGTTCTTTTTTCTGTTTTGCGACAACTTAGAGATAAAGACTCTAGGTTCCCCTTTTACCTTACTGAGAACTCTAGGTTCTCACCCTTCTTTTCTTTCTTTCTCCCCCCTCCCAAGACGGGTCCGGCAGAGGAGCTCTTTGAGTTTCGTTCTAACCTTTGAGTTATGAGGATCCGGCGCGCGGAGGAGTCTTCATATGGAGCACACTTTGGACCGCTTTCTTGAACGATGTTAGGAGATCACCCCAGAGTTAGTCGCAGTGAATCTTTTGCTCATTTTTTATGATCTTAGTATTACTTTCCCTCGCTTTTGTACTACTTTTAGAGGGGTAGGGTAGGACGTCTTAGTAGTTCGGTTCCAGTTTAGAAAACCCGTGTGAGGGATGGGACTGATTTTTTCTTTTGTATCTGTACATATCACTTGGTGTGATACTCGGCTTTGATAGATGACACGTATCCTTGAACTTAACTCATGTGTATATTGTATATATGTTTATATATGTTATTTTTGTTGCCATGTGTTTTCTTACATGATAACTTTAAAGAAACTAACCTTGCGAGCAACTAAACGCTAATCCGCGAATAATAATTTATTCACGATTAACCCGATAAAGGATTTTATTGATATTAATTTATAAAAATCTGAGTCTAGAGCTAAGTAGGCCCGCACGACCAGTAACACCTGAACATTTGGCAATGGTCATGACGTGTCAAAAGTTGGGGTGTTACAGCCGGATTCTTAGTCTGCATGATGTCAAACCAGTAATAAAACTCTGCTTCAGTTTTTGCATAGGCAGCATTCACAAGCATCCTCCTTGCATCTTTACCTTTGAAGCTAAGGCTAGAATTCGCTGCCACATGACGAATATAGTACGCTTGAAAAGCACGTAGAGGCAGCCAACCATTCTCGGGGGCCTCAAGTGCAGCCTTGATACCATTATGCCTGTCAGAGAAAACAAGGATACCCTCCTGCGGCGTCACATGCGATCGTAGGTTGGACAAGAAGAATGACCATGACTCTGCATTTTCTCCCTCCACAAGGGCGAAGGCTATCGGGAGGATGTTCGAGTTTCCATCCTGCACTATCGCCAACAGTAACGTGCCTCCATACTTGTCATACAAGTGGGTACCGTCAATACTCACGAGGGGCTTGTAATGCCGGAAGGCCTCAATGCAGGGTGGAAATGTCCAGAAAAGACGATGAAAGTACACCGTTGACTCATCGACCTGATCCCCAAGTCGAACAGAAGAGGTCTTCAACACAGTGACTGTCCCGGCCATGGTCTACTGTACCCCCTAGCATCCAACGTGGCAACTCGGCATACGACTCTTCTCAGTCTCCATATATTTGTGCTACTGCCTTCTGTTTTGCCATCCAAACCTTCCTGTAACTAGGCTTGAACCCGTAATCGGCTTCTGTTGCTTGTTGACCTTTATCGTAACCGCAGCATCAGCCATAACCAACGGAAAAATCTTCGCACAGATAACGTGGTAATCAAGCTGACGGTGATCACTGGAAATAGAGGTGGCCAAGCAAGTGTGCGGACCGTTGTACCTCCTAACCTCCCAAGTGCCCTTTCGTGCACGAAGCGATATGCGAATCAACCAACTACAACCCTTGCCGAACTCCTTGTATTTTCCATGATACTTAAGATGATCTGATTCCAAGGCTCTGTACTCAACACCTCGACAGATGCTATAGTCCTTCACACTCAGAACAGCTTCATATTTATTCTGGAATGATTGCCCAATCTGAAATTCTGTAGAAGAACCACCAATTGTAGCACTTCCGTCTGCCTGTTGACCCAGAGCCTCCAAGTTTAGAGTGGAGAAGTGTGGAGGGTACTGCTGTATGCTAGAACTTGAAGGCCCGTACTGTGCATGTGGATTGGCACCTGTGTCATCATCGCTGTCCCCAATGATATCTACAGGCTCCTGGTCAGAGTCATTGTCCCGCATTGCATTCTCTACCCGATCAGGTTTTCCGAAGTCTTGAACATCATGAATCATGCCACCACCGGTATCCACCTCAAATCCCTGCTGCCAGACCCCAGGATTCTCCAACGGTACAGAACCAACTACCTCCGTTCGATCTAAATTAGCCGCGAAGGAAGGGGATGCGACTTGCGGAACAGATGGTCTGGCCACAGGCATCGAACTAGATGCACCGCTTGCGGCAGTCGAGCTATGAACTGGAGTTGATGCCCTAGAACTATCGACACCAACCTCCAACTTCGCATACAGCTCGTGTATTTTGACCTCCGGAAAACTCTTAACACAATGAAACAGAATCCTAATATTTTCATCGGCCGCTAGCACAAACGTATCATACTTAACACCGGTCGAGACAACTGCGACGGAAATCTTGTAGAATAGCTTCTTCACACACTTGCTCCCAAATATCCCAAACTTCTGCAAGATGCTGTTCTTTACATCTGACAAAGTGCTTGATGAACTGATGAATACACTCAATGGTTCTCTGTCAGTGAACTTCACACTATATTTTTTGCTTCTTTTAATTTTCCCAGAACAATGCACTAGGACAAGAAAACTCTCTTCCTCACTTGCCATTGTGTGATAATGATCTCTTCAGCAGCTTCAATCTCGCTCATATATATATATATATATATATATATATATATATATATATATATATATATATATAATTCTTTCCCTCATAAACCGTGGCAGCCAACAAGGGTTTATGAGTTTAAAAAACCTTTCATAGGATTTTATGGTCATATTTCTGCCTCCCTAAACCGTGGTGACCTACCACAGTTTATGTTCATTCTTTATCCTTCATAAAACGTGCCAGCTAGCAACGATTTACATGTAAATAGGAAACTGTGGTTAGCTCCCACATATTACATAATAATAAAAAAAGCACTTAAGGAAGTTTCAAATGTTACATTCAGTAAAGCTTTCTCTCCTTTATTTTATTTAAGTACATTGTCCTTAATAAAATATTAGATTGTCGATAAATTTTTATTAGTCTTTTGATATAAAATTTAGTACAAAATTAATATTCTACTAATATAGTTATATATGTTTTTTTTTTCAATTTTTTTATGGTTCAAGAATATTATAAATTTTAAATTTATATTTATATTTTATTTTGAATAAATATAAAATATAATAATGACCATAATAATATTATACTAAAATAAAAAAAAATTATAATTATATAATATTATTTTTAATTTACTATATCAAATTAAAATGTAAGTCTTTACATCCACGGATTTAACATTAATTAAATATGCATGTAAAATTGTTTTAACCTAGAAATCCATCCAAATTAAATTCATTAAAAAAAAAAAGGTAAAGCAAAAAGCCAAAAACATCTACCAACCCCCCGCAACATAAAAGGGTTATTGAGAATAAGCAGCGGTGCAGAAGCAGTGTCAGTGTCTTGAGAGAGAGAGAATGGCTTGCAGGCAATTCTGGGCTTCACGAGCTGCTTCCTACCTTAGGGTTTCTCTCTTCAACCGAAGCTTTTCCGCTGGTAACTCCCCTCTTTCTTCTTCCTGTTACGATCTGTTTTCGTTTCGTTTACGTGATCACTTTTCTGTATGTATGTTGTTGGATCTTGATCCATCACCGCATGTTTCTCATTCAATGCTTCATCTTAAATTTAGTACCTTTACTCTTTTTCTCATTTCGATGGAAATTGACACGCCTTTATTCATGTCATAAATTCTGATCTCTTATTCTTGATCATGTTATGGACTCTAATTTTTATGCACTGGCATTCAACATTGTAAGGTAGTTAATATCCACCTGTGTTATCTAGAAATGAAATTACTTTTATCTATGTGATAGTATCGGACTGAATGTCGTGTATAAAAGAAAAAATTAGATTGACACTGGTAGAGCATTAAAATTAAAATGGTAGTTGCATCATCTATTTTAAAGGGAAGGAACTTTATATGTTGTGATGGGAGGAGGAAAGAACACCTACCAGCTATCAGCATCAATGGCATTAACATAACAATTCCCCTATTTCTTATGTTCAATTTTTTGACCTTTAGTGCTGCAGGGACCAGAAAATGGTTTCTTGTATGTTATGTGAGAGTCTGTGACCTACCTAATGATTCTAGTGGGGCCTTACCAGCTCAAGTAGTTGTAATATGCTAAATGACAAGGATGGTGAATTGGTGTTTGGTGAAATTTTGGTAATTGATGGTGACAGAATGGAGAGGTTAGATTTTTTTTTTTTTTTTGGTTTTCTAATCACTGGATCTTTGAATGATGGATTTGAAAATGGAAATTGAAAAAGCTTTCATGTTTCTGTATGCATTTTCAAAGGGTTTTGCATGCTCTTTGGAAGATGGAACCATGATTTTTCTCATTATGCTCTTAACATTTTAAAGATTGAATTTTTGTATCAATTTCATGGAAAAAGGCTTTGTTTCTAATAAAAAAAAAAGAAAAGAAAAAATCGTTTGTCAATTCTTTTGTGTGTATTTGGAAATATTTGGAGAGAATAACTTTAGTCTCTCAAACTTCATTGTGGCTTCTATAGGTAAATTTCCCACAAGATTTTGGAAAGAAGCAAGAATTTGCTACTTATTTTTGGGTAAAAAATAAAATGTATTTGGACCACAGTTTTACCAATTAATTCTCACTTTAGTATGTACGCAAACTTTACCTAACTTTATACAAACAATACTCACTAATCCAATGTTTTTATCTTTGATATACATTACAAAACAGAGAACTAATTGTTTCAAAGTAGTTCTCCCAAAATATATTCGTCTCAAACATAAGTCTCCACCTTGAAACCTAGCCCTTGATATATCTTGACTTTAACCAAAACAATGTTCATTAATCCAATATCTCTTGCCTTTTAGTGCCTATCAAGTTGTCTTAGTGTGTCTAACTTTTCATCATCTGTAATAAACACACAAACAAGATAGAATGATAATATTGATAATATTCTTCTTGTGGCTCTTGAAAGAATGCAGGTAATCAGAAGGGAGCTCCTCTTTGTTAGCAATGATGCAAGAAGCAAAATTACCATTTTGATCTGATTTACTTGTTAGGTGACTAAGGCTAAAAAAAAACAGAAGTTAATTATTAGATTTTTATTAACTAACCTTTTATGTTCCTACAGTCATTAAAGACCTGAAGTATTGCGATTCTCACGAGTGGGTGAAAGTAGATGGAAAATCTGCGACTATTGGCATAACTGATCATGCCCAAGATCACTTGGGTGATGTTGTATATGTTGAATTGCCGGAAGTTGGGAAGGGTGTAACACAAGGAGAAAGTTTTGGTGCAGTTGAAAGTGTGAAAGCAACTAGTGATATTAACTCTCCTGTTTCAGGGAAAGTGGTTGAAGTTAATGAAGAGCTTAACAGCTCTCCTGGTTTGGTGAGTTTCCATTCTTTTTTAATCTATCAATTTACTTTTATTTTGTACCTAGATAATTAGATATATTGATTCAAGAATGTACCAAGAAATGGTAATGACGGATAAAAAGAAAACGAAGGGAGTATTTAATGTTTAAGGATCAGTCAATTTGGTTGAGTATCAGTCCCATGCATGTTAAAGTTGTGCAATGTTCCTTCATATAGGTTAACTCAAGCCCTTATAAAGATGGATGGATAATCAAAGTTGAAGTCAGTGACAGTGGTGAACTAAACAACTTGATGGATTCAGAACAGTATTCCAAATTCTGTGAAGAAGAAGATTCCAAGCATTAATTGTGTGCCCAAAATATCTTTCAAGCACTCTACAACATACGTTGTGTAGAGATCATGTTAAATTGGGAAAGCTAAGAATTGTTTTGTCGTCTTCTCCTTTTGTACTTGTCTCTTGCTTTGACTGCTCTATTTTTATATTTTCACGAGCTTTCTCCGGTTCAGTAGGATTATATTTCTCTCCCTTTGCCATGGAAGTATGAAACATATAACCTGGTGAATTTTCATAATAAAAAGCCTTGCGTTTTTTTACCCTTCTAAGTAGTGCTTATTTTGTTGCATGATATTTCTATTAAGTTTGAGACTCCGCTTTTCTCTATCTAATACTAAACCTGTTACCAGCTTACGATGAATTAAGATATGGTATGCCAAGTTTTCATATTAAGACAATATATATCATTTGCTAGTTTGGGATAGTTCGTATTATTTCGCAATCTTTGGAGCTTGGTTATCTGGTATAAGAATAGTAATATACTAATATACTAATATTAACTGACCTTCAGGATTCTTTCTAACAAATACTCACTGAAGAGCCTTTTTTCCTAGGATATTGAATTCAGACAAAGATTTGTACAAAGAATCATATTTTTAAAATAACATAAAATAAAACTGAAGAGATCAACATGACTCTTAACAATTGAGTTTAATTTTTAGTTGTTCCCTTCACTCTTAAGACTTGACTACACTGTGTTCTTTAACTACTTCTCAATTTCCATTTTCCGGCGCCCTATAGAACGGCTAAACTGAAAGCAATAGCACACATCAACATCTCCACCAACACTTGCAAGCAAAAACATACTTGGATAATGTTTACTCGGAATACTTGTATAAATTAACATGATCCCGATCATTTTAACAGTTGCATCCATTGCACGCTACTCAAGTTACATCTAACAAAAAGGCATTGCAACACACATATCCTGCTATAAACTCCAACGTCAGGTCTGTCTTCATCATACATACAAAAAGGGCCAAGTAAAACAGATGGGTGCCAGCGACTCATATTCCATTAAGAGTGACGACAACTCTTCGCGAAGAAGGATGATCCCGATGCTCACAAAGCCATATGCCCTACCACATAACAGTACCAAAAAAGAAACATAACGTTAATAATTTTGATGTTATATCAATCCAACCTTGGGTGTTAACCAAAATGTGGAGACAGGAACATTATGCAAACTTCCACATAGAGTAACTACATATTTCTTAATCTCAACCAACTTTACCATAATCCTAACATAAAATGTTGTCTGATGTTAATCATAATCAATAATCAACAATAGATATTACTAAACAACACCATATACACAATATAATTTTCTATTAGAAAGGTTTAATAGAAAAACCTAGAACAAAACAAATGACATTTGATAACTATTATGCTAAAAAATGAAGTGCCATAAGTAAATTAAGTAAGCAGTTGCCATTACATATACTGTGGCCAAAGATTCACTATGAAAATCAGGTTTGCTTACAAGCAGGCATGAATGTCAAGTATTTTTAAGTTGCTAACCATTGCTATAATTTATTTTGTCCTTGTTTTATTTATAAATTTGGTAAATCTTGTCCCTCTTGAAATGCATGCATGATGTGAGAATATAATCTAACAAGTTGATATGGAAGAAATGCAAAATATTGATCAAGACAGTCCATATATATCTACTATAGGGCTGCAATCTTGGAAAAGTGTAGTGAGATTTCAAATCTGTTTGTGAACTAATAGGTTTTTCCCAACCATAAATACAAGATGAATTTGGGTACCTGCCATGTTCCCATGTTAAGCTTTCCATTTGTTATTGGTATCCTTTAAAAAAATTATATACAAGATATCAGTACATTGTAACATATATTTTCAGCACAATGAATCAAATTAAAGCATGAAGCAGCTCTCACGTGAGTGCACAACCAAACATTGATGATTTAATATGAGCCGGCATGTCATCTGGGCCTGCAAGCAAAATTTCAAATCCAAAGAATATTGTAATGGATGGAAAATACAATATAGGAAAAGAAATACTCAACATGTATGCCGAAAAACTTGGGGAGGGAAAAGAGGGCCCCGCCTGGAAAAGGGAGGGGGGGGGGGGGAGGGAAAAAAAACACAGGATTATGCCTAGTTCCTGAATTATGATGTTTATGGTTTATGGGCCTTGGGCCTGGTGTTAGAAGATGAGTTCTTAGCAGCTAATCATTGATTAGAAGTTCTGTATACTAGTGCAGCTAAAGGAAAAAGTTTTGCAGACTAGAAGAAAGCATGAATAACTTACAAGACAAAAAATCACATTATAGAAGGTTGGTGCCTAGCAAGGTCAATGTCTAAAACTGGAAAAGTCTGTTCAGACTTCAAAAACACAGCTCCAACTATAATTTGTAACGGAAATCCCCATATTTCTTTCACCACAAAATCATCTAAAATAACATTCATTGTCGACCGAACTTAAGATAAAAATTTCCAAACGCAAATCACATGAAACTAAACCCACTGATAATCAAAATTAATTCTACAAAATCACGGCGATTCAATCTTAAGCTTGTAAACCCAAACTCACAGAATAAATTAAAAAAAAAAGAAACACTGAATTACAGTTAACTAACCCTCTAGAGTATGCTTCCAAGGCGCCGATGAACCCTGCACACCAACAAGTTGCGTTCTTGGAATTGCTATATAGTTAACTATTAACATAAAAATAAGAAGAGAATAGTAATAACAAAAATGTAAGAACCTCAGGAACAATTCGATTGAGGAAGGTTTCAGTATCATCACGAACATCAGAATCGTAATTCTCGTTAATAGTAAGAGAAGCACTCGTGTGCTGCACTGCCATTTCAGTTCCAGTTCCAGTTCCAATTTCAGTGGCACTGAGCTCAAACAATCAAAGTCAAAATGAAACGAAATTGATTATACTTACAGAAGAGATGAGCAAGGCCACACTTGAATCCAGACAGGTCCTGCTCGATTTCCTTCACTATCTGATTCCCGATCAAAGTTCAATCAATAGTTAGGGTTCGTGGAAATTAAAAATTAAACAGAGAAAAGATAATGAAAGAAGAAAGACGAGTGAGAGGATGGACCTTGGAAGTGACGAGATGACAACCGCGCTTATAGGCGGGTAAACTGACAGTCTTCTGAGCCCACTTGGGAACTGCGGCTTCCGCCATCGACTTCCTCTTCACGGTGGTGTCGTGCTGCTGCGCCTTCACGCCAACTCCAAATTTTGCTATGCAGATTGATGATACTTGCATGCTTCAGTGCTTTACCTTCAGATTGCATCTAAAGAAAAATGCTACACATACACATATGATGAAACTATGGTTAAATTACCAAAATCACCCGGATTTTGGAATATCCCAACAAGAATGTCATTTTTATTAACGATAAAAAATATTTTAAAAATTAAATTTTGATGTGATTTTTTTATAATTAAAAAATAAATATTTTTATCTTTAAGATTTAATAATAGTAAGTTTTTTGTAATATCTTTCTTTATCACTGGTCAAGAATAATTTTAAAAATTAAAAAAATTAAAGAACAAGTTTTGATATCTTTTGTGTATTTAAATATTTTTACAAAATTTTAAATTAAGTAGATAAATAATTTATCAAATACAAAAATTAAATAGTGTTATTTTTGTAATATTTTAAACTTTATGAGGATATTTTTTTTATTATATTTTATAGTATTTTAAAGATATTTTGTCATTTTTAAATGTGGGGTATTTTTGTCATTGTATTAAAAATAAGGATGATTTTGGTAACTTAGTCAAAAATATTTCGAGGCATCAAAATCGGCCTGAAAATTTTTAATATGAGGCTGTCTACCTGTTGGCCCAAAATAAGTTCAAAGGTAGGGCTGGACAACGATAGTATTGATAGGATATAGTCTATAATTTTATTCGATCTGCACTATATTCATCAAATTAGATATATTTATATTTTTTTAAGTTGGATTGAATATTGAGTATATTTGTATAATTTAAAAAAACTATTTTAAAGTCTTGTTTGATTGATTTTAGTTTTTACAAAAAAAAACTGCCTATAAAATCTATTTTTTTACCTGTTTTAACTTATTTATTTTTAAAAAGTTTTTTTGAATAATAAAAAAAATAATAACACAAAATCAAAGTTTAATTAATTCTTGAGAGAAATTCTAAACGATTCCTAATAATTACTTTGAAAAATAACAAAGGTTCTCAACAAAAAATATCTTTTTCTTTTCGGCCTTTCCGATCTTTATTTTTAAGGGGCTGATTAGCCCATATGTCAATAATTTCAATATTTTTTATTATTGACATATGAGCTAATCAGTCCCATTAAAATAAAGATCAGGGTCGAAAAATTTTTTTTTGTTGAGAGCTTCGTTCTTCCTTTAAGGTAATTGTCAGGAGTCGGTTTGAGTATTTACTCATTATTCTAAATTGAAGTGCAACATAAAAAATTAAAAATAAGATATCATAAAATTTATAAAACAACATACTAAAATTTATATCACATTAGGATTTAATTTCTTAAATTAGCAAAGAATTTAGATAAATTTTTAGTAGATCATAAATATATTTAAGAGGTGTCAATATATTTATAGAGGAGTGCTACACATACAAATCTTTTTGACTTACAAGTCTTACAAGTTACTAGGCCTTTTAATGCGTTATTCAACGTTTTCTATTTTCAAAGCGCTACACTAAGAACGGTTCTTCTTCTTCTTCTTCCTCTTTCTCTTCGTCTTCTTCTCCTCTTCGTCTTCGTCTTCGTCTTCTTCTTCTTCTTCTTCCTCTTCCTCTTCCTCTTCCTCTTCCTCTTCTTCTTCTTCTTCTCTTCTTCGTTTTTTTTCGATTTTCATGGTTTCTGAAATCAAGTTTTGAAATCGTTTTGAAGAAGAAGAAGTAGCAGAAGATGAGGAGAAAGAGAAAGAGTTCTGAATTATGCAACGAATTTTGGGTGTATTTTTTAAATCCTTTGGGTGTATTTTTCGTAATCCTTTGAGTATATTTCTGTAATCCTTTTGAAGATAATGGAATTTCAGAAATACACCCAAACGATTACAGAAGTACACCCAAAATGATTACAGAAATACACCCAAAGAATTACAGAAATACACCCAAACGGTTACCGGAATTCACCCAAACGATTATAGAAATACACCCAAGAGATTACAGAAAATACACCCAAAAGATTACAAAACTACACCCAAAGGATTTAAAGAAATACACCCAAAATTCGTTGAAGTACATTTTATGCATAATTCAGAACTCTTTCTCTTTCTCCTTCTCATCTTCTGCTGCTTCTTCTTCTTCAAAAACGATTTCACCATGAAAAATCGAAAAAAAAAGAGAAAACAGAGAGAAAAGAACGTAAATGAAGAAGAAGAGGAAGACGAGAAAGAAGAACGTGCAGAAACGAAAGAAAAGGGGAAGAAAAAGAGTAAGAGGAAGAAGAACGTGCAGCAAGAAGAAGAAGAAGGAGAAAGAGAAGGCAAGAAACGAAAGAAAAGAAAAAGGAGAAGACGAAGAGAAAGAAGAATGGTTCGAAGCGCGTTTTGAGCGTTAGTTTTAATTGAACTTGTAAGGCTTACAAGCCTTAATCGCTTGTATGCGAAGAATTACTCATATTTATAATAGACCACTTTTATTTAAGTAATTTCATATAGATAATCGTTTTTTTTTTTATTTTGAAAATTTGTTAAGATTTATTTTTGAGAGAAAAAATAATAGTTAGAGATTTACCGAGATAATTATTTATTTAGACAAACATAAGCCGTCCATTTTAACCTAAGAAATCGGATATATGGTAAAAACCACCTCCTAGGTGGGCTTTTTATCCCTGTTGAACCTGACTTTTTATCCACAATCCTGATATAAATAATTACTTCGGATATGTGAATATTATGCGTGCAGTCATATAAAAAGTCATATAAAAAGTGCAGAAGCTCTTGAAGACTTGAATGTTTGATTTTCACATCCGCTAGGCAGTGATGAAAGTTGGAGTTTCAATGGCTCGTCCATGGCTCTTCCCTCCAAATCAAAACGCTTTCTTTTCCGTAAGTCTCCCTTACGATTGTTCTCCTTAACTCCCTTCCCTCCTTTGTTGTCTCAGATTTTCTGAGTTCAAAATTGTTTTTTTCAACTTGTTGCAGCAGCAGCAGAATCTTCTTCTTTGTTCGAACCGAATGGCGATTGGTGTTGGGAGAAGAAAACCGCAGTTTGTAGTGAGCGCAGGGCCGAAGAGGATATCGATTGGTAAAGAGTGTAGGGAAGCATTGCAAGTAGGAATCGATAAGCTTGCTGATGCTGTGTCTATTACTGTAGGACCCAAAGGTGCATCTTTCAAATTTATTTCATCATGAATTTCAATGTTTTGAATGCTCAATGACTAGTATATTATACCAATACTCAATTATGTTCCATCCAGAAAGCACTGATTCACGAACCAAGTTTCCATAGAACTGATATTTTATAAAATTTTCACATTTAGTAGTAGCATGTATTGAGAGAACTGACATATGTCAAGAATGTTCCAATATTTTTTATGGCAGAGCTTAGAAAGTATTAAATACTGGCTGTTTGAAATTTGAAATACTTCAAAGTATATATGATTTTCAAAATATACATGTGTATGTACCAACAGTAAGAATATGAATTGCAGCTAATTAACTTATAATGGAACTGAAAATTGGTTCCATTTGCATCCTTTTAGTCCTGGAAAAGGATTGTATATGTATTTTGATATTTTTATTCACTGTTTATTGACTGCTCATTGTACATGCTGCTTATGTGATTCTAGTTAACAAGTTTGTTCATCTTGCTCCTTACCGTGCAGGACGTAATGTTATTCTCTCGGAATCTGGAAACCTTAAAGTGATTAATGATGGCATTACAATTGCTCGGTCCATAGAGCTTTCTGATACAATTGAGAATGCAGGTGCCATGCTAATTCAAGAGGTTGATCATTTGTTAGGTTTTGCCTTGGATTAAATAGAATAAATTTGAGACCAAAATAACTTGAGATGTATTGCTTGTTTCCTTCCTTAATGCTTGTAGGTTGCTAGCAAAATGAATGATTTGGCTGGTGATGGGACTAGCACCGCAATTATTTTGGCTCGAGCCATGATTAAATCTGGACTATTAGCAGTTGCATTTGGGGCTAATCCTATTTCTTTGAAGAAGGGAATGGACAAGACTGTAAAAGATTTGGTCAAGTTCTTGAAGCAGAAAAGTGTTCCTATTGAAAGAAGGGCTCATATTAAAGGTAGTTTCTTCTTCTATTTTTTGAGTTTTCCAAAGCAATGGGTGTTCTCAAGATGAAAATATTGAAGGAATTTTTTGTCCCTCTTGCAGCTGTAGCTTCAATTTCTGCTGGAAATGATGAGTATGTGGGAAATTTGATTGCTGAAGCTATAGAAAAGATTGGCTCTGATGGGGTGATCTCCATCGAGTCGTCATCATCATTTGAGACCTCTCTGATAATTGAAGAAGGGATGAAGGTATCATGCATTAGAATAAAAGTCAACAATAACAAGCATTAGTGTTCCTGTCATTCAGATGTGAATGATCACTATCATTGTCTTTTCCCTTGTTATATTTGTTCTCGGTTCCTTCTGTGCAGATTGATAAGGGTTACATGTCTCCTCACTTCATTACCAATCAGGAGAAGTCCATTGTTGAGTTTGACAATGCTAAAGTTTTGGTAACTGACCAAAAGATTTTGGCTGTCAACGAAATTGTTCCTTTGCTAGAAAAGGCTATGCAGTTGAGTGCTCCACTCTTAATTATTGCAGAGGATGTCTCAAGGCCAGTGTTGGAAACGTTAACAGTGAACAAAATGCAAGGATTACTAAGAGTTGCAGTTGTAAAATGTCCAGGATTTGGAGATGCAAAGAAAGCTTTGTTACAGGATATTGCACTTATGACAGGTGAGTTCCTACAGCATATAATAATCTCAATTAATATCTTTGGAAACTTCCTTTACATTAGTGTTATGCATATTCTATAAACAGCAAACTCTTTGTTAGTCTTTGTTTTTCTTTAGTAAAAATCAGTCCTGATCTTATGACTTGAATTGTATATCTTCTATGGGGTGTCACTATTTAGGAGCTCTTCATGATATCTTGACTGTATGAGCATAATTTGAGGTTTTCTTTTTTTTTTTCCCCTTAAATTTGCCCGGATACTTTGTTCCCATTTCCTTCATTAATGTACCCACTTTCTCTGCTCTGCTTGTTTGACATCATGTTTACATTAAAATCACAGGTGGTGATTTTCTTTGTGGAGACTTGGGTCTCACACTTGAAGGTGCAACATCAGATCAGCTTGGCACTGCACTGAAAGTGACAATAACCAGTAATTCGACAACTATAATTGCTGATCCTGCCACAAAGGCTGAAATTAAGGCTAGAATTTCACAGATAAAGAAGGATCTTGTTAAAACAGATAACGCGAACCTGTCGAGAAAGCTCTCAGAGAGAATTGCAAAACTCTCTGGCGGTGTAGCTATTGTAAAGGTACCTACTCCAATAAACATGTATTGAGTTGTCTGTACTCTGATCAATTCATGACCTCCTTACTAAAGAGGTCCTATAAAAGAAATTTTCTGTAATGAATATGATTTATTCTTAATAATATATCATTTTTTTATACTTACCTTCTCTCTTACAAATTTGCTTCTTCTACTATAAAACAATTTTTGTGACGTCCAATATCAAATAACATTTTATGTTGACATTTGTTTTGTATCAATTGTGCAGGTAGGTGCGCACACTGAGGTAGAACTAGAGGAGAAAAAACTTAGGATTGAGGACGCGAAGAATGCAACATTTGCTGCTATACATGAGGGAATTATTCCTGGAGGGGGTGCCGCATATGTCCACCTATTGGACTTGATACCAACAATAAGGAACTCCATGGAAGATCTAGATGAGCGAATTGGTGCTGATATTGTGGCTAAGGTATGGTTATGTTTATTAGTTTCCTAGCTCTCGTACTTGTGCTCCTTCATACAATTTGTGAATCTGTATAATTAACCCTACAATATGTCGTTGAGGCTGAGAGGTCTCAATAAATTCCAAATACTCCAGCCTCATTTTGATTGTTTTCATCCATGCCAAAAGTCTCTCATTATCACTTTATTTGTTTTGAAGATGGTCCAAAACGTATTAATAGAGAAACTTGCTCATCTGTATACTGTCCTTGTTAAGTTCACATCATGACTTTGATATCTTATCAGCTATCTCCCTCGTTACTATCAATACTTGGTACTTGGGCTTGAAATTTCAATTCTAATAGTGAACTTGGCAGGGAGAATTTAACTTTGATTATGTTTTCCCTGGAGGTTGAGGTTGTGTGTCAGGTCTTCTGTCAACCTCTCTATGTGATTGCTCATTGCTCTCTTGACCTTGTTATTCTTAGATATTACATATTATTTGAAACCATTCTTCTTTTCAAAAGAAATAAATAAAAAAATAAAAATCTGGTGCATTCCATATTTGTTTCCCCTGTACTTTCATTAGTTCATCGAGGCTTGGGATTAATTTTGTGAGGCAATTTGTTTATGAACTTGTGTTGAATGCCTTTAGATATATGTAAGCAGTTTCACACAATGCATTGCAGGCAATGCTTGAACCTGCAAAATCAATTGCAGCCAATGCTGGAGTTGATGGAGACATTGTTGTCCAGAAGACGAGAACACTTGATTGGCGAACTGGATATAATGCAATGACAGGCACATATGAAGATCTTCTAAATGCAGGAGTGATAGATCCTTGTCGAGTTGCCAGATGCGCTCTTCAAAGTGCAGTTTCAGTTGCTGGTATGGTATTAACTACCCAGGCTATATTGGTGGACAAAACAAAAAAACCCGAGCCATCTGTGCCTCTGCTCCCTGGTATGATACCTTAAAACGGCGAAAACACTACAATTTTGACAATCAACTTTAGTATCATGAATCAAAGCCTGCAAATGTCCCTTTTGTTGATTCACACTCGGCCAGCGAGAAGAATGCTCTTGCCATGAATGGAAAAGTCTCGGGTTGCTGCTGCTTATTTGAGTATTGACTTGATGAAATCCATGTGCCATGCAGCCATGAAGAATTTTGTTGAAATTGCATGGAAACTTATCCTGCAAAAAAAAAAAAAAAATCATTCCACCACATTTTATATCACAAGCCTAACACACTTTTTTTTCCTGCATGTATTCTTAACTTGTGTATAATTAGTTTTCCTAATTATTAGAATTTTAATTACAATCTTTCAACCATTCTTCTTCCTAGCAAACTGGAAATAGTGTACTTGACATTGCTCCACACAAATAACTGCTTCCTCTCTAATCTCTCCTTTGTTGGTATAGCTTTTAATCTTATTAATCTCCAACTAAAAAAACATGAATAGCAAGTGGTGTCTGAATCTTCTATGATCCATTTTTATTTAATATATAAATCCAAAGTATGCACTGATTATTTATCTGTATACGAATGAATTTATTTTACATATATGAAATATTAAAATCCTGAAGTTTTTTATTCCTTAGCAAGCTTTTAATTTGGATAAATTCTCATTTTTATATATGTGAAATTAAGTTAATCTTTAAATGATCCTTGTTTAAGTAAGAAATATTGTACTCTTTGTTAATTAAACAAATTTTAACTTTTTATTTATTATATTTTATATCAATGTTTAGATTTAGTATTCAGGATGTAATTTATTTTATTTTTTGATTCTTTTTATCTTTATAGCAAATTATTTCAAAGAGCACTGCACTTTATTTTTTCCGAAATATATTAGCATTCGCTGTGAAATTATTTCATATTTTAAATATATAAGTTTATAAAATTATAAATGTCATGTGCTCTCACTTACTTGCTAACAAAATTTTTCTCTCATTAACTCTTCAGTTTTGTTTTTTGGTATTCATCTCTTTAGTCATTACTTAACCCATTTTTCTTCCAAACACTTCAGACTATATTCACTAGAGAAAGGGATTATAAACCATTTTGTTATTATGATCACTCTTAGGCTTAGTTTGGTAAAACTTTTACTTTTTAAAAGTAGCTTATAAAAGTTAACTTTTAAAAGATGGCTTTTTAAAAGTTGTAGCATTTATGTTTGGTAAATCAAATAAAAAACAACTTTTAATAAACATAAGTAACATCAATTGTGTTTGGTAAAATAGCTTTTAAAATTTAAAAATACTATAATAGACATAAATGCAAACATTAAATTTGAAAATTAGTTAACATATGAGGTTATATTAGACTTTTAAATTTTGAAAAGCACAAGCCAGCTTTGAAAAGTTCCCTCCTAGGTGCTTTCAAAAGCACCCCTAACTTTTAAAAGCCGCAAACACAAGCACTTGAACTTTTTAATTTACCAAACGCAAAATGACGTGCTTGTGTTTTTTAAAAGCACAAGCACCTCCTGAAAAAGCTTTACCAAACCCAGCCTTACTTTGACACTGACCAATTGTCTTAACCAAACTAAAACGCTACTACAAGAAGAAGAATAATACGAATAGAAATCCATATAAAACAAGTGCATCTTATTTTCAACAACTGCTATTAACTGCTCTTCCTCTGATAGGTTTTACTTTTCCATGATTATGAATCTATTAAAAACTCTGTACTGGTTCCTCATAATTGGCCAACTGCCATCCTTCTTTCTTATGGTGATGTAATAAATTATAGGAATAATTAAAACCGCTATAAGTAGTAGATTATTATAAAAACAATTAGGTGTTGAAGCTTTCAGACCCAACATTTCCTCTCAATTGGTTACTATCTGAACTAATAACAACTTTTAAAGAATAACTACTATTTATGAGCAAGTTTATAGAGTTGATCTTTCTATATAGCCTTGGAAAAAAGTTAATTACATGCAACATTACCCATATATAGTTAAACTTTATGGTATATCCATACATAGATTATTTTGTCTTTGTTATATAAATTTAAACAACATAAACCACAAAAAGGTAAGAGTGATAATGGGTAGGGTAAGATAGAGTATGGATCTAATCCTATTCCTATCCGTGAATTGATAATATTCCGACCATACTTGCGGATTATAAAAAAATGCAACATTATTATATAATTTGATGATATTTTAAAATAGAATTGACTTTTATATATATATATATATATATATATATATATATATATATATATATATAAACGTATTAAATTATCAATTAGTGGCTAAAAAAGTAAAATTTTTTTGTATTTAATGAAAAAATTTTGGTTTAACATTCACTTGAAATATATTTTAATATAAGTATATAATATATACATATATAGAGTGCGGATTGGTCGGATAGAGTTGAGACTCAATCCACATCCTACCCGACTTCTACGAAAATGTTACTTGCACCTTACCCTATCCGCTATTGACAACCTTACTTGTCCGAGTTGGGTCGGATTGAATATGCACGCATAGGGTGCATATTGACACCTCTAAAAAAAATCGAAACTCCTAAAAAGCTAACCAGTAGATTAAGGCTTTCAAACCATCTTTCAATAAGTGAAAAGAAAAATACTAAACATACATATTTGACATCTAGACACTATTGGAAAGGAAAAAAAAAAAAAAAAAGTTTAGATTGAGATATGAAATGATGATAGCTTAATTTGTAAGCTACGTATGTTAATCGCTGAGGGAAAATAAATGCTTCAAAGATACAGCACTTGGCTTCAAAGTATCAACGTTTTCTTTTGCATATATCCCACTAATTAGTACACATATAGTCTTAGTAGGCAGTATCCAATGATTCAAGATTTAATAATTCTGTTCATATATCCAGCGAATATAGTGTTCTAATACTTGTCTAAAAATATAATTGTTATTAATTAATTATATTATATTATTTTTTAATTAACAAAAAATATATATAATTGTTACAAAATACTAATATAAAAAGAATGTCTATTATAAAAAATGTACACACAACATAACTGTTGTTAATTATATTAACATATCTCTTGTATTAAAAATACACATGTGATCTGGCCCTACATCATCATTATTCTTCTATGAATGCCATCACCTTCACCCACTATACCTTACCATTAATTTTCCATATACAATCACTTTGGTGTATGGGGTCCCAAGGATCAGTTAGATGGAAGAAGAATAATGAAATGGATAGATGGTAAATTTATGCATCGTTATTTATAAAATATTTTATATACTTTCTACATCTTCATTTTCTAGGTTTCTGATATTTGGCTATATTAATAATGAAAATATTAGGTGATAAATATATATTTTTCTATTAAACTAATCAATTCTCATTTTTTATATTAAAAGTGTTGGCTCCTAACATTTTTTATTTATAATATTTTTATTCTTTTAGAATGTATCTAAATCTTTATAGAGCTTGTTTGGGTATTATTAATTGTTAAAAAAATATTTTAATAAAAAAGAATTTTATTTTTATCTTTTAGTGCGTTTAAACAAATTTTAATAGTAAAAATAAAAACACTAAAAAAAATAAAAATATCTTTTCTTAGAACTATAATTTCTATTTTTTTAAAAGATATTTTTACTTAAAAAATATATTTTTAACATAATAAATAAACAAAAAGTATTTTTATATTATTATATTTAAACATAATTATTAAATAAAAAAATATTTTTATATGAAATATCTAAACATAAAATTATTTTTATTTTTTTAAAAGATTTTTTTAAAAAATATCACTTAAAAAAGTTTTTTTCCATAAAATTTCATCCAAATAAGTTTATAGTCGTTCAAATTCAAATTTAAAAATTTCTTTTTTCAATATATTGATATTTGTTTGACATAAAAGAAAATTTATTATACTAAATAAATTTAATTATTCTTCTATTGTAAATTTAATTATTCTAATAGATGATTATTTAGTTGAAAAATATATAAATTGATATGTATAACTTATATATTAATTTTTAGTATGGATAGATATTTTTAATAACTAATAGCACCTCTACCCTTTGCATATTGGTGGCATAAAATTAAGACTAGAACGTTATTATTATCCTTAATGATTGTTATATGAATTCTGCTCAAGACAATAAAAAATTTGAATAACGTGAATAATTGACTAATTTTTTAGTCCATTGAGAAATTAAAAAAAATACCCCAAATTAAGTTTAAAAAAAATCTTTTTAATTTTACTATGAAAAAGTATATGAAACTAAAAGGTTATTAGTCAAAAATTAAATAAAATCACATTAATTAAATTTAAAAAATTTAAAATTGATTAATAAACCTAATTAAAACCTATAAAAACCTTCCTCTTCTCTCTCACATTAACCTACCCACCTCCAACAATTACATACACATACACAGACCCTTTCTCTCACCGGCCCTCTCCGTCTCTCGAAATTTTGCACGCATAAACAACTAACAAAGCATGCAAATAACGCAATTCGAATTAGAGTTTATCTTACAACGCAGACATAGTAGTGATTGTCATCAACACGTTCACGTTCGGCATCTTCCGAACGCACTCTCTGATCATTGGAATTGCCACCATTCTTTCTCCTAATGACACAGCGTGAAACCACACCAGAGGTCTCGGTCGCCGTGGTAAGGAAGGGCGACCGAGTCGCTCCAGCCACCGGCAACGGTAGTCGAGGCCTCAGGAAATGCGCCACCTCAAGTGGAGCCGAATCAGCGGCGAGAGAGCGTAGGTTAAGGTTCTATATACGTTGTACAGTAGCAAACCCTTTTTCGTTGAATACGCCATTGCTTCTTCTTCAGCTTCAGCTACTACTACTACTACTACAGACTGGAGTGAAGTATTCGGTGGGCGAGGGTGTATGATAGAGGCCCAAGGAAGAAGCACATTAATTGGGCCTATGGGTATATGCTACATACTTGATCTTAGTCAAAAGGAGTTCTTGAACAATTACAGAAATATAAAAAAAAACATTCATTTAATATGAAAAAAACATCCTAATACTTAACAAAAGAAATATCCAGTTATATTTTAGCAAAAATAATTAAATATCTATAAAATTTAAAAAAAATTATGAAATTCTTAAAGAAATAGAAACATTCACCATTGTAATACAAAAAAATTCGAAAAATATATAAAAGAACATCCATTTAGTATGAAAAAGAAACATTCTGATACTTAGCAGAAGAAACATCCATATATATTAACTCGTAGAGATTTTAGATTCACCCATAGTTATTTGGCTGGTTTTTTTGCTAATACCCTTTTGGTTCCCTAGCATTGTTCTTGGAAATTTTAACTATCTCCTTCTTTTTAACTCTAATTACACTTCCTTCTAATTTAAATCTCCTTCCCACTGTCGCCATCTTTTGCCGTCAAACATCCAATTTACATTAAAAACAAATATCTCATTTATATATAAATAACAATCATTCCATTTACACTAAGAATAAACATCTCATTTGCATGAAAAATAAACATGCACATGCGTATATAAAACTTTTGTTGCATACCTTCTCACTGCACGTCTAATATGTTGCTGTAGACGTAGCCTTTTAGATCCATACCGTACGGTGGTTTATGACGAAGATGGTGGAGGAAAAAGGAAAGGAAGAAGCGAGAACCACCATAAAATCTTGCGGTCAAATCTGTGGGAGGCGAGAACGAAAGGAAGATTCTGCATGACTTTGAACAATGTGTTGGCGCCGAGGTGATTGTCATTGTTGTCAATAGTGGTGGTAAACTGCAACAGTAAAGACGGGGTTGCAGGGTGCACGGTTGACACGCAGCGGAGTTGTTTAGACGGCGTCAGCAAACGGATGGGACGTTGGCTGGAGGCTGTATGACGTCAGATCGGAGAGAGAAAAGTGAAGCGGCACTTAGAGTGTCTATACAAACCCAAAATGACAAATAAAAAAAAGAGGTTAAATTTAAATTAGGTGTAACTGCTAATTCTTATTTATTAATTTTTAAAATTAAAAATTAAAAATAATTAATTAATTATTCAATTTATAATTTTGATTTTTTTTATTATATTATTCACATTGTTTATTAATTTTATTATCTATCTATATTTTTTTTTGTTATACATTGGAAGTATAAGATTTTCTATATTATTAGTATCCTGTAATTAAATATTTGTATCTGTAGAATTTCTAAAGTAATAGACAACTGAATCCAATATCTTTATTAAAATAGAAATATATAATTAATATTTAAATACTTTTTTTTTTGTTATCCACCAACAACGTACATAAATGAAATCTAAATTTAAATTGATACAACAGTACCATGATCCGTGATCTTATATATACATACATATACCTCGTACAGTGGATGTTACTAGATGGCGTGGTTATTACTTTCTTTTCTTAACCATGATGGCTTTATTGATAAGTGGTGATATATTTATGATGTCTATATATGCAATCTAATTATAGGCCCTATAAAATGATAGGGTCTTTCTAACCTTCATTTAAACGTTCTTTGCTTTAAACTGTTCTTGATTTATATACATACCCATAAGATATATACATATCTAATAATATCTTCATGACCCACAAAAGGGTATGCTTCAACTATTAACCAATGATATTGTTTACGAATCTCAACAACTTTTTTCTTATTTGGGTAACATATGTTCTAAAAAATTATTATTAGTAAAAATACTTGCATTTGTTATTTTAATAAGTACAAAATAAATACATTGAAAAATTAGGATATATATTAGCTAAATATTTTTTGAATAAATAAAATGTAATGTTTATGTTCTGTAATATAATAAAAATTAATCTAAACGTAATTTAAATAAACAAAATTTATAGAAATGTCTCATAGATCTTAATAAATTTAAATATAGCTAATATTCGGATAAAATTAGGCACATTTTTAAAACTAAGTCTTTAATTAAATCATTGTTCATTTTTTTGTCATATTTTTTTTATTGTCACGACCGTCTTCTTCTCTTATTTAATTTTTTTTTCCTTCATCATGATCATCATTCTCTTCTTCTTTACTTATACATATTTAGTAAAAATACTAAACATAGAAATTTTAATATACATCACAAATATTTTAGTGTACAATATAAAAAATTGATATGTAATATAAAAAAATTTGTGTATTATATCAATAAATTTTTATATTATATGTAAAAATTTATGTGTTATATTAATAAATTTATGTGTTATATGTAAAATTTTTGATATTGTGTGTGTAAAAATTTATGTGTTTTATAATAAAATTTTATTCTATACTCTGTAACAAAATTTCTGTACTAAAGAAGTACAAAAATAAAAAAAACCATGTAATAAACGCGTGTGATTTTTTTTTTTGTTGGATTCATAATGTGTTAATTAGACTTAATTACCAAAATATTTTACATATACTATCACAGTTTAATATTCTTTTGTAACTTTTAACATGCACTACTTGGTTATTTTTTTTAACTTTTATTAATGTTAACAAGTGTCTTTAGATTATTTGTTAGTTAAATTCTTAAATTACATGTCTCTTCTTTCCTCAGATAAGCTTTTTTTTTTCTAAAATATATTTTTCTACAAATAAGTGTTTATTTAGTAAATCAATGTAATATTATTAATTATATTTTTTCAAATTATACTCCTAAAATATAAAATAATTAAGAAGAAAAATTATAGGTATAAAAAATAACTTTAAAATTTAATTTTTAGTTTTTATTACTCTAACAAATTTTGACCCTTTTAATCCACTTAAAAAAAGATTACTCATCTTTAGATAGAGTAACAACTAACAAAGACATGAAGAAGATTCACAATAGCTGCTTGGTGTGACTCATGTATGGAAGAGTCATCACACACGAAGAAGACAGAAAAAGCGAAGACGTAGACGCACGTCGTGTACAGAGAGGTACGAAGTATAAGCAAAGAAATAGCCCAAAGAACTATTTGAAAACGAAAGACTTTGGTGAAAGAAATAAAGACTAAAGAGTAAAGACACTCTCTGATTTGTCTTTAATATATAAATATATAATGATTTCGTTAAAAATATTTACCAAAATTTTTATAGACGACGAATTTTCAGGAATGACTTAAAATTTAGTAAGTATCAAAATTTAGATCTCTTATTTGTAGTTTTGTATCCGAATTTGATAAGAAAGGATTAAAGAAATGTGTTGAAAGAGATAGTCAAAATAAAGTCCTGTTTAAAGAAGAGTTGATTTTAAAAAAATCAATGTTTCGTGTATATTCTTTATGGTTAATATTTTTCTAATATAAATATTTTCTTAACAATTAACGTATATTTAATTTATTTTATTAATTTAAAAATAATTAATTAATGATTATTATATTTTTATACGAATATCAAAATAAAAAACATTTGAAATCAAAATAATATTATTGAATAAAATCGTTCTCGAGAATTTTGTAAATCAAAAGAAAAAATGTTAGTCATGTGAAAATATTTTTAATTTGATAAAATTAAAATATAATAGTGAAAATTTATTAAATAATTTTATATATTTCAATAATAAGACGAATAAATATAAAAATATTTATTAGAGTGAAGGGAAGCAGCAAGCTTCTAAAACTAGCAATAATATCATATCAGCGCTGAAAAAAATGCAGAAGCAGCTCCCACACTTTTGCATTACTACTTCCACCATTCTCATTCTCATTCTCATAATGAATCATTCATTTTCATTCCAATCTCAGATCTGATTTCGCACCTCTTCCAACAACTCAATCATCTTCTCTCACTGTAAGTTTTCTCATCTGTCTCTTTCTCTCTTATTTTTCGGGAAAAATGTGGAAAGGGGAAAGTCTTTTCACTCACTCTCTCTCAATTGATTTTGGCTCCTTCTAAAGCAAAATGCTTCTGCTTTTTTTTTTTTGTTCGGTTGTGCTTGCGTTACTGCTTTTGCTCTGAAAAACTCTGGTTCATTTAATTTGTGAGTTAGTTTACTGTTTCTAGCACCTCTTCTGCTGATCAATGTTACAGTTCGTTCAGTCAAAGGAATCGAGAAACTATGGTCAGAAATGGGAAATGGGATTAGGTTTTTTTTCTTAGTAAATTGTTTTGCTTATAAACTAAAAAAAAAAATAGAAGTTTGATGCTTTGAACTTTCTAATTTAGCTGCCTCAAGAATTGTGTTTGGTGTGATCCTGCTGGCTTCTAAGCTCATTCTTTAATTATTTTTGTGGTGTTATATATTTATTTGTTTATTTTTGTTCTGGGAAAATAATAGGTGTGGACTTTAGAATTTCCAGGGAATTTTGAAGTTATTGTTTTAGATTTGAGAATTTTTCTTAAGAGGCCCCATTTTATTATTTTTTTCTTGACAATTATTTTGGAATATTGTGGAATTGTGAAGTGAGAGAAGCTTTGGTTAGTGGTGGTGATTTTGTATGGATTTGATTCTGGAACGCTTGATGTGCAGAAAAGTTTGTGTGTAGTGGTGACTATTGGTTCATGGCAAGGTCAAGGCAAAAGTTTTCGAATCAGGATTCTTCGTTATCGCCTACCGCTGCAAGATCGAGGGAGTGGGATGGTCCTTCTAGATGGACTGACTATCTAGGTACCGAAATCAATTCTCCATTGTCATCTACCAGCTCCAAGAATTTCTACAATGATGCGCAGTCCCAGACCACCACGCCATCCCAGTCCCATAAGGGTCTTAACATGCAGTGGGTGGTTCAACTCACCGAAGTTGCCGAAGGTCTTATGGCTAAAATGTATAGGTTGAACCAGCTTTTGGATTATCCGGATCCCATCAATCATGTATTTTCAGATGGGTTTTGGAAAGCTGGTGTATTCCCCAACCATCCTAGAATCTGTGTGATGCTCTCTAAGAAATTTCCTGAACACTTCAGCAAATTGCAACTTGAACGTGTAAGAAGTGATGTATGCTGTGCTTTGAATTTTGTGTATTGATCAAAACCTCCATGGGATTTCCTCATTTGAGAAGAAATGGCTGCAGATAGATAAGATTGCTTGGGATTCAATGCAAGATCATGCAGAACTTCATCTACAAAGCTTGGAACCTTGGGTGCAGGTGTGATTTTCTTTCCCTTTTTTTCCCATTTGGTTCCCCCTTTCATATCTGACAAGTTATTACATGAATAATTGTCGATTAAAGGCTTAAACATTCCATTGCATGCCCTCATCTTAATTCTTACCTGACTAGCTTGACTTGATTGAGGTTTGTTAAGACTTGCCAAATTCGACTTGTCAATATCTTTTTTTACTCTACTAATTTGCACGAGTGAATAGGACTTTGAACATTTGTTATTCGTTGTAGCTTTTTCTTTCTCTTCATTTTTTTAAAAGTTGTGTCGGAGGAAAGGTTGGGAGAGAGTAAAAGTGAAAGATGAAGCTTATACCTAAGTCTATAACCTTTAATTAGACTTCAATGAGATAGATTTGTTACAAGTCCCACGTCTCTCAAGGGATATGGTCTCTAGAGTGTTTATAAGTGTGAGATGTCTTTCACCTCTTGTGCTAGTTTTTGAGGTGAGTTAGGCCCATTCAATTCTAATAAGATTTATAGGTTCCACCATCGTTATGATTTGTGATTGTGACCAATAAATGATCCGTTGGTGTAATTTTATGTGGACTAAAACTTGCTCACCTTTGCCATATCGTTTAGATTTCCAGTTCAACTTTATGTTCCCTGAACTAACTCAGCCAGCATTGTGTGTAACAGCTACTTCTTGACTTGATGGTGTTCCGTGAACAAGCTCTGCGGCTTATATTGGACCTGAGTAGTACAGTAATTACTTTGTTGGTAAGTCTGAATATTGTTTCTTTCCTTCAACATGAGTTGCTCTGATGTTGAATGGATTTTAAAACTAGTTTTCCCGTACACACATAATGTTATATGCAATGACATCAAACTTTTTCCTACAAAACCATTCAATTTTTACCCGTTCATGTGGAGATGGTACTTTAGTGTATAGTCGTAGTGTATGATAGAATTCTTAGCATTTGAAATAAACTAATAGCATAATTACTGCATCATTTTTGCAGCCCCACCAGAATTCTCTTATACTACATGCATTTATGGATCTCTTCTGTTCCTTCGTGCGGGTCAACCTTTTTTCCGAGAAGGCAGGTTTTCTTTTCAGTCATGAACGAAAAAGCTATATCGTTATTGAAACCTACCCCCCCCCCCCCTCTCTCTCTCTTCCTTTTCCCAATTATACATCGGTGAAATTATATCTACACTAATGCTTTCATAACAGATTCCAAGGAAGATGTTGCTACAGACGTATAACATGCTACATGCAATGTCAAGAAATGAGCGGGATTGTGATTTTTATCATCGGTAAGATATTTTGATTACATTTTCATATATTATCATCGGTTTCTGGTAAAATTTGCAATTTATAGGTGTGCATGTATAAGCACATTCAGGGGGAATTTCTCTCTTAAATATGCTAAGAGATAGAAAGCTTTGCTTTATTGATAACTTTTTTTTCTTAGTTCATGTTTTTGGAAAGGATCTCATATCCGTCTTTATCCTGATATTCTTTCTCTCTTTATGTTATCATAGTTCGTATTTTACAAAAAAAAGAGGGCATACACAAACATAACCTTTTTTAATTGTATATCTCTTTTCTGAGAAGAATTCTTTTGTTTTTGGTTGAGACATGGGAAAAAACTTCACAAAAAAAAAAAAGCAGACAGGCCTTACACATGTAATTATGCATTACATATGGAAAAGGGTAAAGATGGTTCGGCATTTCTAGAAAGGGCATTACTCCTATACTAGTCAGTTTTGGGAAATGGGTGGGGGTGTCATTGTCGGGAGTTGATGATTGATGGACTTAATTGGGAAAAGTAAGATCTGAGACAAAATTAGTTAAGGATCATAAAAGTGGACTACACTAGCTTTATTATGCAATTCTTTCATGATTCTTTAAATCATGTTTTTTCTTTACACGTATTTTGAAGGAAATAAATGTTAATTTCTTCATTTCTTATGTTTATTTCTCTACAGCTTGGTTCAATTCATTGACTCTTATGATCCCCCACTGAAAGGATTACAAGAAGACCTAAATTTTGTGAGCCCCCGTATTGGAGAGGTTAGTCGCTTTCTTTTGTGTGTACTGAAAATTTCTAATTGGGATAGGATTACAAGAAGACCTAAATTTTATTTTATTTTTTTTTATATTTTTCCTTTCTTTGTTATTTTGTGTAACTGAGTCTGTTAAAAACCATTGATGTAGGAACTTTCCATTGCTTACTTATAGTCTTCCATATCCACTATGATTTTCATCCATGATGAGTCTACATCGCCTGTTACTCGTAACATTTTCAAAAGAATGCAAAATGTCCTCAAATTCAATAGGAAGATTAAACATCTTAGCACTGTTTTATGTATACACATCGTATTATTTTTGTATGAAGAATTTGTTTTTGTTGGTTTCCTTTATGGATGAATACATGTGATTGCATTTGGAAAACTGTTAATATACTGCCATTGACAATTTTGATATCATTTCTCAGGTACTAGAGGCTGTAGGCCCTATTATTTTTCTATCGACAGACACAAGGAAACTTAGAAATGAGGGGTTTTTAAGTCCATATCATCCCCGATATCCAGACATTCTCACAAATTCTGCCCATCCCATGGTAATGTTAAATTTTCAAAACATATTGATACTTTATTCTTAAAAGATAATTATTTCTATAACAAAACTGTGTTCTTTTATCATTCAACGTGCAGAGGGCACAAGATCTTGCAAATGTAACTGCATATCGAGAATGGGTATTATTTGGGTATCTTGTATGTCCTGATGAGCTGCTTCGTGTCACTAGCATTGATATTGCTTTGGTATGTTCCATGCTTATACAACTAACTTAGAGATGTGTCCGACAGTGTATGTTAAGATGGAGGTCTAATGCACTTTACCAATTAGTTTAATGCGAGCTTCTGAGTTTACCGTTTTTTCAAAAAAAAGTTTGATATTCTTTCATCCAAGTTATTCAAATAAAACGTCATTATAGCTAAAACAATATTTTACACTTGAATTATTGGAGTTATGCCAAGTTTACTTCTTAATTTCTGGTTGCTCATGGCATTTCAGGTTGTTTTGAAGGAGAACCTAGTGCTCACATTATTCAGGGATGAGGTAAATTTGACATATTGGCTTTCAAATATTGTCTTTTAACTGCTGTAACTGACAATTTGTAATAATCAACATACAGTACATACTCTTGCACGAGGATTACCAGTTATATGTTCTGCCTCGAATATTAGAATCTAAGAAGATGGCAAAATCTGGACGTACAAAGCAAAAAGAGGCTGATTTGGAGTATAATGTTGCAAAGCAGGTTGAGAAAATGATAAGGTATATTCAAAATACCTGTGTAAATATCTTAAATTCTAACATAATCAGGGGAACTATTTAAATTTGTAGTACTTCTAAATCCTGAATCCCATTGAGAAAATAATGTGCTTAAAAATTTGGGGAAGTGTACCATTTATGAGTTCTCAGGGTGATTTTATAAAGGGTTGGGATTATCAGATTTTATATTTCGGTTGCTTTATTTTGGGTTCAGTGGCTTTATCAGCCTCTTTATCGTGTTTGACAAATTCATTTGCATGTAATATTGCCGTTTGATATTCAGAGGGAATGGAGTGCATACTTTGTTGTTACTTGTGGTATATAATGCACATGCTTCTGGCTTGCCTTAATTTATAATTAAAGCAGACACTGTAGCTTTCCAAGAAACAACAGGACAAAGAAAACGAAAGCAGAAGAAAGAATGTAGTTGTCTAAAAGTTTTCTTTTCTTTTGTTTTTTGTTTTTGTTTAAATCTATTTCTAAAAATCTTTTGGATGTAATTGCAGTAGTAAGATATCTGTGATCTCTTAGAGAACAAATGACAATGAAAACTATCTTTCTAGAAAGATGTAATGTATTAAATTGTTCAAAAGATTGATATATTGATCACTACTCTTGATGTAGTGTTGGACATGTAAATCATTCACATGCAATGTGTTTTAGTTGGTATGTTGTGACATGTTAAAAAATTTAAAAAGTGTATTAATTAATATAGTGAGTATACTTTGATTTGATACTAACACCCCTAGGTGAGGTCTGATAAATCTAAAGACAAACGTCAATTATTAGGTTCAAGTGCTCAACAAATTACGAAATACTTGTTGGAAAAATAAGTGGCATTTTCAACTAAAATGTGTATACAAGAGGTGACTGTGCCATGTTAAGGAATAAAATGTAAACTACTTTTCCAAAAGAAAGTTGGCATTACTACAAGAAAGCACTTCTGCAAATCTGATGTGTGCACACATTTTTTTTCCATACTTTCATATTCTTCATATTTATTTGTTTGTCTTCATTTTATTTTAATGTGTATGGCATAATAACGGTTAACAGTGTTAAACACAAAAATAAATGAATTTTTCAGCGAAGTTCATGAACAAGCAATATATTCCTGTGATGCCATACATCGTGAAAGGAGAATTTTACTGAAACAAGAAATTGGAAGAATGGTGCTGTTTTTTACTGATCAGCCCAGTCTATTGGCCCCTAACATTCAGGTTCTTTCTATTAACATATTTGACATGTATACAGATTGACGAGTGTATCTGACATTGGTCTTACATTCTTAAGATGTTTGGTGGCCTCATGATGGCATATTATATTTTGTCTCATTCCTGGAAATTTCAGCCCTGTACCATGTTCTTTCTATAACTTTGAAATCAGTTGTGTATTTTGTTATATTTTCATTTTTTTACAGCTATTTAAGATGACTTGTTTATGAGAGGATGTAATCTTTCATGCAGATGGTGTTTTCAGCATTGGCTTTAGCACAGTGTGAAGTGATATGGTATTTTCAACATGTAGGGATTGCTTCTTCAAAATCTAAAACTACTCGGGTGGTACCAGTGGACATAGTAAGCATTTGTTCTTTATTTCCTTTATGGTCTTTTCTGCCTAACTACTGGCCTCTTGCAAACAACCTACCAAGGAAGATAGAGTTTACAGTGGTGAGAGGAAGAAGAACAAGGACTACATGTAATGGAGAAGGAGAAAATAGAAAATACTCTACTTCGGTGGATTTGTTTGCTGGATGGATTGTAATTGGGTGAAAAGATTTTTTATTCTTTACTACTTGTTTTTATTTTTCTTTCAGTGTATTGTTCGAATCTATTGATAAGATGATTGTCTTGCCTTCAAAGTTTCATGGTCATGTTACAGGACCCAAATGACCCAACCATTGGATTTCTGTTAGATGGAATGGACCATTTATGTTGCTTGGTACGCAAATACATTGCAGGTTAGATTGATTTTATGTTTACTAACTTCTCCTATGTTCAGGGAATATAATATCTAACAAGTGTTTTGCATTGTTGTGAAAGAATATTATTCCGTACAATGTGCACTCACATTCCAATGTTATTGATACCCTTAAAAATGTCTGCATTCTGCTGTAAGCCTCTAACCAGGGTTGTCAAATCCACTAAATCTACACACTGTCAAGTCGTAGGCATGTAGCCTCCATGTTTTATCATAGCTTTCATAATGAATCTGAAATGGTGGCTGTTCCATAGTGTGGGATCTCACCTTTTCTCTTTGGCAAAAGTTTTTCTTTTGTTATTATCTGGTTCTAGCAGTAAAAGAAAAGAGAACTCCCATATTGGTGACAACTATAGGGTGTGTTGTTGCATGTTTAAAATTGTAAAGGAAAAATGCAGTTATTCTTTTCATGGAGACTTTGCTGTTAGTCTAGAGTTGTCAGTTCTGAATGGTAGAAGTTGGGATATGTCTCTGGTATGGAAGCTTTGACTTAGTAATCAGATATTAAATGGTGTAAAAAATTCCTTGACAAGCTGTTTTCTAACGAATGATCCATGATTTTCTTTAATATATTAAATTGTATTTTTGTATTATAATTGATACTTTGTATGTTCTATATGCAACTCTTAGTTACTACTACTAGTGTTGCTTTCTCCTTTAACTTTCCGTGTAACTTTTGCCTTAATCTTTTTTGGAATTTCCCCCTTATTGCAGCAATTCGTGGTTACTCACTGTCATATCTTTCATCATGTGCGGGAAGAATCCGTTTTTTGCTGGGGACCCCTGGAATGGTAGCACTTGATTTAGATGCCAGCTTGAAAGGACTTTTTCAGCAGATTGTCCACCACCTTGAAAACTTACCAAAACCACAGGGTGAAAATATATCTGCTATAACTTGTGATCTATCGGTATGTTAGAAATCCTTGTGGACTATTTTATAATAATCTTATACGTAGGATATATGCCTTCTTTCATAAGCTTTGATATAAATTTACTTGCATTGAACTATTCATCACAGTTGTGACTTTCCATTCAATAATTTTACATGTCATTTTGCTTATAATAAATCAAGTCACTGTTATGACAAAGAAAGCTAAGTTCTGAAATCATGCTAGTGAGGGCTGATTCATACAAAGATTGTCAGTTCACCTTTGCTCTTAGGTGCCAGAATCATAGTTTATAGTTTTCCGAGTCCTTTATGCTGTTATAGTTATTAATAATTTTATAGTTTTCTGACATGTACCCATTCTTTCAGGATTTTCGAAAGGATTGGCTATCAATTTTATTGATAGTCACCTCATCACGTTCTTCTATAAACATTAGGCACTTGGAGAAAGCTACAGTTTCCACTGGCAAAGAAGGCTTATTGTCTGAGGGGAATGCTGCTTATAATTGGTCCAGGTTTTTATCCTGGTTTTGATTTTCTTTGCACCGCTATTCTCTACGTACAAACAAAAGCTAAAACAAATCAGGATGATATCTGGTTTTCTTTTGATGCAGATGTGTAGATGAATTGGAATCCCTACTTTCAAAGCACGGTAGTCTTAGGAAGCTCTATTTCTACCACCAGCATCTAACTGCTGTGAGTGTCCCCACTCTGCCTCCCACATAACTTATTTCTGCAACTTGATGTTATATATCATTTCTTTCATTTTAAAACCCGAAGTATTTTCCTATGAAAGGTTTTTAGAAATACTATGTTTGGTCCCGAAGGACGGCCTCAACATTGCTGTGCTTGGCTTGGCATTGCTAGTAGTTTTCCAGAGTGTGCATCTCCTATTGTTCCAGAAGAGGTAAAACCAAAGTCTCCCTGACATTCTTCTACTGTAGTTGTTTAGTATTGACCAAAACGTTGAAATCATTAACTGCAAGTTGCAATGGAGTTGTACTTCGTTTCACTTTTATGGTGTGATATTTAGCTACTGTATTTTTGCTCACATGAAGACGTGGTCTGCAAATATTTATGATTTATATTTCTAACTTTCATTTTTTTTTAAATAATAACAAAAGAAAGAATTGCATTAAGGTATTGACTACTGAGGGAACAATAGAGAATTTCATTTATGTTAATATGTAAGAAACCTGGTCACATCTAAGAGAAGTACAAATTCTGTTGCAATGGATTCAAAGCTGATACAGCGTCTGATATGAAACTGTAAACAAGATAGTAAAGATACAAGAGTGTTTGACAGACCCACCACTCTTCCAAAAGAAGCCAACAACCACACCTTAAAAGCTCTCTATTAAGGGAGATAAACTATTTTCCTTAAATACAACATCAAACATCTCATACTAGATGTGGGACTTTGGGAACCCCATTATAACCAAGTCCCTAACAAATTACCATTAATGTACAATTTGTGACTGCCTTTGTCCAATTTGAAAAGATGGTAGAATCTCATCTTAAGTGGTTGGACATACGGGAAGAAGATCGACATAGCATCCGATTAGAAGGGTAGATCAAATAGCAGATAGACCAGTGGTGAAAGGTAGAGGAAGACCTAAAAAGACCATATAGGAGGTGGTCAAAGGGGATCTATCTAAAATTTTTCATTATAAACATGATCTATGATAAGACACAATGGTGTTGTTTGATCCATGTAGGCATGTAGCTGACCCCATCTAGTGTGATAAGGGTTTGTTGTTGTAATAAAAATGAAGAATTGCTTTATTGCAAAAAATAGAGAGTCAATGGCACCTAATGATCTTTTAGGAGTGGGTGTTTCACATGTCTGTAATGGTTGATAGTTCATACAATTGTTGCATTTATAAAATATGGCTTATTGTTAATCTTACTTCAAGGTAATGAATAACTCTGGTTCTGTTTGAATCTGTGTGGTTGCTGTGCATTCTATGTGATTGCAAATCCAAACTTCTAACAATGCTGGTCTCAAAAGTACAAAGCATATAGGTCAAAAATTGAAACTTTATCATGTAAGCTTCCTTGACAGAGCTGGGAAATATCAAATAAATGTGATTACTGTATTTTTGTCTGCAAGCAGGTTACAAAAATTGGAAGGGATGCAGTTCTTTACGTTGAATCTTTGATTGAATCCATCATGGGAGGATTGGAAGGACTAATAAATATTCTTGACTCTGAAGGAGGATTTGGTGCACTAGAGAATCAGGTAAACAATTTTGTTTGACTAGTTAACTCCATTTAAGAAAACTGACTGTCAGATCCATTTCAGCTTCTGCCAGAGCAAGCAGCTTCTTATCTGAATCAAGCATCAAGAGTTTCTATTCCATCATTTAAATCTCCAAAAGGAGCAGCTGGCTTTCCGTTACCTGGACATGAGAGCCTACCTGAAAATAATAGTTCTATCAAAATGTATGACACTGTAAACCATTTCCAAATGTATTATGTATAGCAACATATAGATTTTTAATGTCGCTGATTTTTCTATTGACAGGTTAGAAGCTGCAATGCAGAGGTTGACTAATTTGTGCTCAGTCTTAAATGACATGGAGCCTATATGTGTTTTAAACCATGTCTTCGTTCTGAGAGAGGTTAGAATGGATCCTCGTTTTGTTTCTCTTCTTTCCCTTCTGAGATTTACTTATATATGTAGAACAATCTAGGTAATGCTATAAGTTGCATAAATGTTGGTTGGTAAGAAATCTATGATGGAACTACTACTTTTGGCAATATTTCTAGCTTTTTAGAGCTCCTATACAGATAAACTGAACTAGCCACAGTGACATAGATGCTTGGTTGTTTCAATATGAAGATATCGAAGCATTGGAAAAGCTTGGTAAGGATTTGGTTCAGACAGCATACAGATAATAGAATAGAATAGTAAAGAAATAATGTTTGATCTTGAAACATATAACTATTAAAACGATTCTTTTAAACGAGTAGAATTGCTGATTGTGAATGAAAAGGTCTCACTTGGTAACTATACAATTTAATCTGGTTAAGGTTACTCGTGGGAATGAGAGTCAAGGAATTATTTTCCCCCCCCCCCCCCCCCCCCCCTTCTCTCCTCTTTTTTCCTTCCTCTATTCGAGAGAATCATGTTCCAGAAATATTTTGTTCAAAACAAAATTTGAATGACATCAACATTCCTCTAGTTACGTGTAGAAGTACAGTATGAAATCTCGCATTTAAAACTGTCTAATTGTGATAATAACAATAACAATAACAATAACAATAATATGCATGGATTAATCACTGATGATAATTATTGGACACTGGTTCGATATGGCTCTTCTAAAGGATATACACTTCAGAGAGTGAAGCGCATGAAATAGACCCTGATAAGGAAATCAAGGGAGTAGCTCACATCCATGTTCTGTTGTCCAGATGTTTGTACATGTGAAATCCTGAGCCATTGGTTTTCTCAACAACAGGAGGCAATGCTGTCTATACCATTGGAAGTATTGTTCTCATTTTTAAAGGTCCACAGCCAATATTGATTGCATTCAAGTAATGGATCAACACATTAAACCCAAGCCATTACACATTCACTCCCACTTTGTTTGTTGTACTGTTTCCAAACCAGTACATTCCTTCTGTTCTTATTTTCTTACTCATGCTTCTTTTGCAGTACATGAGAGAATGCATTCTTGGCAACTTCAGGAGAAGATTACTTAGTGTTTTAAAAACAGATAATGATCTTCAACGGCCTTCTGTTCTGGAATCACTGATTCAGAGGCATGTTAGCATAGTGCATCTTGCAGAGCAGCACATCAGCATGGACATCACTCAGGGTATTCGTGAAGTTTTGCTTTCAGAATCCTTTTCAGGGCCAGTTTCTTCTTTGCACTTGTTTGAGAAGCCAACAGACCAACACACAGGATCGGCCACTGAATCTGTATGCAATTGGTATATTGAAAACATAATCAAGGACATATCTGGTGCTGGTATCTTGTTTGTTCCAATCCATAAATGCTTCAAGAGTACAAGGCCTGTTGGTGGATATTTTGCAGATTCAGTCACTGATCTCAGGGAACTGCAGGCATTTGTTCGTATTTTTGGTGGCTATGGGGTAGACAGGCTAGACAGGATGCTAAAAGAACACACAGCTGCTCTTTTAAATTGTATTGACACATCATTGCGATCTAACCGTGACGTCCTCGAGTCAGTTGCTACCAGCCTGCATGCTGGTGATAGATTTGAAAGAGAAGCTTCCATGAGGCAAATAGTTGATCTGGAAACTTTGATTGGTTTTTGTGTTCAGGCTGGCCTAGCCCTGGCTTTTGATCGGCTACTATCTGAGGCTTCTGGTGCTGTACTTGAAGAAGGTGCTCCCCTGATACATTCACTTTTAGCTGGGGTGGTTAAGCATCTGCCTGATGAAGTACCAGAAAAGGAAGAAATCAAGAGAATAAGATCAGTGGCAAATATTGCAGATGTGGTCAATGATCATGATTCTATTTGGGTGAGATCAATTTTAGAGGAAGTTGGCGGTGCAAGTGATGGGTCATGGAGCTTGTTACCATACTTATTTGCAACATTTATGACGTCAAATATTTGGTCCACTACCGCATTCAATGTTGACACAGAGGGTTTTACTAACAATATCCACTGTTTAGCCAGGTCAGTATGAATAATTATCCAAGCTATATGTTATTATCGTGCTTAATTTTTGTAATTATTTGGAGCTTGTATTTGCATAGCCGTAATCTGACCCAATGCTGTTGGAATTGGATTGACATACAACAAGCCTACATGTTATTGTTGTCTCTCTCTCCTCCCCCCCTCTCTTCCTACCTCCCTCCCTCTTCTTCTCTTGGGGGTGGGGTTGGAGATCAATGTACTACGCATACTTATTTCGGTATCTTTTATCTGGCTCTAACCCCTTACAACTGAGCAGATGTATTTCGGCGGTGATTGCCGGAAGCGAGTTTGTGAGATTGGAACGGGAACATCAGCACAGGTCGTCATTATCAAATGTGCATGCTAGTGAGGGAATGGATCCTGAACTAACAGGTCATGTGTCAGCTGAAGCAAGCATCAAGTCCACGCTGCAGTTATTTGTGAAGCTCTCTGCTGAGATCATACTAGATTATTGGAGCGAAACACATAGGTAAATATATCAAATTTTACCTTTAGGGATATGGTATTATATAATGTAGCAGCACGTCAAATGACTACTATAAGCTCTACATCATTGCTATATTTGCCTGGAACGTTCTCATTTTGTAGTTTACTAAGATCTTTTTCTTTTTGGTGTTATTTTTATTTTTACATATTGGGTTATGTGCAGATCTCATCTTGTAGCACAGCTTATCTTCCTAGACCAACTCTGCGAGATCTCACCATACCTTCCAAGAAGCTCATTGGAAACTCATGTTCCTTACTCCATTCTCCGCTCAATATACAGCCAATACTACGCAGATACTCCATCAACCCCATTGGCAATACTGAATTCATCTCCCCGTCATTCACCTGCCATCATACTAGCTCATGCTTCTCCTGTCTTAAGGCAGCCTCGCGGGGACTCCACACCTCAGCATTACACCAATGACTCATCCGGATATTTCAAAGGGTCATCATCACATAGCCAAGAACACATCTATGAGATTGATACCAGCAACTTAAGGAGCATGGACAACCGGCAGAGGAACGCTCGTCGCTCTGGTCCTTTGGATTATGGCGCTAGCCGTAATAGAGTCAAATCTGTTGAAGGGTCAACTTCTGGGAGTACTGGGCCAAGTCCACTCCCTAGGTTTGCAGTATCTAGATCTGGTCCGTTAGCATACAAGTAGTAATATTGTTTAAGATACTTCAGAAAGAGCTGGTAAATTATTCACCATTTGTTAGTGATCAGTTGTTCATAATATCATAAATCATCTAAGCAGGTTCCCACAAGTTTTGGCAAAATGTATATCATCATATCATACCAAATGTTTCTTTTGTAGTAGCCTGGATAGTTTAAAATCAATGTCATATTAAGTCTCCGCTGTGCTAGTCAGAACTCGGAACCAAGTTTTCATGCTTTATCGCTTTGCTTTATTTAAGTCATTTCCTTGACCTTTCGCAGGGAAAACACCTTAGAATCTGCATACTTTCCCGCTGTTTCACACATTGTTTTTCCAAAAATTTAATATATTTCAAATTAGTTATCATTCTGAGACTTAAAAACAAAATATAAATTTTATGAATAAGAAGATTTATAGGTTATATTGCAAGTGAAATTATGTGAAAATACTTCATCACTTATTGTGAAGAAACTAATTAGTTGTACTTTGCTAGAATGCAATAGCTCTAAAAAATGTTACCATAAGCTAACCACTGTTTGCAAAGTTACACAAAGTTGAAAGTTCTCTATCTCCACATGACAAAAGGTGAGATAATCAGCATCCTTGGTTAATACAATGTACCAGCATATTCAACAATAAAAACTTTGCCATGCTATCTAACAATAATTTTGATCAACCTCCTCGCATATGTGCACCCAGCTCACCAAACTGATCATCAGCCTCAACTGTGTCCTCAGATAGCCGTACAGCATCCAGCTTCTGTTTCAGGATTTCAATGGCATTTAGCAACAACTGAGAAGCTTTTATGGCTCCAGTAGTTTCCACAGTGAATATAAAGCTATCCTGTTTTGCATTGATTTCTACAAGGCCGGGCTTCCCCATTGCTTCAGCTTTCTTGATGACCTCATCATCATAGGTGTATGCCTCGGCATCAACCACCATAACCTGATAAGTACTAGAAGCTTGGTTACAATAAACACCTTGATACAATTGTATCATAGCAGTGAAAAGTTTGGTATTTTATGATATGTTGAATGAGAAGGAAGGATTCACCATAAAAATCAAACTGAACTTACAAATCAGTATGAAGAGCCATATATTAACAGTTCAAAGACACAGCATTTTGTGCTTGATTCAATCAGTAAGATGGCACAATTACAATCATGGGTTCCTTAATCACTTAATCCCAACATTAGCATTTTATATATTGTTTTTGAAACCTATGGTTCATTATGCAATTGCTTGCTTAGAAACTGACTGGCCCTGATGCAGCAAATCCTTCACAATGTTTTTAGCAATCTCCTTGTTACTTTCATAATTCATACACTTGTTATTTTACATGCAAAATCTTCCTTGGAAGTACAACTTAGAATGATGTCATACAAAGTTGATTACTTTTCATTGGTCAAAATCCAGATTTGCTTTTGGCATAGCCATAAAAGTTTAAGTATAAAAAGCTCCCTAGAGAAACGTCCGTTTGATTCCAAAATAGAAAGGCAAAGGGATGAATGCAGACAAGACACTGTATATTCAAACACCACTTTAATCCAAAATAAAGGGAGAAACACTTTTTTCAAGGTGGTAGCTAGCTTCACCAAAATATAGACTTGAGTTGTCTCTAAGTTGTAGAATGTGCCTTCACTATGTGACTCTGTAGGCCTACATTACAATTTGATTCTGTAAAATAATGGAAGAAGAATTCCTAAGACCATTAGCAATTAATGTTTCCTCACAAGAAGCATCATGTAATCAATCTATCAGACCATCAAGTTACAAGTGCCAATCATTGATCCCATTGTGAAAGCAAGTAGTACATCTAATATTCTAATTCTAATTCATTGTTCTTTCCTACTTTAACATAAAAGATGCAGATGCATTTTATTGTTCAAAGATGCAGCTTACAATATTAAGGATAAGCATATAATCACAAACTATATAATAAAATACCAGAGTCTAATATAAGCCTCAAACCAGCACTTTTAGGAAAATTCAAGAATCACAGAGCACATAAGTAAGATAAATTGATAACAGCAATTCTAGCATTACTAATGATATCAGTGAAAAGTGACCAACCTGTTGTGTTACTTGATCAATCTCAAAAACAGGGGTAGGACTACTTTCAACCCATTCTTTTTTCTCCTCAAGTGTCAAGCTCTCCATCAAATCCTCATTTATGTGAATCTCCGGCTCATACATGAAAGTAACAGTTGCAGCCGGTGACCACTTCGCATGATCTTTGCCAATCCCCTTCCTAGCAATTGCCCTCAGCTTCACCTCTTGACCTTTCCGCAACTTCACAATTGTAATCCCTCCCCTGAATTCAACAAACAAAAATAAAAAACCTCAAACCACCTAAAATTACACATCCAAGACCAAGATAGCCATGTTATTTCAATTCATTCACTTATTTATAAACACCATCCAGTTGATCTCAGGTATGAACGTAAGCGATGAAACTAGCTTAATTATGCCTTCGGTAAAACAGATATCATCACAATTCAAATAACTAGGGACTTCAGTTACACAAGAATTAATCTATATATCAAAATTTTTACACCACTGAAATTCACACTTGCACAGTGTCACCAAATAACAATTTCCACGCAAAATAATTTTAGAAAAAAAAAAACAAAAGGATCAATTAAAAACAATTACCAAAAAGTTCCTTCAATTTTTTCAAGAAATGAGTAAAATAAAAATCACCTTGCCTAAAAGAAAAAAAAGAAAAGAAAACGACCCCTACTTGAAAACGAAAATACACATTTGTGCCTTTAAAGGGAATATAGGCATAAATTTGTATTCTTCCAATGCATCAAACACATTGAGGATTTAATAATTTTTTTTCTGTTAAAATTTTCCACATCTAATATCTAATATCCTTAACAAGTGCCCTAACTGCATTCGTTAGAAAAGAAAGAAAGGGAGGAATAAGAATACTTCTTATTGCCGCTTATGCCATCAGAAGCATCAATGGAGGCAGCAGATTCAGAATAATCAACAGGAACAACGGTGTGGTCAGAGCTGATGAGATCGGAGCTCGTAACATCTTGCGTCTCATCGTTCCTGCAAACAGCCATAAGGTGGAACTCGACGGAGCAAAACTCGCACTGGCCGTCGCCGTCGCACGCGTCGCAGTCACGTGAGAAGCGCATGCTCATCGCCCGGTCGCTTGTGAGAGGGATCAGTCCGAGTCGGTGAGCGATGAACTCGTCGTTGAGTACGGACGAGTTCACCTCGATTTCGACGAGGTCGATGGCGATGGTTGGGACCTCGGCGATCATCACGCGCCGGAGCGCATTGGCGATGGAGGCGTCGGTGTCGCGGAGCTCGAAGCGCGCGTAGTCGTCCCTCAGCTCGCGGATCTTCACGCGCGGCATGCGGGCGTAGGATTGGCCTTCCATTGTTCTGGAAGCTTCTTAACGAAACCCTCACTCAGTCACTGTGTGGTCTTTGCTACGCAGAGTTCATAGTAGCAGCAAACGGAGTAGACAAGAGAAGTCGAAATAGGTCTTTTAAACCCCTTCCTCAAACCCCAAAGGATAATATGGTCATTTGATTTGTATGTTTTGTAACCCAGAAGGAGGGCTAATGAGTAATCGGCAATCACAGTTGTTTTCCTCCGAAAAAAAAAAAAATTAATACTTAATTAGTCCTTGAATTTATACTCCAACTTCAATTTAATTATTTTTTTAATTCTTAAATTTTACAGATGTAACATTGGTCTCTAAAACTTTTGCACAATAACATTAATGAAATGCTGATATAGACAATCAAATTAAAATTTGTAAAATAATACCATTTTAATTTGAATCACTTGTTAAAAAAAAAATTTCAATAAATATCATTTATAATATTTTTTTGGGCTATTTGAGTATATAAACAAAAACGACATTTTTTACAAAATCTAACATAAGTTACATTTGAAAAATTTAAAAACTAAATAAAGACAATTATAATATTAAAAATTAAATTAAAACTCATGTGTAAGTTGAGGAATCAAATTAAATATTATTTTTATTTTTTTATAAGGGATAAAGAATTTTTTATTTAGCAAACAATTTTTTTATTTGATCCGAATTTTCGTAGAAACCTTTGAATAACTATTTAGAATGTACATATAAAAATCTAATGTAAAAATATATTTAGACTATTTATTTTAAAATAAAAAAAAACTCAATTAATCTTGAAAAGAAAGTTTCACTTCACGTAACATTATCGAATTATTTTAATAATAAAAATATTTTTATTTTTTTAATAATAAACTTGCAAAAGATGTCATAAAAATATGATTTCTAAAACTCTTTTTCTGAGAATATATATTTTTAATATCTAATAATTTTTATTACGTTTTTTAATTTTTCAAAAATTTATTTGTTATTTATATTTTTTAAGATTATTCAACAAATGAACTTTTCAATACCATTTTGGTGGTAAATTATCAAATCTATCTATCTACCTATTTATCTTATTATTTTATTTATATAAAAGTTGATAAGCAAATTTTAGGGTAAAAAACCCAAATAAGTCAGGCTGAAAAACATATTACCCAAATTAGCCAAAATGAAAATTTTTTCAGCATTCAACCAAAGATCACTTTAATGTAATTCGAATCAATATAATTCGAACTATTATTGCAAGTAATTCGAATCAACTAGCTTCGAATTAAGAGCATAGAAATTTGCATGTAATTCGAATCAAGTTCTCTCGAATTACAATAGCATAATTCGAATCAAATCGATTCGAATTAGTAGGGGAAAATGAGTTAAACATAATTCGATATATGTCGATTCGAATTAGTAAGAAAAATAAATCAAACCTTAAAGTCTTTTTCTTATAGTTGCTAACATGGATAGTCCAACGCTGTGTCTCTGTCCCATATACTGGTATACCTTCCATTAGTTTGAATAATAAAACTTATTTTGAACAAAATAATAATAATAATAATAATAATAATAATAATAATAATAATAATAATAATAATAATAATGACGAGATTTTATTAAAATATTAATGAGCTATCAATTCGAATTTCATATAATACACTTTTGTCCATTTTTAATAGCTCATAAATACTTTTTAATAAAATTTTTTAATAAATTTATTTAAATTATATTACAAAAAATATTTTATTCTATGCAAAATAATTTAAAAAAATGGCTTAAAAAATGTTAGGAGTACTATAAAAATTTGTAATGTTCTAATGACTTAGGTACTCAAATTTTAAATAAAGTACTCTACATAGTCATTAATAATTTAGAAATTAAAAAAAAAATTTATTCCATACAAAACAATTAAAAATATATTTTATTTATTTTTCCACACATATTTCCTGTCATTATGTTGCCATTGGAATCCTCATATATTTTTAATTTCTCAACCTAACCTTCACAAATTCTAACACAATCTTCATATAATTTTACTTGAGATATGTGTTTCATTTTTTGCGATTTGTATAAGTGAGTCAATATATATAAATGGATAATAAACGTATCAGTACAAGTTTTATTATTGACTAATGATAACTCTATTTATATTAATATAGAGAGTAAATCAAATAAATATTTAAATTATTGGTCTCTAAAATTTGAAAAAAATATTATTCTTCGTTATAAATATGTTTATTATATTTTTTTTAATTTTTAAAAGCTGTTTTACCAAACACACTTATAGTACTTGTGCTTATTAAAAAATATTTATGAACTATTAAAAATAGACAAAAGTGTATTGTATGGAATTCAAATTGATAACTCATTAATATTTTAAAGAAATCTCATTATTATTATTATTATTATTATTATTATTATTATTATTATTATTATTATTATTATTTTGTTCAAAATAAGTTTTATTATTCAAACTAATGGAAGGTATATCAGTATATGGGACAGGGACACAGCGTTGGGCTATCCATGTTAGCAACTATAAGAAAAAGACTTTAAGGTTTGATTTACTTTTCTTACTAATTCGAATCGACATATATCGAATTATGTTTAACTCGTTTTCTCCTACTAATTCGAATCGATTTGATTTGAATTATGCTATTGTAATTCGAGAGAACTTGATTCGAATTACATGTAAATTTCTATGCTCTTAATTCGAAGTTAGTTGATTCGAATTACTTGCAATTATAGTTCGAATTATATTGATTCGAATTACATTAAAGTGATCTTTGGTTGAATGCTGAAAAAAATATCATTTTGGCTGATTTGGGTAATATGTTTCTCAGCCTGGCTTATTTGAGTTTTTTACCCCAAATTTTACTACAACTAAAAGGTAACATTTCATTTATTACTCTATTGTCACAAATTTTTTTCTCTATGTTGTAATTTTTCTCTATTCATTCAAGAATTTCTACTAATATTATCTTTTAATTAATATTAATAATAAATTTGATCAACAACCTCCATTAATAGTATTTTTAATTAATTAATATTAATAATAAATATGACCAATAATTTTCATTAACATTATCTTTTAATTAATAAATTTAATATCACTATTAAATTATTTTATGAGAAAAATTATCCTATTATTCTTTTTTTGTCATTAACTATATTTATAAAAATATTATTCTATTTTGATATGTTTTATGTTATAAATCAAATAATCTATATATTATATCTTTCTTAAAATTTGTTAATTATAGAAATTAAATTATAAGTTGTGAAGTCAATTGATATTCAATGATATTAAGAAGAATTATTATAAATATTTAAATTTATTCTAATTTTTTATAATTTTATTTTCTTAACTTACATAAATGATTGTAGAATTTTATTTGATAAAAAAATATTTTTTGAAGTAGAATTTTATTTTTTGTAGTATTTATACATTATTTTTTATTTAGATATAATTTATCAAAATTAAATAGACAAAAAAATTGATTCTCTTTTCTATACTTTATCAGAAAATTCTACTTAAGTAAATACTATATATATACATTATTAGAATTAGTTTTTATTATACTATATTATAGCATTATATTATACTATAAAATCTTTTATAATATAATTTTTTATTTTACAAATTATATAGATTATTTTAAAATTAATTATAAAATAAAAAACTTATTTATTATCATTTTAGTTATCTAAAAAATTATGTACAAAATAAAATAAAAACTTCAAAAATAACAAAAACAGGGACCATATATATTTAGTAATGGCAAATGACTTTTAAATTTATCAAAAAAATTTGTGCATTTGATTCAAATTTTTGTGAAATATTTGGATAATTATTTAAAAGATACATATAAAATAATAGAGAGAAACTTGATCTCTAGTTATCTTTTATTTTTTAAAAAATTTTTGATTATTCAAAAAAATTAAAAAAAGCCTATTTGACATAAAAATTACTAAATTTTAAAGATTAAAATATTTTATTTTTGTAATAGAATTTAATTTTAATATACTCCCAATGTAAAATAATTTAAATAGCATATATTAATCATGTAACTTCATGTCAAAAAAAATATTTATTTTTTATATTAATAACATAAATAATCATAAAAAATAGACATAATTGAACAATTGGGTAAAATATTTTATCCCGAAAGCTAAGAAACATGGACACATATGAAACTTTGATGTATCCATGTCGTATCCATGCCGAATACTCTTGAAATTGATTGGATACATAAGTCTAGAGTTTTATGTCCATGTAGATCTATTTTTTTTTTTTAATATGTGTATGTGCACAAATTTTAACAATAATATTTTTAATCATTTTTAATGTAATTTTTATTATGATTAATTATTTATTATTTATAATGTTAAAATACTAATTATTATTTATATATTTTTGTTATATTACATGATGTATTCTAAATATTTTTTAGGTTGAAAGTGTATCTAAATTAAATTTTTTGTAATAATATTTGTACAAAATTACATCAATTTTTTTTAATCAAAGATAGGAAAATTCGAACCTGCGACCCCTTAAATGAGTATAAAGAAATTATACCATTTGAGATATAACTCATTGACAAATTATATCAAAATTTATTATTTTAAATTGTTTGAAAATATATATCTAATATCTGATTATGAGATAATACTCAGTTTGGTCCCTTAACTTGCACACGAGTCTCAATTTAGCCTCTAAAATTTCATTTGCCTCTATTTAGTTTCTAAACTTTGCGAATATGACTCATGTTATTTCTTGGGATAATTTTCGACGTACAAATGTTAACAAAACACTAATGTCAACAGTCAGATGTTTCGTTAGACTCTGTAAAATGATGTCATTTTTGTTTTGGCTCTCAAATAGCCCAAAAAATATTATAAATGATACTTATTGAAACTTTTCCTTTTAAAACAAGTAATCCGGCGTCATTTTGGACTATTTGAGCGCCAAAACTAAACGGTGTCGTTTTACAAGTTCTAGTGTGACATTTGGTTGTCTATGTCAGTACTTTATTAACATTTTTGTGTCGTAAATTATCTACGAACTAATGTGGATCATGTTTATAAAATTTGGGGACTAAAGAGAGGCAATTGAAACTTCACAAATTAATGCGTGCAAGTTTAAGGATCAAATTGAGTATTAACTCATCTTATTATCTTTTAGATGCTTATTTATCATTTGTATCTTTCATAATTATTTTTGTCAACGGTTATTATTTTCATGGTTTTTAATTTTCAAAAAAATAAAGAAATATCCTAAATCATTAACTTAATTATTCTCTTAATTTCTAAATAAAAAATATTTTAAAATTTATCTTTTTAATATTTATAAGAGTTTAATTTTGATGCACTGACAGTGTAAAGCGTTTTATATAATTGTGTTATCACATCCGTTTTTTGGATAATTATTCACACAGTCAATGTGATAGGTAGTTATTTTTAAGTTTAATTACTTTGTTGGTCTCTTTGTTAGTTCCTATAGTTTCGTCAAATTTTAAATTAGGTCCTTACATTTTTTTTTTAATTTAGTCTCTGCACTAATATTTTTTTAATTAGGTCCCTCTTAATAACAATCGTTACCAAAAACATTAAGAATAAGTAAATTTACCATTATACCTATTATTTACTCTATATAAAATTACAAAGCACTCACTAGAGTTTTAACTCTTCTCACCTCTCTCTAACTTATTTTTCTTCTTCTGTTTGCTTCTTATACCCTGTGAACACTCATGGATCAAAATCAACTACCTTATTTTTCCTTTAATTTCATTTAAGAAGCACAACACAATGCATCATTTATCAAACAATACTTACTTTATAATTCAAAGTGCATCAAATTTCTTAGAGCAGTAAAACGCATAATCAATCAAACAAAGAAATTCAAATTGATTTGTATAATTGTAGCATAGCCTCTGATAAGATGAACCCACCAATTGACATCCATTTTTGCATGCAAGATATCAGATTCATTTTCCACCACTGCTACTAACAAAAAATTTAATTTTTGTTTGAAACAAAAATGACAATAAACATAAAACGGCTAAATTGAAAAATTTGCATCTTATTTTATTTATAAATAAAAATAAAATAAAAAAATACATCTTTGTAGAAGAAAATTGAAATCCATGGATGAAAGAAGAAGAAGACGGGAGAATGTCTTTGGAATTGGGATCATTTCTCGCAAAAATTAGATCAATATAATTGGAATCTAAGAGAGAAATTAGATGAATTTTAGAAGTTGAGAGTCTGCTCGCTGACAGCTTAGAAGGGGACGGGATTGCCCTTGAGGTAGTGGTGGCGGAGGATCTCGATGGCCTTGACGAGCATGGAGCAAGAAGGCTTGTTCGCGTAGAAGAGGTATCCGGTAAGGAGGAGGAAGTCAACGCGCTTTTGTGAAGGCGATTGAACAAATCTCCTCGAAAGGTTTGAAGGAGTCATGTCGTCATATCTCATCCTTCTCCATATACCCAAGATGGCAGTTCGTGGCCACAAGTATGCACACGTGTTTAATAACTCGGACTCTGCCTTTGCCTTTGCCATTGTTGAAGAAGAAGTTAAGCAAGAAGGAGGAGGACTGAAAATAGTGAATTTGCAAAGTGTGTTATGTTAGGAAATTTATAAGGTTAGTTTTGTCTTTATGAAAAATAGAAGTGAGAGAAATTAGGAATTCCTAAAAAAAATTAGGAAATCTTCAATTTGGATACGAAATATATATTTTTGTCACGGTAGAAATCTAATTAAAAAGAAATTGGTGTAAGGATCCTGTTACGTGGGTAACCTGAGATAGGTGAATTGGGCTAGTAGGATAGGCCCAAACGTCAAAGGAAGGTAAGCTCCGACTTGTTTGCGTTCGGGAGCCACCATCCGAGTTGTGTGTTTTTGAGAATGGGAGGTGGTTGGTGTGGTATTTTACAACCCACAAACTAACCGGCAAGTGCACCGGATCGTACCAAGTAATACCTTACGTGAGTAAGGGTCGATCCCACAAGGATTGATGGACTAAGCAACAATGGTTAAGTGATAGGCTTAGTTAGACAAACAGAAAAGAGTGTTTTGGTATTCAAAGAGCATTAAACAGTAAATTAAAAATTTTAGAATGCAAGCAGCAATGAGTTGGGAATAAAATATGGAGAAAACAGTTAAAGCTTCAGAATTATCTATTTTCCGGATTGATTTTTCTTACTAACTAATTTAGTCATGCAAGATTTAATTCATGGCAAACTATATGTGACTAGACCCTAATTCCTTAGACCTTCCTAGTCTCCTCTAAAATTCATTAACTGCCAATTCCTTAGTCAATTAATTCCAATTAGAAGGTGATGATCAAATTTCAGTTTATATGCCACAAGAATCCTAATTATCCAAAATTAAGGGGATTATATGTCACGTATCCCGTTAAATACAAACAATTAGAAATTCAGGATAATATGTTTTCAAGCTGTTGTTCAAGCAAAGAGCTTTTCCAAGTTTTACAATAACTCAATTAGAACATGGATCATACTTCCGTTCTACCCAAATTCATAAATAAAGAACGAAAATAATTATTGAAATATAAATCAAAACATGAATTAAATTAGAAAGAGCAAACAAATCAATCCATACAAATAGACAAAGTTCCTAACCTTAACAATGAAGGATTAGTTGCTCATGGTTCAGAGAAGAATACTAGGATTGTAAATTGGAATGGAATAATGTTGTGTTGGAATAACCATGTTGGCCTTCCTTTTATAATTAATCATAATTAATTTAAAATCTATCTAAAACTAAAATAATATATTTTCCTAAAATAATAAGATTTTGAATTTAAATTCGAATTAATTAACAAGTCTTCAGCTGATGGGTGGGGACCACTTGATTTGTCCATTATGTAGCTTCTAATCTGTGTTTTCTGGGCTGGAAACTGGGTCAAAACAGCCCAGAAATCGCCCCCAGTATTTTTCCGCGTTTTTCTGCATGTGGCACATGTCACACGTACGCGTCAGTCATGCGTACGCGTCGCTGGTCTTCTTCGCAAGTCACGCGGAAGCGTCGGTCACGCGTACGCATCGCTGAGTAAATCTTCAAATCACGCGTACGCGTCAGTCACGCGCACGCGTCGCCATGGAAAGCTCCAAATCACGCGTACGCGTCAGTCACACGTACGCGTCGCTCCTTGCTGCCATCTCCTTTGAATCTTGAGCTGCAGAAACTCCATCAAATCCACTCGAATACTACCTATAATAAACAATATTGCACAAAACTCAAAATAACATCCATAGTGGCTAAAATATAATTAATTCTTGATTAAACTCAACAAATTAGAAGCAAATTCATTAGGAAAAGATAGGAAAGATGCTCACGCATCACAACACCAAACTTGAATTGTTGCTTGTCCTCAAGCAACCATAACTAACATAGGCTTTAGGATGTGAATTTGCATGAGAATGAGAATTTGATTAAACTCATGTCTCTTCTTATATTGGGGTTTACAACTGTAATCCTAAATAGTTTTGGCATCTCACTCTCCTTTGAATCAGAAGGATGTCATTGTCATTCGGAATTAGAATCCGGATAATATTATGAATTCTCTGATTTTTTGTAGCTCAATTTAATCCTTGAACACAACAACTTTTCTTTGGTGCTTTGCACCTTGAGCCTAACTGTGACTTTAAATGTTTTGTCTCAAGCTTTACTTGACACAGAAACACCACAATCACTTAACTGGGGAACTCTATTTTTTATTCTTAAATATATATATATATATATATATATATATATATATATATTTAGTCACTCCCAGACAGTGGTGCTCAAAGCCTTTGGCGTACTCTGCAATTGATCTCGATTTTAAATGTTTTGTCTCAAGGATTACTTGACACAAGAACACCACAAGCATGTGACTAGGGAAACAACTCTTTGAGCTTTTAATCATGTCTGACCTCCCTAGTCATTGATGCTCAGAGTCTTGGACCTTGCTTTTATTTATTTATTTTTCTTTTGCTGTTTCTTTTGCTTCAAGGATTAAACTTCCATTATATTCAGAGAAATCATAATAATTTTCTAAATTCCTGTTCTTTGTACATCAATATTCTTTGATTCAAATTTAAATATGCATTGTTCATGTCATGCATTTAGAGTCACAGAAAATACCACCACATTTAAGTAAATATGACTACTCTTAAAATTAAACTCAATTTCTCATGCAATACATCACTTCTGTATTTTTTTATTTGAATTCAAGCTTAGTGAGTAATACATGAGACATCTTTTCAGAATTAAAGCAATTAAGAGAAAACTAAACTAGAACCTAGGAATCTAACTAATAAATGGTCATGCAACAACCAGGAAAAATAGCACGAAACCGGAACATAACATAGTAAAAGCGGGAAGGAATATAGAATGAAAGGAACTCAACCACCTTAGTTATCCTAGTGGTCGCTTTATTCTTCCAGTTGTGCTCCTCTGTGAAGATGATTCACCTCCCTTTTGTGCCAGAAAATCCATAAGTGAAGAGTCAACACCAAACTTAAAGGTTTGCTTGTCCTCAAGCAAAGAAGAACTGAAAATAAAAATAAATAGTGAGAGAAAAGAAGAATATAAAGATAAAAGAACAAGAGAGAGTTAAGATTGGGAGAGAGAGAAAGAAAAGTGAAAACTGTGCGGCGAACAAGTGTAGTTGTGCGACGAAGGCGACGCGTACACGTGCATCACGTGTACGCGTGGGTCGCGGAAATTTCTTAATGACGCGTAAGCGCTAGGCACGCGTCCTATGCCCTTGGTTTTGTGCGATTTGCGCGAAGCCAGCCTCGCGCACACACATCTCTCTGTTCGCGTGGCTAGGGAACCAATATTGGCAAACGACGCGTTCGCATCATGCACGTGAACGCGTGGATGGCCGTTTGGTCAAATGACGCGCCGCGTCAGGGATGCGTCTGCGTGACAAAATTTGTGCGTCTATCATACTTCCTGCCCCAAGCCAGCATAACTCTCTTCCCAAACACTCTTTTACATCGATTTTGCAGGTCACGCGTACGCGTCGCTGACGCGCCTGCGTGAATGGTGAAAATCACAAACGACGCGCACTTGTGGTTTTTTTCTGCTAGAGGCATCATTCTTGCGCCACTCCCGCGCAACTCTCTGTTCAAATTTATTTTTCATGCACACCCATCTGACGCGTATGCGTCAGCGACGCTTGCGCGTCGTGTGCCCTCTTCTTTTTTTTTTTAGCTTGAGGTATTCGGTTCCGGAATAACATAGCTGCATGATCAGAGAAACAGTAAACTCAATAAAAATAAAAAAAAATAAAAAAGGAAAACTACTAGTATGAAAAATAGCTACGGATACGAATTTATCGGGTTGCCTTCCGAGAAGCGCTTCTTTAACATCACTAGCTTGACAGTCAGCTCCTCTAAGGAGGAGGATCATAGGGGCACAGCTCTTCACCTCTTACTTTGAACTTATTTCCTGTGTCTCCATAACGTAGCTCAATATGCTCCAGAGAGAGGATTCTGATTACTGTATACACCCATGCTGGATTGCTGTTCAACACCACCTTCATTCCTGGGGAGAAACCTTCAGTGGGGGATCTTTTTGTTTCTCTATCCTCTGGGTATTTTCTTCTTTTTGGGAACCTCCTTCTTGGTAGATGGTGCATTTCCAACACCAAACTTAGGTTTGATGTCAGGAGGAATTTTATTGATTGTTGCCAAGGGAGGTTTGAGCTACAGATTCTACTGTGTATCATCAGGGGATTTTTGAAGGTTTGGATCAATAAGCTCAAGCCTGCATACATCTCTCTTCTTCACCTGCTGAATGTACATCTTTGAAAACATGGAAGACTAGTTACTCATCATGCACTCTAAGCACTAATTTGCCCACTTCTACATCAATCAGAGCTCTTCCAGTGGCTAGAAATGGTCTTCCCAGAATTATAGAGGCATTCTCATCCTCCCCCGTGTCGAGAATCACAAAGTCTGCTAGGAGGAAGAACTTACCCACTTTGACCAAGATATTCTCCACTAATCCGTATGCAGGCTTCATAGATTTGTCTGCCATCTGTAATGCTATCTTTGTGGGTTGTGCCTCTTGGATTTGCAGCTTCTTCATCACAGACAAGGGCATTAAATTGATGCTTGCTCCCAGATCACATAACGCTTTCTCAAAGGTTGTGCTTCCAATGGTGCATGGAATTTGAAAGCTCCATGGATCTGGTATCTTCTTTGGTAAGTTATTTTGAATGATGGCACTGCATTCTTTAGTCAGGACCACTGTCTCATCTCCCTTTAAAGGCTTCTTCTTTGACAACAGTCCCTTCAAGAACTTGGCATAGAGAGGCATTTGTTCCAAAATCTCAGCAAAAGGAATATTGATTTGCAACTTTCTGAAGACTTCCAAGAACTTTGAAAACTGTTTGTCCTTGGTCTCCTTTTGAAGTCTCTGAGGATATGACATTTTAGGCTTGTACTCAGGAGCCTTTGGCAAAGTAGGATAAGTGTCAAGAGAGTCTGGGAATGGGTTGTCCGCACGCTTTGGAGGGGCGTGCTCCAATTCTCCCTTCTTCTCCTCTCGAGCTTCCTTTTCAACTAGCTCTTCATTGGCCTTGGTCTCAAAGCCAGGTACTTTACCACTTCTCAATTGAATAACCTTGCAATCTTCTCCTGGGTTCACCACTGTATCACCTTGAAATTTACATGCAGACCTCTCAAGTAATTGCTTGCTCAGTTGGCCCACTAGCACCTCTAAGTTTCTAATGGAGGCTCTAGTTTTCTGCATAACTTGTGCTTTTGTACTTGCCACTTGTCCACTTATCACGGTGATAGCCTTGAATTCCTCTCTTGGATTTGGAATTGTGTTACCCAGAAGGCTATTAGTAGTCCTCTGATCAATCTCATTAACTTTTGTGGCTAATTGACCCATTTGAATCTCTATATTCTTGATGGATGCTTTGGTTTCCTGTCTAAAACCTGTCAATATTGCTTCCAAATTATTGTTCTGTTGGAAACCGCCATGAAAACTATTGTTGAAGTTCTGAGGTCTCTGAGGTTGATCCTTCCATCCAAAATTTGGGTGATTCCTCCATCCTTGATTGTATGTCTGAGAATAGGGGTCATTATTGGGATTTCTAGAACCACTTCCCATGTAATTGACCTGTTCGGAGGAGGATTGAGCAAAATCATAGCTGTCATTTTGCACTAAATTTCCTGCCATGTCATAGGAGATCTCTTGAGGTGGATTTGGGTGTTGATAGCTAAGACTTGCATGCCACCCATGTGTTGAGTAAGTAGATTTATTTGCGAGACATAAGCTTGTTCTGAGCAAGAATAGCATTAAGAGCTTCTACTTCTAACACGCCTATCTTCTGAGGGGTTTCAAAGTTCACAGGATTCCTGTTAGATGAGTATAAATATTGGTTGCTTGCAACCAATTCAATCAGTTCAATAGTCTCCTCTGGTGTCTTCTTCTTGTGCAATGAACTTCCTGCAGAATTGTCTAAGCACATCTTGGATATTTCCCCCAAACCTTCATAAAAGATGTCTAGTTGTGTCCATTTGGAGAACATGTCCGGAGGGTATTGCCTAGTCAGTAGCTTGTATCTCTCCCAAGCTTCATACAGAGTTTCACCATCCTTCTATCTGAAGGTCTGAACCTCCACCCTAAGCTTAGTCAGCTTCTTTGGTGGGAAAAATTTAGTAAGAAACTCAATAACAACCTTGTCCCAAGTATCCAAACTCTCCTTGGGTCGGGAATCTAGCCATAGCTTTCCTCCATCCCTCAGGGCAAACGGGAAGAGCATGAGTTTGTACACCTCTGGGTTTACTCCATTCGTCTTCACAGTATCACAGATTTGCAGAAAATTGGAAATAAATTGATTTGGATCTTCGTGGGGAAGACCATGATACTGACAATTTTGTTGTACTAGGGTGACCAGTTGTGACTTTAACTCAAAGTTGTTTGTAGCTATAGGAGGCACCACAATGCTTTTTCCATAAAGATCTGCTGTAGGAGCAGAGAAAGAGTCAAGTACTCTTCTTTGTTGCTCATTCCCATTCGAATTTGCCAGATTGGCATTATCAGCATCATTAGGATCCATAGTGGATTCTGCAGCCTTGTAAAGTCTTGCTTGTTGTAAACGTCGCCTGAAAGTTCTTTCAGGTTCAGGATCAAAGTCTAAGAGATGTTCTTTGTCTCTGTTCCTACGCATAAACAAACAGAAAACAAGAAAGGATGGGAATCTCTACGTCAGAGTGCAGAATATTCCCAGTGAGGTAATCTGTGTAAAGAAATAAAAATACTAAATAAAATAAATAAATAAATTGAAAAAAATAGCTAGGTAACACCAAACTTAATTTCAGAAATTAAGAAAAATGTTGGTGCTATTTATTTATTTAAAATATTTTTTTCGAAAATAATAAAATAAAATTTAAATAAAATTAAAATTAAAACGCCTAATTTAAGCAATCAAACAACTGATAGTTGTTAATCATTATCAATCCCCGGCAATGGCGCCAAGAACTTGGTGTGGTATTTTACAACCTACAAACTAACCGGCAAGTGCAACGGGTCGTACCAAGTAATACCTTACGTGAGTAAGGGTCGATCCCACGAGGATTGTTTAAAATTCATTAACTGCCAATTCCTTGGTCAATTAATTCCAATTAGAAGGTGATGATCAAATTTCAGTTTATATGCCACAAGAATCCTAATTATACAAAATTAAGGGGATTATATGTCACGTATCCCGTTAAATACAAACAATTAGAAATTCAGGATAATATGTTTTCAAGCTGTTGTTCAAGCAAAGAGCTTTTTTCAAGTTTTACAAGAACTCAATTAGAACATGGGTCATACTTTTGTTCCACCCAAATTCATAAAATAAAGAACGAAAACAATTATTGAAATATAAATCAAAACATGAATTAAATTAGAAAGAGCTAATGAATCAATCCATACAAATAGACAGAGCTCCTAACCTTAACAATGAAGGATTAGTTGCTCATGGTTCAGAGAAGAAAACTAGGATTGTAAATTGGAATGGAATAATGTTGTGTTGGAATAACCCTGTTGGCCTTCCTTTTATAATTAGTCCTAATTAATTTAAAATCTATATAAAACTAAAATAATATCTTTTCCTAAAAAAATAAGATTTTGAATTTAAATTCGAATTTATTAACAAGTCTTCAGCTGATGGGTGGGGACCACTTGATTTATCCATTCTGCAGCTTCTAATCTGTGTTTTCTGGGCTGGAAACTGGGTCAAAACAGCCCAGAAATCACCCCCAGTATTTTTTTGCATTTTTCTGCACGTGGCACATGTCACGCGTACGCGTCGTTGGTCTTCTTCGCAGTCACGTGGACGTGTCGGTCACGTGTACACGTCGCTAAGCAAATCTTCAAATCACGCGTATGCGTCAGTCACGCGCATGCGTCGCCATGGAAAGCTCCAAATCACGCGTACGCGTCGCTCCTCGCTGCCATCTCCTTTGAATCTTGAGCTGCAGAAACTCCATCAAATCCAGTCGAATGCTACCTAAAATAAACAATATTTCATAAAACTCAAAATAGCATCCATAGTGGCTAAAATATAATTAATTCTTGATTAAACTCAACAACTTAGATGCAAATTCACTAGGAAAAGATAAGAAAGATGCTCATGCATCAGTGGTACCTACAAAGACACTCCGATGCCTAAGTTAGCAAGGGATTTGGCAGGTTTAATGAGTATTGGAACTTAGAGATACCTGAGGGGTGTCAGGGTATATATAGTGGTGATCCAATAACTATCGTTGGAGTAGTTCCACTTCTGAAGGTTGATAACCGTCCTTTTATCTTAGGGTTGTTGAGATATTGCTCCTAGAAGTAGGTTGAAAGATTTTAGGGGCAGTTACTTATTTGAATAAGTGTTAATTGCCAGCTCATGTCGAGCCCGACCTCTTTGGGGAGGCGTCTATGTCGAGCCCGACCTCTTTGGAAGAGGTCAGGTGGGTGGTGAAAGCCAATCTTTGGATTGGGCATTTTTTGGCTTATTATCTGGACCTGGACCATAGTGTTGGGCCAGGGTATGAACATTGCCCCAACTCGAGTCTGATCTCTTTGCTCATGAGTTGGATTCGAGTATTAATTGAACTCGGGTTTGTCCAAGTTGGGAACCGACGTGATTTCAACTTTTTTCAACCGTCGTGTCTAATCAAACATCACGTCCGTTCGGGGGTTTCCCATTTACACGTGAGAGCAGTTACATTGGTAACAGCGCGCTTCTTTAATGATCGCGTTGTTTTACCATCATGTCCCTGTCGTGTTATAAATACTTTTCCCTCTCTTTTCTCTGTTTTCTTTCGTCTTCGAAGCTTTCTTGCCTGCACTTCTTGTTCTTTCTTATTTCAAAAGAAAAATCCTTTAGCCTTCCTCCTCGGGGTGCTTTGTTGTTGTCGTGACTACTCCCCCTTAAGTCTGTAGATAAAGGTTAGTCTCTTCTTTATCTTCTTCTATCATTTATATTGTGCTTTGTCTCTGTGCGTTTTGTATGTTTAAGGAGGTTTTCACAACTTTGCTATTCCCTCGTTTGTAATGTGAGGTGTTAGTATCTTCACAAGTCTGTTTGTCTGTCTGGTGGTTCTTTTCTTTATTTTGCTTTTTTAGAGGAAGACTGCTTTGTCTTTGAAAACCCTGTTTTTGATGATTTTTTATTTTTCTTTGTAGGTCTTATCGCCTTTATACCTACTTCTTTTTGTTGGAAAAATGTCTTCCCATATTTTTGAGTCCCTTTCGAGATGGGTAAATGATACTGTACTGGAAGAGAAGCCTTTAATAGACACCGATTTCATTACCGACGTTTGCACCCATCATAGGATTTGTAGTTTCGAAGTTGACGAGCCAAAATACGAGTTGGTAGCCCCAGGTTCTAAAGACCGGGTTTGTTACGGGAGGATTGCTGATTCTGACCCTCACTTTTTCTGTATGTATGATTGCCTTTTTACCTGCCTGGGGGTTTTCTTGCCTTTTTCTGATTTTGAGATGGGGGTATTGTCTCACTGCCGAGTTGCTCCTACCTAACTCCACCCCAACTCTTGGAGTTTCATGAAAATCTACCAATTTGTCAGCCAGGAGCTAGACTTCCCGACTTCTTTGAAGATATTTTTTTTATTTTTTTCACCTGATAAAGCCATTTAGTGCTCTTAATAATAAGCAACAATGGGTGTCTTTCTGGGCCATTCAGGGTCGGAAAGTCTTTTCTATTTTTGACGAATCCTTCCACGACTTAAAAAACTCTTTCTTCAAAGTCCAAGCTATAGAAGGTCACCATCCTTTTTCTCTTGATGAGAACAATTGTCCTCGATTTCCTCTTTATTGGTTGGAGGCCTCCCTTGTTGAGAAGTATGGTCTGGATGACTTGAACGAGGTTGAGAAGGCCATAGTGGGGTTTTCCCGAGAAGCTTGGGGGAGAGCCTCTAATCTGGATACAAAGAAGTTTCTTCTGGGTTTTCCGAGTTTTGTGCAGACCCAACTAGGTAGCTTTTATTTTTTATAGTTGTTTCTGATCTGATTTTGAGATGGGGGTATTGTCTCACTGCCGAGTTGCTCCTACCTAGCTCCACCCCAACTCTTGGAGTTTCATGAAAATCTACCAATTTGTCGGCCAGGAGCTAGACTTCCCGACTTCTTTGAAGATATTTTTTTATTTTTTTCACCTGACAAAGCCATTTAGTGCTCTTAATAATAAGCAACAATGGGTGTCTTTCCGGGCCATTCAGGGTCGGAAAGTCTTTTCTATTTTTGACGAATCCTTCCACGACTTAAAAAACTCTTTCTTCAAAGTCCAAGCTATAGAGGGTCACCATCCCTTTTCTCTTGATGAGAACAATTGTCCTCGATTTCTTCTTTATTGGTTGGAGGCCTCCCTTGTTGAGAAGTATGGCCTGGATGACTTGAACGAGGTTAAGGAGGCCATAGTGGGGTTTTTCCGAGAAGCTTGGGGGAAAGCCTCTAATCTGGATACAAAGAAGTTTCTTCTGGGTTTTCCGAGTTTTGTGCAGACCCAACTAGGTAGCTTTTATTTTTTATAGTTGTTTCTGAAGGTTCCGACTTGTGATGTTTTCCGATTTGTAAACTAGTTGCTTATTTATTTCTTCCTTTCATAAATGGTGAAGGGTGGATCCAGTGCTGCCTATCAAAAGGTCCAAGAGGCCAAGAGGAAGGCTCGGGCCAGAGCTGATGCTGCGAAGGCTACTGGCGGTCCTCCTCCTCCTCCTCATGATTCGGGGACCTCCTCTCACCTAATTATGGTAACCTCTGCTTCTACTTCTACTTCTCCTCTTCCTGCTCCTATCCCCCCAGTCCGACCGCTTTCTGAACCTGAGAAAAAGAAACGTAAGATGTAAGAACCCGCGTTTTCACGTAAAACCGTTTTAATAAAATAATTTTAGTGCCCGGAATAGATTCAAAATTTAGAAGTTTTAATTTGAAAATAAAAATATGAAATTTGATTTCAGTGAATTTTTCTAAGTTGGAAAATGTACCTTTTTGAAAAGATTTTTGTAAAAAAGCGTACTGCCGCTTAAGCTGGCAGTACCGGCTCTAGACTGTCCAGTACCGCATATTTTGGAAAATAATATTTAGAAAATTGATTTGTTGTTTTGAAAGGACAAAAATAATTTTAAAATAAAAAACCGGACACTAATCTTAAAGGTTTTGGCCCCAAAGTTGGCCAAACGGACAAAAAACGCTAACGGGTTGAACCGGACCCAAGGTCCAACATATATAAGTTCATTTAATGAGCTTTGAGCTTATTTTCCAGCCCTAAGAGAGAGAGGGCTGCGGTTTTTAGAGAGGAGAGGAAGAAGAGAGAGTGCACTATTCACCTCTATCTTCCGGGAGCCATAACTTTTGATCCGGAGTTTCAATTGATGAGCCGTTTGCGGCCACGCGAAGCTCTTGTTGAGCTCTACATTTATATCTAAAGAAATCTGGTAAGAAACCACGTCTCACTTCCCAGTTTCGTGCCCTATATTTCTGCATTTTTGGAGTTATGATTTTGAGTAGATTTTGTGGTTTTGGTTGTTTAAGTGATCTCTGGTAGTGGACAATTGATGAATTTTACCCCTAATTTCATTAGATAAGGTAAGGAACCTCTTTATCCTTGTGGTTTGGTATAGTATGAGCTTTAGTTGTTGATGTATGGTTATGTTGTATGTATGAAGCTTGTTTTTGGAGTTGGTGGTGGCTTTTAGTGTGACTTTGATGGTTTGGAGCTTGGTGGAAGCTTGATTGGAATCAAGTTTGATATTTGAGCATATTAAGAATCGACCAAGGTATGATTTCGGTTTTCTTTATGTAATATGTAATGTTTCTGGACACTTAGGCTAGTTGACCCTAAAATAGGATTGAATATGTTGATGTTTGTGATATATGTTTGATGATGAGATTGAGAGAAATGTATGTGTTGGAGCAAGATGTGTAATAAATATGGATAAGAATTATTGTTGATGTTGTTAAAAATATTGATTATTGATGAATGTGTGAATTATTGTTTTTGAGGAGTGTTGTTGTTATTGTGGACGAATAATGATGGATATTAATGTGGTAGTGGTGTTGTGTAGAAGGGATTGGAATAATAATAATAATAATGATTATATGAATTGATTATGATTGTTGGTATTTTAGTGATTTTGGGAGTTGATGATGAATGTTGAGATTTGTTTTAGTTGTTGAGGTTGTTGTTGGTTGATGATGATTATGAGTGTGGATTTATGATTGAATTTGGAAATTTTGGATTGGTAGGGAGATATGATATAATGGCTTAGTACTTTAGGTGTGAAATTGAGGAGGATGATATGAAATGGTAAGATGGTGTATGTAGTAGTGGTTTATGATGGTTGGACATGGTTTGGTTTGGTTTTGAATTGAGAGATGGTTAACTTTGAGGATTTGAGGTTTTGGGTGAAAAAAGATTTTTGGTGAACTTTGTCTGATCATAACTTTAGCCTCGGTTTTCAAAATTTGTTGAATTTAGTTTATAATTGAAGATTATTGAAAACCCTTCGATTTGATATAAAGTTTGCAAAATTTGGAATTTTCTAGAGGAAGTTATGATCATTCAAAGTTGGTGTTAAAAATCTGAAATTCTGCAAAGTTGCAGAATTTCAGGATTTCTGGTATGTGCGCACGCACAGCCTTTTGCGCACGCACAACCCTGCAAAAATGTTATTCTGTGCGGACGCACAAACCTGTGCGGACGCACAGACCTGTGCGGACGCACAGACCTGTGCGTACGTACAGGCAAGGGAAAGGGCTCTGGTAGCAACGCTAGCATAGGTTGTGCGCGCGCGCATCAATGAAGAATTACGACCTGTGCGGACGCACAGCCCTATGCACACGCACAAGTCGAGAAGGAACGTCTGTTAGGGGCGCTCGCATAGCTTGTGCGAGTGAACATACTTTATAAATTTTAGTACTTGTGCGTACGCACACCCCTATGCGTACGCACATTTTCAAAATCTTCCTGGACGTGCGGACGCACACGCCCTGTTTCATAAATTTAAACTTTACTTTCAACTATTTCGCCTTCCCAACAAGGTTGTAATCTTCTATAACACCATTTTAAGATTCTTGGGCTTATTTTAGAGCATTGAAATTTGGGAAAGGTCCTAGGGGTTTAAGTTGGGTTTTCCTTTGAAAAGTTAGCAAATGGAGGTTTAGGTTTCTGGTGCATTGTGGATGAGTTAGTTGAGAGGGAAGGAAGAGAGGTGCATATGGTGATTGTTGACAATGAATTGGGAAATTGATGAACTAATGAGCTCGGAATGGAAGTAATGAATTGGGGATGGTTATGATGAGTTGAAGACTCAAAGAGGAATGATGATTTTGTTGAATAATGAGAGTGTGCCAGGCACTATATCCTTGGGTTATGCATGCAAGTGTGCCCGGCACTATATCCGTGGGTGAATAGCGTGTGCCCGACACTATATCCGTGGGTCAATAGAGTGTGCTCGGCACTATATTCGTGGGTACGACAGAAAAGCGACATTTGAAAGGATGTGTCGGGTTGGGATTTATGGTCCGACAAGTGATATCACGAGCCAATAGGATAGACATTCATCATGTGCATTTTCTATCTGTTTGTATGCTTTGCCGACTTGTAATTGTATGTCTAAATGAATAACATGCCTATTTGCTTACTTGAACTACTTGCTCTACATGCTTCTACTTGTGTTTTACTTACTTGTATTTATATTGTGATTGTCTGGTGCTAAGGAGGTTAGGTAGGCAGTGGCGATGGGATTATACAGCGGTGTGAACAGTTTTAGTTAGAATTCCTCTAGGTTTAGACAACTTTGGTTTATGGTTTAAGTTCTTTATATATATTTATTGATTTTGTTCTAAGCTTGAATATCAGTATGTGATGTAAAGTTCTAGGATTGCCTTCGGCATCCCGGAGCCTTACATATTACATCACTGGCACTGTTACCATACTGAGAACCTTCGGTTCTCATTCTATACTTTATTGTTGTTTTCAGATGCAGGTTGTAATTCACCTGGGTGAAATTGTGGATATGGTGACAGAGCAAAGTATGGTTCTTTCTTTGAATGCTTCTGTTTTACTTTTGTCGTAGTATACTCTCATCTTTTGTATATTTATTTTTATGGACTTAGAGGCTTATTTGAGAGATTGGTTGTATAAGCTATTTTTAATTCTAAAACTCTGTATCTGTCTATTTGTAACTAGTCGGCTTAAACTCCACAAGCTGCAGCTAGTTCTCTATGATTATTATATTCTTATATTTATATATGTTTTATTCTCTTATACCTATACCTTGTACCTTATGCGTTAGCTTCGTGTGATCGTTTCCGCGCTTTCGTAATTCTGTTTTTGAGTTCAATCCTTCATCAGGCTTCTAGAATATATTACTTCCTTATATATATATATATATAAGCCTTAGAACTGTCGTAAGCTCTGATTAACCTTTGTTTTACGGCTAGAGGTAAAGCTTAGGGTAATTAGGTGTTACATAAGACCTCGGAGACTGGCTCTACTCCTTCTAGGGAGACCAATTTTGATAGTCTGAAGTTCATTCGGAAGCACAACTTTTCTCAAAACCAAATCGCTATGGATGATGCTTCCCTTCAAAATCATCTTCAAATTATGGTTCGGGGGGGGGGGGGGGGGGGGGGGGCGCGTTCAGACTGCTGGAGTCTGCACTGCTCTTCTTGATATCTTGGACAAAACTCCTTTGAGTTCTTTGGGTTCTTCCCAAAGGACTGTAGAGAAACTTTAGGGGAGGATTGTATTATATTGAGAAGAAGAGAAGCGACTCCAGGGGGAGGTTGCCTGGATGAAGGATGAGCTGGCCCAGCTTCAGAAGAGGGAGAATAAGCTAATGGGTCAGTGTGCTATGGCGGAGGGCCTGAAGAAAAAGGTGGAGAAAAATTACGTTAGGGTCTTCTCTGAGAATATTAATCTTCAGCGGTAGTTAGAGTCAAATCGGGAGGCCTATCAGAAGCTGGAGGATTCAATTATTGAGAGTTCGGAGGAGGCTTGGAGGGTGTTTAAGGAACAGGTCGAAGTTATCGCTCCTGACCTGGATCTTACACCTCTCCATCCTGAGAAGATCATCGTTGATGGAGCTATTGTCTCCCCTCCCCGCCCTGAGACGGACTCCGAGCTGAAGACTCGTGGGTAAAGGATTGTTGAGTCTCCTCCTCGTGAGGAGCAATAGGAGGGATTCCTGCCGAGTTCTTCAGAAGCTCCGACTTCAACTACCGAAGAGACCGCTCTGACCCCTTCGACTTCTGGCGTAGACCTAAACTCTCAGCCTCTTGGTGACTCCAACCTTCCTTCCAATTAATTTCAGCTATTTGAGGCCCGACTTGTGGGCCCCTCTTTGAATAATTTATTTTTTATATGTTTGTTATTGTGGTTGTTCCTGACTTTTCTTCGACCTTTTTATGGTCGTTAACAAAAAATTGCTTTGCGTGATTCGCCCTTTTTGGATAAGGGTTTTAAAGAAATATTTTGCATGTGCATGCTTTGTTGTGATTTTTTTATAAGGTTTTTATGAAAAATCCGTTTTGAAAAAGAAAAAACTTTTTAGTAGGCAGGCTGTTTTTGTCTAAGTTACTGTAAGAGTTGAAACAACCTTTGTTTTTGAGGGATTTTTCTTATCTCTTTTGTGTTCCTCACATATTCAATTTTTTCTTAATGAATTGTTTTCGTGACTTAGGTTATTTTTGCGATGCATTTTGATTCTTCTCGGGTTTTCCGACTAGTAAGTCGTAACGTTACTGAGCTGTCATGATCGTCATTGTAACCTCTTTACACCGACTTGTACCTCATCATTTTATCCTGATGACCACTTAGGTCGGGCATGGGATTTTTCACATTTTCTCGAGCTTAAATTGGTGTGTTTCGTAGAATAATAACAGTAATAATGGAATTATAAGGAGACAGAATAAAATCTTTATTTATTGATGGAGGTAACTTTTGATCTTAGCTACTAAGGGATTGTAAGACTTACTAACCCTTAGCCCCCACTTTGATGCCTCGTTAAAACCCCCTTCAGGAAAACCTTTTTTGGAAAAAAACCATGAAGTCGGGAAAAAGAGTACATAAGGGAGTGGAGTCCGCTTCTAGCTATAATACCTCTTCATGTTGTAAGCATGCCACGACCTTGGGAGCTCGGTACCGCTCAAGTCGGATACCTTGTAGTACCTCTTTCCTAGGACTTCACTTATCTTATATGGTCCTCTCCAGTTAGCGGCGAGTTTTTCTTCCCCCGACTTGTTGACGCCGATGTCATTCCTGATCAGGACCAAGTCGTTTGAGGTGAAGCTTCTTCAAATGACTTTCTTGTTCTATCTATTTGTCGTCCTTTTCTTTAGCGCAGCTTCCCTTATATGGGCTTGTTCTCGGACTTCAGGGAGTAGTCCAAGCTCTTCTTTGTGTGCCTGGATGTTGCCAACCTTATCGTAGAATCTCACCGTTAGACTTTGCTCGTTGATTTCGAATGGTATCATGGCTTCTACGCAATAAGCAAGTCGGAAGAGTGTTTCTTCCGTGGCAGACTGAGGTGTAGTCCGATATGCCCATAGTACTTGAAGGAGTTCTTCAACCCAGGCTCTCTTTGCGTCTTGTAGTCTTTTCTTCAACCCAGCCAGTAAAACATTGTTGGCTGCCTCAGCTTGCCCATTTGCTTGTGGGTGATCTACTGAGGTGAACTGATGCTTGATCTTCATGCTGGCTACCAAGTTTCTGATTGTAGAGTCAGTGAACTGAGTTCCATTATCAGTGGTGATGGAATGGGAAACTCCATACCTTGTAATGATATTCTTGTAAAGGAACTTCCGACTTCTCTGGGTTGAGATAGTGGCTAATGGTTCTACTTTGATCCACTTCGTAAAGTAGTTCACTCCCACTATTAGGTACTTCACTTGCCCAGGTGCTTGGGGGAAGGGCCCTAGTAGGTCCAATCCCCATTTTGCAAAGGGCTGTGGAGAAGTTATGCTGATAAGTTCCTCGGGGGGAGTGATAAACCACTATTTTATGGTTTATTTTGTACTGATTTGAGTGGATTTAATCCCTTATTCTCACACTTATTCATAGAATTCGCATGTTTTACATTTTCCTTCCTAATTTTGTGCTATGATTGAAAACGTGCTTCTTTGCCCTTAAATTTGCTAATTTTAATCCTCTCTTATTACCATTCGATGCCGTGATATGTGTGTTAAGTGTTTTCAGGGTTTATAGGGCAGGGGTGGCTTAGAGGATGGAAAGGAAGCATGCAAAAGTGGAAGGAATATAAGAAATTGAAGGAATTGCTAAGCTGTCAATCCTGACCTCTTCGTACTAAATCGATTATAACTTGAGCTACGGAGGTTCAAATAAAGCAGTTCCAGTTGTGTTGGAAAGCTAACATCCGGGGCTTCAAAATGATATGCAATTTGCCACAGTTGCCTTGCAGTTAGGTGATGCGCACGCATGGTATGACGTGTACGTGTGATTGGTGCGGCAGACAAGCGACGCATACGCGTGGGCGACGCGTACGCGTTACCAGGAATTTCCGCAGCGATGCGTACACGTGGGAGACGCGTACGCATGACAAAGCGTCACGTGCTGCATTAGAACTCACTGGGAGCAATTTTTGGGCTGTTTTTGGCCCAGTTTCAAGCCTGAAAATGAAGATTAGAGTTTCTCTTTTCAATTTCTCGTTAGGTTCAAGTTCAATTTTACTTTAATTTAGTGTTTTCTTTTATTTGTTCAAGCACTTTAGTTCATCTTCCTCCCTTATTATTTCCCTTTTTTGCCATTTTCATCTTTATGAGCTATTGTTACATTTGATTTCTTCTAATGCAATTTGTGTTTCCTATGTTTATTGTTGCTCTCTTTAATTGTTAGTCATTGATGCTTGCAATTGGTTGTTTAGATTTATTTTCCTTGTTAGTTTTGTATACTTTTATTTTATGCCTTCCAAGTATTTGATAAAATGCTTGGTTGGGTTTTAAATTAGATTGTTATGTTCTAAACTTGGATTAATCAATTAGAGACTCTTGAGTTATCAAAACTCATATGTTGATTGGTAATTGAAGATTGCTAGTTAGCTTGAACTTCACCAAAGTTAGTCTCACACTTTGAGTTGACTAGGACTTGTGAGCTCAAGTTAATTGTATGCGCTTGACCTTCCTCCATTGGTTAGAGGTTAACTAAGTGAAGGTAACTTGCATTTATCATCACAACTGACAATTATAATGAGGATAGAACTTCTAATTATCAATCCTTGCTAAGAGCTTTCTTAGTTACTAATTTATTTTCTTGTTATTTACATTCCTTGTTTATTAAACTCAAAAACCCAAAAAGATACAATCTCATAACCAATAATAAACTACACTTCCCTGCAATTCCTTGAGAGATGACCCGAGATTTAAATACATCGGTTAATTTTATTGGGTTTGCTTAAGTGACAAATAATTTAAATTTGATTGAGGTTTAATTGTCGGTTTAGAACTATACCTACAATGCGCTTATTTTATTAAGGTTTAATTGTTAGTTTTAGGACTTTGTTTCTTATTTTCATTAGTTTTTGTTTTTATTTGCTACCATGAATTTTTACCCCTTTGGCTATGAGTTTGGTTACAATCATGTTGTAGGAAGTGGAGATTACAATGAAGGCTTACATCAAGGATGGGACAATCAAAGATGGGAGGAGCCATAAGGATTTGATCAACCCTCTTGGTAACAACCACCTCCAATGTACTATCAACAACCATTCCATGATATATACCAAGATGATGGTTATGGTGGACCTCTTCGTGACAATCAATACCCACCATAATATACTTATGAACCCCGTCCACAACATAGTTTTAAACCACCGTACTCACAAGCCCCATGTTACCAAACACCCCCATATGACCCTAATCCTTACCCACCTTACCAAGATCCTTATGAGCCTTACAAGCCATACTTAGAACCACCCCCATTCCAACACAATTACTCCCAAGAACCACCACCTCAATATACACCACCTTCATATCCCTATCAAAATGAACCATCTCCATATCCTTATCAAGATAAACCACCCTCCCATCATGAACCTTTTCTCCCAAATAATGAATCCTCCTATCCATCCCAAGCCCCAATAGATGATTCTCTCACCTTATTACTTCAAGAGCAACGTGAAACTCAAAGGATGACACTAGAATTTGTGGCTACCTTAATCAAGGTAGTAAACACTTTGGCCTCCTGTTACTCTTGCACTGAAAGAACTTCCATTGCCAATTGTGGAGAATCAATAGAAGAGTGTAGCATGAATGAGAGATTAGAAACTCCGGTGGAGAACAAGGAGTGGGATTTTGTATTGGAACAACTAGAGAAAGCTATAATCGTTGAAAAGGAAGAAGTGGTTGAAGACTTAGGAGATGCTGAACCTCCATGGGAATCTAGAGTGGTAGAGTATTCCTCCGAGAAGCTTGAAATTTATGTTGAAGAGGATAGTGCATGATGAGCGGATAATTTATACGCTTTTTGGCATTGTTTTTAGTATGTTTTAGTTAGTTTTTATTATATTTTTATTAGTTTTTAGTTAAAATTCACTTTTCTGGACTTTACTATGAGTTTGTGTGTTTTTCTGTGATTTCAGGTATTTTCTGGCAGAAATTGAGGGATCTGAGCAAAAATCTGATTCAGAGGCTGAAAAGGACTGCAGATGCTGTTGGATTCTGATCTCCCTGCACTCGAAGTGGATTTTCTGGAGCTACAGACGCCCAATTGGTGCACTCTCAATTGCGTTGGAAAGTAGACATACTGGGCTTTTCAGAAATGTATAATAGTCCATACTTTGCTCGAGATTTGATGGCCCAAATAGGCGTTCCAAGTCAGCTCAAGAATTCTGGCGTAAAACGCCGGAACTGGCACAAGAATGGGAGTTAAACGCCCAAACTGGCACAAAAGCTGGCGTTTAACTCCAAGAAAAGTCTCTACACATGAAAGCTTCAATGCTCAACCCAAGCACACACCAAGTGGGCCCGGAAGTGGATTTTTATGTCATTTACTCATTTCTGTAAAACCTAGGCTACTAGTTCTCTACAAATAGGACCTTTTGCTATTGTATTTGACATCTTTTGATCACTTTAGATCTTAGGATCATCTTTGGATGTCTAGTTCTTAGATCATTGGGAGGCTGGCCTCTCGGCCATGCCTAGACCTTGTTCTTATGTATTTTCAACGGTGGAGTTTCTACACACCATAGATTAAGGTGTGGAGCTCTGCTGTACCTCGAGTATCAATGCAATTACTATTGTTCTTCTATTCAATTCGGCTTATTCTTGTTCTAAGATATCACTTGTTCCTCAACCTGATGAATGTGATGATCTGTGACACTCATCATCATTCTCACCTATGAACGTGTGCCTGACAACCACCTCCGTTCTACCTTAGATTGAGTGGATATCTCTTGGATTCCTTAATCGGAATCTTCGTGGTATAAGCTAGAATTGATGGCGGCATTCAAGAGAATTCGGAAGGTCTAAACCTTGTCTGTGGTATTCTGAGTAGGATTCAAGGATTGAATGACTGTGACGAGCTTCAAACTCGCGATTGTGGGGCGTTAGTGACAAACACAAAAGAATCACTGGATTCTATTCCGGCATGATCGAGAACCAACAGCTGAATAGTGGTGCGCGAAATTGTGAACAATACTTTTCACAACTCTCATAATCCCCGGTCATGAACTCCAAAAACTTGGTGGTTCAATTCCATGGCATTACACAACTTCGCACAACTAACCAGCAAGTGCACTGGGTCGTCCAAGTAATACCTTACGTGAGTAAGGGTCGATCCCACGGAGATTGTTGCTATGAAGCAAGCTATGGTCATCTTGTAAATCTTAGTCAGGCAAACTCAAATGTATATGGTGATGAACGAAAATAACATAAGAGATAAAGATAGAGATACTTATGTAATTCATTGGTAGGAACTTCAGATAAGCGCATGAAGATGCCTTCCCTTCCGTCTCTCTGCTTTCCTACAGTCTTCATCCAATCCTTCTTACTCCTTTCCATGGCAAGCTTATGCAAGGGTTTCACCGTTGTCAGTGGCTACCTCCCATCCTCTCATTGGAAATGTTCAACGCACCCTGTCACGGCACGGCTATCCATCTGTCGGTTCTCAATCAGGCCGGAATAGAATCCAGTGATTCTTTTGCGTCTGTCACCAACGCCCCGCCCTCAGGAGTTTGAAGCACGTCACAGTCATTCAATCATTGAATCCTACTCAGAATACCACAGACAAGGTAAGACCTTCCGGATTCTCTTGAATGCCGCCATCAGTTCTCGCCTATACCACGAAGACTCTGATCTCATGGAATGGCTGGCTCGTTTGTCAGGCGAGCACTCGGTTGTCAGGCGATCAACCATGCATCGTGTTATCAGGAATCCAAGAGATATTCACTAGAGCTTTGATTGCTTGTAGAACAAGAATGGTTGTCAGTCACCTTGTTCATGAGTGAGAATGATGATGAGTGTTCATCACATTCATCAAGTTGAAGAACAAGTGATATCTTGGACAAAGAACAAGCGGAATTGAATAGAAGAACAATAGTAATTGCATTAATACTCGAGGTACAGCAGAGCTCCACACCTTAATCTATGGTGTGTAGAAACTCCACCGTTGAAAATACATAAGCACAAGGTCTAGGCATGGCCGAATGGCCAGCCTCCCAATGATCTAAGATAGCATAAAACGAAGATAGCTACCAAAGTCTTCTATATCTCAATACAATAGTAAAAGGTCCTACTTATAGAAAACTAGTAGCCTAGGGTGTACAGAGATGAGTAAATGACATAAAAATCCACTTCCGGGCCCACTTGGTGTGTGCTTGGGCTGAGCAATGAAGCAATTTCGTGTAGAGACTCTTCTTGGAGTTAAACGCCAGCTTTTATGCCAGTTTGGGCGTTTAACTCCCATTTGGGTGCCAGTTCCAGCGTTTAACGCTGGGATTTCTTGAGGTGACTTTGAACGCCGGTTTGGGCCATCAAATCTTGGGCAAAGTATGGACTATCATATATTGCTGGAAAGCCCAGGATGTCTACTTTCCAACGCCGTTGAGAGCGCGCCAATTGAGCTTCTGTAGCTCCAGAAAATCCACTTCGAGTGCAGGGAGGTCAGAATCCAACAGCATCTGCAGTCCTTTTCAGTCTCTGGATCAGATTTTTGCTCAGATCCCTCAATTTCAGCCAGAAAATACCTGAAATCACAGAAAAACACACAAACTCATAGTAAAGTCCAGAAAAGTGAATTTTAACTAAAAACTAATAAAAATATAATAAAAACTCAACTAAAACTACCAAAAACATACTAAAAACAATGCCAAAAAGCGTATAAATTATCCGCTCATCACAACACCAAACTTAAATTGTTGCTTGTCCTCAAGCAACTGAAAATCAAATAAGATAAAAAGAAGAGAATATGCAATGAATTCCAAAAACATCTATGAAGATCAGTATTAATTAGATGAGCGGGGCTTTTAGCTTTTTGCCTCTGAATAGTTTTGGCATCTCACTCTATCCTTTGGAATCCAGAATGATTGGCTTCTTTAGGAACTCAGAATCCAGATAGTGTTATTGATTCTCCTAGTTAAGTATGATGATTCTTGAACACAGCTACTTATTGAGTCTTGGCCGTGGCCCAAAGCACTCTGTCTTCCAGTATTACCACCGGATACATACATGCCACAGACACATAATTGGGTGAACCTTTTCAGATTGTGACTCAGCTTTGCTAAAGACCCCAATTAGAGGTGTCCAGGGTTCTTAAGCACACTCTTTTTGCCTTGGATCACAACTTTATTTCTTTCTTTTTCTTTCTTTTTTTTTTTCGGTTTGCTTCTCTTTTTTTTTTTGTATTCACTGCTTTTTCTTGCTTCAAGAATCATTTTTATGATTTTTCAGATCCTCAGTAACATGTCTCCTTTTTCATCATTCTTTCAAGAGCCAACATCCATGAACCACAAATTCAAAAGACATATGCACTGTTCAAGCATACATTCAGAGAACAAGAGTATTGCCACCACATCAAAATAATTAAACTATTATAAAATTCAAAATTCATGCAATTCTTTCCTTTTTTCTCAATTAAGCACGTTTTTATTCAAGAAAGGTGATGGATTCATAGGACATTCATAACTTTAAGGCATAGACACTAAGACACTAATGATCACAAGACACAAACATGGATAAACATAAGCATAAAATTTGAAAAACAGAAGAATAAAGAACAAGGAAATCAAAGAACGGGTCCACCTTAGTGATGGCGGCTCTTTCTTCCTCTTGAAGATCCTATGGAGTGCTTGATCTCCTCAATGTCTCTTCCTTGTCTTTGTTGCTCCTCCCTCATGATTCTTTGATCTTCTCTAATTTCATGGAGGAGAATAGAGTGTTCTTGGTGCTCCACCCTTAGTTGTCCCATGTTGGAACTTAGTTCTCCTAGGGAGGTGTTTACTTGCTCCCAATAGTCTTGTGGAGGAAAGTGCATCCCTTGAGGCATCTCAGGGATCTCTTGATGAGAGGGGTCTCTTGTGTGCTCCATCCTTTTCTTGGTGATGGGCTTGTCCTCATCAATGGGGGTATCTCCTTCTATGGCAACTCCAACTGAATAACAGAGGTGACAAATGAGATGAGGAAAGGCTAGCCTTGCCAAGGTGGAAGACTTGTCCGCCACTTTATAGAGTTCTTGGGCTATAACCTCATGAACTTCCACTTCTTCTCCAATCATGATGCTATGGATCATGATGGCCCGGTCTAGAGTAACTTCGGACCGGTTGCTAGTGGGAATGATTGAGCGTTGAATGAACTCTAACCATCCTCTAGCCATGGGCTTGAGGTCATGCCTTCTCAATTGAACCGGCTTGCCTCTTGAATCTCTCTTCCATTGTGCGCCCTCTTCACATATGACTGTGAGGACTTGGTCTAACCTTTGATCAAAGTTAACCCTTCTAGTGTAAGGATGTTCATCTCCTTGCATCATGGGCAAATTGAATGCCAACCTTACATTTTCCGGACTAAAATCCAAGTATTTCCCCTGAACCATAGTAAGATAATTCTTTGGATCCGGGTTCATACTTTGATCATGGTTCTTGGTGATCCATGCATTGGCATAGAACTCTTGAACCATCAAGATTCCGACTTGTTGAATGGGATTGATAAGTACTTCCCAACCTCTTCTTCGGATCTCATGGTGGATCTCCGGATATTCACCCTTTTTGAGTGAAAAGGGGACTTCGGGGATCACCTTCTTCAAGGCCACAACTTCATAGAAGTGGTCTTGATGCACCCTTGAGATGAATCTATCCATCTCCCATGACTCGGAGGTGGAAGCTTTTGTCTTCCCTTTCCTCTTTCTAGAGGTTTCTCCGGCCTTGGATGCCATAAATGGTTATGGAAAAACGAAAAAGCAACGCTTTTACCACACCAAACTTAAAAGGTTTGCTCGTCCTCGAGCAAAAGAAGAAAGAAGAGAGTAGAAGAAGAAGAAATGAGGGAGAAAGGGGTGGCTTTGTATTCGGCCAAAGAAGGGGAAAAGTGGTGTTTAGGTTGTGTGAAAATGAAGGAGTGAAGAAGGGTATTTATAGGAGAGAGGGGAGATGGTGTTCGGCCATTATGGGTGGGTTTGGGAGGGAAAGTGGTTTGAATTTGAAGGGTGAGGTTGGTGGGGTTTTATGAAGGATGGATGTGAGTGGTGAAGAGAAAGACGGGATTTGACAGGTGAAGGGTTTTTGGGGAAGAGGTATTGAGGTGATTGGTGAATGGGGGAAGAAGAGAGAGGGTGGTGGTGGGGTGGGTGGGGGTCCTGTGGGGTCCACAGATCCTGTGGTGTCAAGGAAAAGTCATCCCTGCACCAAATGTTGCTCAAAATCATGTTTTGAGCTATTTCTGGCGTTAAACGCCTGGCTGGTGCCCATTCCTGGCGTTTAACGCCAGGTTCTTGCCCTTTCCTGGCGTTTAACGCCAGTCTGGTGCCCCTTTCTGGCGTTAAACGCCCAGAATGGTGCCAGACTGGGCGTTAAACGCCCAACTGCTAGGCTTACTGGCGTTTGAACGCCAGCAACATCTTCCTCCAGGGTGTGCTATTTTTCTTCCTGTTTTTCATTTTGTTTTTGCTTTTTCAATGGATTTTGTGACTTCTTATGATCATCAACCTACAAAAAAAAGATAAAATAACAAAAGGAAATAGTTAATTATAAAACATTGGGTTGCCTCCCAACAAGCGCTTCTTTAATGTCATTAGCTTGACAGAGGACTCTCATGGAGCCTTACAGATACTTAGAGTCATGTTGGAACCTCCCAACACCAAACTTAGAGTTTGAATGTGGGGGTTCAACACCAAACTTAGAGTTTGGTTGTGGCCTCCCAACACCAAACTTAGAGTTTGACTGTTGGGGCTCTATTTGACTCTGATTTGAGAGAAGCTCTTCAAGCTTCCTCTCCATGGTGACAGAGGGATATCCTTGAGCCTTAAACACCAAGGATTTTTCATTCACTTGAATGATCAGTTCACCTCTATCAACATCAATCACAGCCTTTGCTGTGGCTAGGAAGGGTCTGCCAAGGATGATGGATTCATCCATGCGCTTCCCAGTCTCTAGGACTATGAAATCAGTAGGGATGTAATGGTCTTCAACTTTTACCAAAACATTCTCTACAAGTCCATGAGCTTGTTTTCTTGAGTTGTCTGCCATCTCCAATGAGATTCTTGCAGCTTGTACCTCAAAGATCCCTAGCTTCTTCATTACAGAGAGAGGCATGAGGTTTACACTTGACCCTAAGTCACACAGAGCCTTCTTGAAGGTCATGGTGCCTATGGTACAAGGTATGGAAAACTTCCCAGGATCTTGTCTCTTTTGAGGTAATTTTTGCCTAGACAAGTCATCCAGTTCTTTGGTGAGCAAGGGGGGTTCATCTTCCCAAGTCTCATTTCCAAATAACTTGTCATTTAGCTTCATGATTGCTTCAAGGTATTTAGCAACTTGCTCTTCAGTGACATACTCATCCTCTTCAGAGGAAGAATACTCATCAGAGCTCATGAAAGGCAGAAGTAAGTCCAATGGAATCTCTATGGTCTCATTTTGAGCCTCAGATTCCCATGGTTCCTTATTGGGGAACTCAGAGGAGATTGGTGCACGCCCATTGAGGTCTTCCTCAGTGGCGTCCACCTCCTCTCTTTCCTCTCCATATTCGACCATGTTTATGGCTTTGCACTCTCCTTTTGAATTTTCTTCTGTATTACTTGGGAGAGTACTAGGAGGGAGTTCAGTAACTTTCTTGCTCAGCTGTCCCACTTGTGCCTCCAAATTCCTAATGGAGGACCTTGTTTCAGTCATGAAACTTTGAGTGGTCTTTATTAGATCAGAGACCATGGTTGCTAAGTCAGAAGTATTCTGCTTAGAACTCTCTGTCTGTTGCTGAGAAGATGATGGAAAAGGCTTGCCATTGCTAAACCTGTTTCTTCCACCATTATTATTATTGAAACCTTGTTGAGGTCTCTCTTGATTCTTCCATGAAAAATTTGGGTGATTTCTCCATGAAGAATTATAGATGTTTCCATAGGGTTCTCCTAGGTAATTCACCTCTTCCATTGAAGGGTTCTCAGGATCATAAGCTTCTTCCTCAGATGAAGCTTCCTTAGTACTGCCAGGTGCATTTTGCATTCCAGACAGACTTTGAGAAATCAAATTGACTTGTTGAGTCAATATCTTGTTCTGAGCCAATATGGCATTCAGAGTGTCAATCTCAAGAACTCCTTTCTTCTGACTAGTCCCATTGTTCACAGGATTTCTTTCAGAAGTGTACATGAATTGGTTATTTGCAACCATTTCAATTAGCTCTTGAGCTTCTGTAGGCGTCTTCTTTAGATGAAGAGATCCTCCAGCAGAGCTATCCAAGGACATCTTGGATAGTTCAGAGAGACCATCATAGAAAATACCTATGATGCTCCATTCAGAAAGCATGTCTGAGGGACATTTTCTGATTAATTGTTTGTATCTTTCCCAAGCTTCATAGAGGGATTCTCCATCCTTTTGTCTGAAGGTTTGGACTTCCACTCTAAGCTTACTCCATTTTTGAGGTGGAAAGAACTTTGCCAAGAAGGCATTGACTAGCTTTTCCCAAGAGTCCAGGCTATCTTTAGGTTGTGAGTCCAACCATATTCTAGCTCTGTCTCTTACAGCAAAAGGGAATAGCATCAGTCTGTAGACCTCAGGGTTAACCCCATTAGTCTTGACTGTGTCATAGATTTGCAAGAACTCAGCTAAAAACTGATGAGGATCTTCCATTGGAAGTCCATGGAACTTGCAATTCTGTTGCATTAGAGAAACTAATTGAGGCTTAAGCTCAAAGTTGTTTGCTCCAATGGCAGGGATAGAGATGCTTCTCCCATAGAAGTCGGGAGTAGGTGCAGTAAAGTCACCCAGCACCTTCCTTGCATTGTTGGCATTGTTGTTGTTTTCGGCTGCCATGGGTTCTTCTTCCTTGAAGAATTCGGTCAGGTCCTCTAAAGAGAGTTGTGCTTTAGCTTCTCTTAGCTTTCTCTTCAAGGTCCTTTCAGGTTCAGGGTCAGCTTCAACAAGAATGCCTTTGTCTCTGCTCCTGCTCATATGAAAGAGAAGAGAAAAAGAAAATGTGGAATCCTCTATGTCACAGTATAGAGATTCCTTGAAGTGTCAGAGGAAAAGAAAAATAGAAGAAAGAAGGTAGAAGAATTCGAACTTGATGAGATAAAGTTCAAATTGTGCATTAAGAAGGAGTAGTACTCCATAAATAGAAGGATGTGGGAGGAAGGGAAGAGGATTTTCGAAAATTAATTAAAAAGATGTCAAAAACATTTTTTTTAAAAAAATTGATTGATAATTTTCGAAAATTCAAAGTGGAAAAGAAATCAAGTGATTTTTGAAAAGGATTTTGAAATTAGAAATTAAAAAGATTTGATTGAAAACTATTTTGAAAAAGATGTGGTTGAGAAGATATGATTGGTTTTAAAAAAATGTGATTGAGAATATATGATTTGAAAACAATTTTAAAAAGATTTGATTTTGAAAATTAGTGACTTGCCTAACAAGAAAAGATATGATTCAAACATTAAACCTTTCTCAACAGAAAAGGCAACAAATTTGAGATGTTCAATCAAATCATTAATTGTTAGTAAGTATCTTTGAAAAAGGAAAGAAATTGATTTTGAAAACATTTGATTGAAAAGATATGATTTGAAAAAGATTTGATTTTGAAAAACTTTGAAAACTTGAAAAAAAATTGATTTTGAAAACGAAATCTTCCCCCTAGCACCATCCTGGCGTTAAACGCCCAGAATGGTATACATTCTGGCGTTTAACGCCCAAAATGCTACCTCTTTGGGCGTTAAACGCCCAACCAGGTACCCTGGCTGGCGTTTAAACGCCAGTCTGTCTTCTTCACTGGGCATTTTTGAATGCTCAGCTTTTTCTGTATAATTCCTCTGCAGCATGTTTTGAATCTTCAATTCTTTGTATTATTGACTTGAAAAGACACAAATTAAAAATATTTTTGGATTTTTAATAATCAAAATGCAACAATAATGAAATAACAATGCATGCAAGACACCAAACTTAGCAGTTTGTATACTACTAACACTATATGAGACACATAAACACTCAAGCCAAAAGAATTCAAAGATCAGAGTAAGAAATCATCAAGAATTACTTGAAGATCCTTAAGACACATGAATGAATGTATGCAATTGACACCAAACTTAAGATGAGACACTAGACTTAAGCAAAACATCAAATATTTTTGGTTTTTATGATTTTGTAATTTTTTTGTGTTTTTCGAAAATTAAGTGGAAAAAAATATCAAAATTCTTAATGAGAATTCCAGGAATCAGTGCAATGCTAGTCTAAGACTCCGGTCCAGGAATTAGACATGGCTTCACAGCCAGCCAAGCTTTCAAAGAAAGCTTCGGTCCAAAATACTAGACATGGCCAAAGGCCAGCCAAGCCTTAGCAGATCACTGCTCCAAAAGCAAGATTGATAAAAATCAACAAGCTCTTGTGGTGATAAGTTGAAACCTCGGTCCAATGAGATTAGACATGGCTTCTCAGCCAGCCAGATTTCAACAAATCATCATGAAACTCTAGAATTCACCTTCAAGAATTTCGAAAAAATAAATACCTAATCTAAGCAACAAGATGAACCGTCAGTTGTCCATACACAAACAATCTCAGGCATTGTTACCAAAAGCTTGCTCAAAACTTGAACAATCCCCGGTAACGGCGCCAAAAACTTGGTGCGCGAAATTGTGAACAATACTTTTCATAACTCTCATAATCCCCGGTCATGAACTCCAAAAACTTGGTGGTTCAATTCCATGGCATTACACAACTTCGCACAACTAACCAGCAAGTGCACTGGGTCGTCCAAGTAATACCTTACGTGAGTAAGGGTTGATCCCACGGAGATTGTTGCTATGAAGCAAGCTATGGTCATCTTGTAAATCTTAGTCAGGCAAACTCAAATGTATATGGTGATGAACGAAAATAACATAAGAGATAAAGATAGAGATACTTATGTAATTCATTGGTAGGAACTTCAGATAAGCGCATGAAGATGCCTTCCCTTCCGTCTCTCTGCTTTCCTACAGTCTTCATCCAATCCTTCTTACTCCTTTCCATGGCAAGCTTATGCAAGGGTTTCACCGTTGTCAGTGGCTACCTCCCATCCTCTCATTGGAAATGTTCAACGCACCCTGTCACGGCACGGCTATCCATCTGTCGGTTCTCAATCAGGCCGGAATAGAATCCAGTGATTCTTTTGCGTCTGTCACTAACGCCCCGCCCTCAGGAGTTTGAAGCACGTCACAGTCATTCAATCATTGAATCCTACTCAGAATACCACAGACAAGGTAAGACCTTCCGGATTCTCTTGAATGCCGCCATCAGTTCTCACCTATACCACGAAGACTCTGATCTCACGGAATGGCTGGCTCGTTTGTCAGGCGAGCACTCGGTTGTCAGGCGATCAACCATGCATCGTGTTATCAGGAATCCAAGAGATATTCACTAGAGCTTTGATTGCTTGTAGAACAAGAATGGTTGTCAGTCACCTTGTTCATGAGTGAGAATGATGATGAGTGTTCATCACATTCATCAAGTTGAAGAACAAGTGATATCTTGGACAAAGAACAAGCGGAATTGAATAGAAGAACAATAGTAATTGCATTAATACTCGAGGTACAGCACAGCTCCACACCTTAATCTATGGTGTGTAGAAACTCCACCGTTGAAAATACATAAGCACAAGGTCTAGGCATGGCCGAATGGCCAGCCTCCCAATGATCTAAGATAGCATAAAACGAAGATAGCTACCAAAGTCTTCTATATCTCAATACAATAGTAAAAGGTCCTACTTATAGAAAACTAGTAGCCTAGGGTGTACAGAGATGAGTAAATGACATAAAAATCCACTTCCGGGCCCACTTGGTGTGTGCTTGGGCTGAGCAATGAAGCAATTTCGTGTAGAGACTCTTCTTGGAGTTAAACGCCAGCTTTTATGCCAGTTTGGGCGTTTAACTCCCATTTGGGTGCCAGTTCCAGCGTTTAACGCTGGGATTTCTTGAGGTGACTTTGAACGCCGGTTTGGGCCATCAAATCTTGGGCAAAGTATGGACTATCATATATTGCTGGAAAGCCCAGGATGTCTACTTTCCAACGCCATTGAGAGCGCGCCAATTGGGCTTCTATAGCTCCAGAAAATCCACTTCGAGTGCAGGGAGGTCAGAATCCAATAGCATCTGCAGTCCTTTTCAGTCTCTGGATCAGATTTTTGCTCAGATCCCTCAATTTCAGCCAGAAAATACCTGAAATCACAGAAAAACACACAAACTCATAGTAAAGTCCAGAAAAGTGAATTTTAACTAAAAACTAATAAAAATATAATAAAAGCTCAACTAAAACTACCAAAAACATACTAAAAACAATGCCAAAAAGCGTATAAATTATCCGCTCATCAAATAGCCGTGCTGTGACAGAGCGCGTTGAACATTTTCACTGAGAGGACGGGACTGTAGCCACTGACAACGGTGATGCCCAACATACAGCTTGCCATGGAAAGGAGTAAGAAGGATTGGATGAAGACAGTAGGAAAGCAAAGAGACGGAAGGGACAAAGCATCTCCATACGCTTATCTGAAATTTTCACCAATGAATTACATAAGTATCTATATTTTTAATTTATGCTTTATTCATAAATCATCCATAACCATTTGAATCTGCCTGACTGAGATTTACAAAATGACCATAGCTTGTTTCATACCAATAATCTCCGTGGGATCGACCCTTACTCGCGTAAGGTTTATTACTTGGACGACCCAGTGCACTTGCTGGTTAGTTGTGTGAAGTTGTGATAAAGAGTTGAGATTGCAATTGAGCGTACCATGTTGATGGCGCCATTGATGATCACAATTTTGTACACCAAGTTTTTGGCGCCGTTGCCAGGGATTGTTTGAGTTTGGCAACTAACGGTTCATCTTGTTGCTTAGCTTAGGTATGTTTTCAGAGTTCTTAAGAATGAATTCTAGTGTTTCAAGGTGATGTTCTTATCATCACCAAAGCTGATTGATTCTCATCAATTTAGCTCTTGAATGTAATGTCCTGCTGAAGCTTGGCTAGCCATGTCTAATTTCTTTAGACTAAAGCTTTAGACTAACATTGCATGATTCCTGGAATTCTCATTAAGAATTTTGATATCCTTATTTTCTTTTTCACTCATTTTCAAAAAAATCCAAAAAAAATTATAAAATATTAAAACCAAAAAAAATAATTTTATGTTTCTTGTTTGAGTCTAGTGTCTAATTTTAAGTTTGGTGTCAATTGCATGTCTTTATTCTTCTAATTTTCGAAAATTACATGCATTATGTTCTTCATTGATCTTCAAGTTGTTTCTTGATGATTTCCTTGCTCTGATCTTTAAATTCTCTTGTCTTGAGTGTTTTGTTGTTTCTCATATGCATTCTCAAGTTGTTAGTGTCAATAGTATACAAACTTCTAAGTTTGGTGTCTTGCATGCATTGTTTATTTGATCTTAGTTTCAATTTGATTATTCCTCATTATTAAAAATCCAAAAAAAATTTTTAATTTGTGTCTTTTCAAGTCAATAATACAGAGAATTGAAGATTCAGAACATACAGCAGAGGAATTACACAGAAAAAGTTGGGCATTCAAAACGCCCAGTGAGGAAGGAAAACTGGCGTTTAAACGCCAGCCAGGGTGCCTGGCTGGGCTTTAACGCCCAAAAGGGGTGAGTTTTAGGCGTTAAACGCCATAATGTATACCATTCTCGGCGTTTAACGCCAGGATGGCACAAGAGGGAAGATTTTGTTTTTAATTCAAATTTTTTTTCAAGTTTTCAAAATTTTTCAAAATCAAATCTTTTTCAAATCATATCTTTTCAATCATATATTTTCAAAATCAATTTCTTTCCATTTTCAAAAATACTTGCTAACAATTAATGATTTGATTCAACATTTCAGGTATGTTGCCCTTTCTGTTGAGAATGGTTTAATGTCTGAATCATATCTTTTAAATTCCTTGTTAGCCAAGTCATTAATTTTTAAAATCAAATCTTTTTAAATTATTTTTCAAATCATATCTTCTCAATCATATCTTTTTAAAACTATATCTTTTCAATCATATCTTATTAATCACATCTTTTTCAAAATAGTTTTCAATCATATCTTTTTTGATTTCTAATTTCAAATTCTTTTTCAAAAATCACTTTATTTCTTTCCCAATCATATTTTTGGAAAATCATTCTTCAAATTTTCAAAATATTTTTAAAATCTTTTTAATTTATTTTCGAAAATTTCTTCCCCTCTTCTCATATCCTTCTATTTATGGACTAACACTCCTCCTCAATGGACAATTCGAATTCTATCTTTCT